>NW_027412586.1:3613435-4215675 GCF_025532065.1 Leptinotarsa decemlineata
CAAACAACCACACCTTTCCATTTTCTTTATAAAAAATAATTTTACAGATAATCAGAATCGTGTTATTACAAATTTTTTGGTTATTTACTTGCCAACTCATTCAGTATATTTTGTTATGCCCTTCAGATTTGGTTGAAAGATGCTGTTCAGTGCAGACAGTGTGGTTTGTGTTGCCACAAAAAATGCATTGTCAAATGTCAGATGAGCACCGGTTGCAATCCAAATATGAAAACCGATGTTTTGGTATCAGATGTCATTCTTCAACCAGAAATCACTATGACAGAAGTGGCAGAAGATATAACTGATGCAAAAAATCTTGGAAATGGCCTGAAAAGAGTTAACAGTGTTAACAATTTGGCTATACCAGGTTAGGAATTACAATCATACTTTCATGTAATTAGCCTGTAGAAGCTTTTTTTTTCACAAAACTTTGTTTTAGGATCCCAGCTCATTGGAAGTACCTCCAGAAGTTTGCCACCCTCTCCGCAAAGAACTCCTAGTAGAAAGCAATCGCTGGTTTCTATTAATCCGTTCACAATGTGTCCTGAAGTTTTAGAAGAGGTTCAAAAAAATCCTAGCGAAGCCTCTGATCACGTCAGTAGACTCTTAGAACAGGTGATGCAATGCCCTCCTGATGAAGTTTTAATGGATTCAGCAAAAGAGACAGGAAGGCAGATGTATTGTCATTTGTCTCATGAGGAGCGTGTGGAAAAAATAAATGTAATGGTAAGGTTGTCTCTCATTAACTGGTTTTTCTTTTTTTTTATAAAGAGCCGGAAATGTTTAGTATGAGTTTATCATACAAGTAAAAAAATAGTTGATACTACAAATGTTTAAACAAATTTCGTCTTTTGAATGTCGGTCTTTCCAAACAAAGTTATTTTGAAGTTGTACTGATTGTTCATTGGAATACAAGAGTTGCCTTTTATATTTCGGGATTAGAGAACAAAAACAAATCTTAATCATCGAAAATCACTTTATTGTTTTTCAAAATATTCCCCATGAAGATCTATACACTTTTGCATGCGTTTGAACCAATTGTCGAAGCACTTTTGCCACTCTGATTGAGGTATCTCCAAAACATGCAACCTCTTCTTCAGATGTCGAAAAACGTTGACCTCTCAGTTTGCTTTTTACGTGCGGGAATAAAAAGAAGTCATTCGGTGGTAAGTCAGGACTATACGGCAGATGACTCATCAAATCGATGTTTTGGGTGCTCAAAAATGCAGATGTTTGAGCCGATGTGTGAGAGCTCGCATTGTCGTGGTGAAGAGTGATCCGTCTTCATCGGTTGGTTTTCCTGATTTCTTGGAAGACAACTGACGAACAATTGATTGTGTACCACTCAGAATTGACTGTTCTG
This sequence comes from Leptinotarsa decemlineata, assembly GCF_025532065.1. Taxonomy (NCBI): domain Eukaryota; kingdom Metazoa; phylum Arthropoda; class Insecta; order Coleoptera; family Chrysomelidae; genus Leptinotarsa; species Leptinotarsa decemlineata. Next base: position 3,614,799 of record NW_027412586.1, read on the forward strand.
TGTTGTTCTAGTGGTACGGTTGCGACATGTCCAGTTTTTCCAAAAAAACAGGCGACCATTTGCTTGGAAGTGCTTCATGCGCAAAAAACTTTTGTTGGAGGTCACGACGATCTTGCAATATCAGTTCGCGCACAGCATCAATGGTTTTCGGAACAACAACTGATTTTGGACGACCTTCACGAAATTCGTCTTGGAGTGATCTACGACCACATTTAATTCACCATACCATCGATAAACACTGGTCCTTGATGGAGCTTCATCGAAAGTTGTGAAAAATAGTTGAACAAAAATGTTCACGATTTAATTCCATTTTTGGGCCGAGATGAATCTTTTAAGTTACTGTAAACAACACAAATAGCGCGCGTATGTCAAAACGTATAAGCTCAAAAATGTCCAACTTTACGATAGAGCTGTCAGTTGCCAGATTGCAACACTAGGGTTGCCAAATCCTTGAACATAAAAGGCAACCCTCGTATTATTCAACTTATATGAAATCTCTTCTACAGTACAGTAAAAATACTTTGTACTGCAGTGATTATCCAAATAATAATAGTTGAAAAATATATTTTACAAGGATAATTAAGTATACATCCAGTTTTATTATTTTTCATTGCATATATTAGGTTGTTTTAAAATTTTTGTCCGTTTTTATGAGTCTACTTCAAACTGTGATACCTCAGTGAATACTTATTTAATTTAATCAAAGCGCTATTCGAATCAGTGCACTTTTGCCATCATGACACAAGTCAATAATTTTGACAGCATAAAAATTGGGTGCCCGCGATTTTTTTAACGACAACAAAACTCAAGCATTATAGAAAAATCCTTAAGGCGCTCTAAGGACGGGGCCTATGCGACAGTAGTAATCCGATGAAGTCGACGAAGGCCGTTTTTGCCAGGTCCTGATTGGCGAAGGTTCTAGCGGTGAGAAAGTTATTGAAGTGTTTGAAAAGGTGGTAGTCGGTTGAGGAGAGGAGGTCTGGGTAATTTGTTGAGGCTGAATTTCGTCACTCGGACGTGCGGACGGGTGTTGTCATGGAACAGGATCGGACATCTTCTGTTTACCAGTTCTGGCTGCTGGTGACGCAATGTTTGTGGTACATTTTGTGGATTTCTTCATACTTGGACTCTGCTCTGATGGTTTGGCTCTGTTTCAAGAAGTTATAGTGAATCACACCAGCCGCTGACCACCATACAATAACCATGGTCTATTTTTGGTGAGTTTTCGCCTTTGTTAGGTGCTTGGGTGACTAATCGGTATCCAACTTCTGTCCTGAATGACTCCTGTTGTCGTAGAGGATCCACTTTTCATCACACGTGAAGATCAAATCCAAAAAAGGATCGTTTTGGTTGCGCAAAAGCAAAGAAGAATAGACTTCAAAACGTGGCAATTTCTGTCAATCAATCATTGGAAGATTTTAAACTTTCCAATACATTTAAACCATCAAAAATCGCATTGGAGCCATCTTGAGATGGGTCAGTCTCCACCAGAATCCTCAAATCCTCATCCTAGATTACTGTAGGTCGACCACTTCGGGGCTCATCTTTGAGGCTAAAATCTACAGAACGAAATTTCGCGAACCAACGTCCAACGTTGCGTTCATTAACACCATCATTGCCAAATGCTAGTTAAATTTTTTAACTATTTCGGTAGCACTTTGGTTCAGATTTATTTCGTAGAGAAAACTAGCCGAAAATCGCTAAACGACATTGTATAGTAATAAGCTGAAAGGAGGCAAAAAATTGAAATGAAAATAAATTTACAGCATCAGTGTATAAATTACAAAATTATCCATCGATTAGTGTATACCACGATACAATAGAATTAAAATGTATTGAAAAATATGGAGCTACAAAAACACATGACAAAACTTTTGAAACAACATAATATAAAGTCAGAGACAGGTATTATCATTGGAAATTAATTGTCAGCTGGCTGGGCTGTGATAATTTGTGCACAAAAACTAGCCTCAAACTGAACTTCATTAAAACCATGGAGTAGAACTCAATATAAATCCTTCATAACTAAGCTGTCAATACCTACATTTCGAAAACAACCTCAATGATAGTAAAAACCGAAGACTACTCAAGTAGTTTGAAGTAATTATAACATTATTTATTTTGAAAAACAATTTCACCTCCAATAAACTGAATACTGTGTTAAATCCTCAAAAGCCTACGAGTTGTACAAACTAAAAAAATGGGTACCTTTTAAAGACATAACTCAAGTATTTTTTTTTTTGGTTGTTGTTTAGTTTTATGTTATTTCTTTGTAATTTCAGTTTTTTTGTTCAAAATTTTCGATCAATTTAACATTTTTTCAGGAATTTCAAACAGATTTATATTATATTGAACATCGGACAAAGTCCGAACTGATGAAATACATCTGAATATGATTCTACATTAAATTTTTATTTCCAGACATTCACGTGATTTAAATTTGAGCAGTAAACTACTAATTTTTGTCTCTCCACTAGAGATTCTAACACTAATTTAGATAATTTTCTTGTTTTTCTTTAACCTACTTATTCTTGATTTTATTATTTAAAAAAATATATTCCACCAATATAGATTCAATTTTACCACCCTCCTTTCCATTCAATAACAGTTTGAGCGAGGCCGAACAACTATGGATCTCACGAACTAATCTAGAAGTACCAAGAACCAGAAAAAATCTTCAACAAACCTGGGATAGTCCTCTTATAAGAAATACCTTAAATAATTTGTTAGACTTGGCTAAATCTTCTATAGATAAGGCACGTATAAAAGCAGTGTTGTCAAAACATGCAGGTGCTTGGTTGGATGCCTTACCAATTTCATCCTTCGGTACATTATTAGACAATGAATCTTAGAGTTGCTGTAGGCCTTCGACTAGGTTCCAATATTTCTGTTCAACACAAATGCAAGTGTGGAGTGGAAGTAGACACCCGAGGATATCATGGATTAAGTTGTAGATATAGAGCCGGGCGCTTTTCCCGTCATCAAGCTGTAAATGATGTTTCAAACGTGCCTTAGGTTCGGCAAATATACCTTCCTTCTTAGAACCCCCAGGCACTTGCAGGCGATGATGGGAAACGACCAGATGACATGACTCTCATTCCTTGGCGGAAAGGAAACCCGTTTGTCTGAGATTTCACATGCGTCGATACTTTAGCTCCTTGTCACGTTCCTTCGACTTCTGTATCCAGCGGTGCAGCAGCTTCATCAGCGGAATTGTCAAAAACACGGAAATAGAATTATTTGGGAGATAATTTCATTTTTTATGCAATAGGAATCGAAACATTTAGTACCTTAGGCCCCCAAGCATTGGAGTTCATTCGTCAAATCGGCATTAGGATGTCCAAAGAAACGAATGACCCAAGAGCTACCTCTTTCTTGATTAAAAAAATTAGCATTCTGATTCAAAGAGGAAATGCAGTTTCATGTTTAGGTACAATTCCTCAATCAAAAACCCTAAGTGAATTATCAATGTTTCCCATGAACAAAATATATCGGCATGTACAGACAGTGCAAGAACTGGAGTTGTGCAGTTTGGTGGAAGACTCGCAGCAAAACCGTCAAGCTTTGACAGAAAAGGAAATAGGAACTCTAAAAGAGGCTGAGTTTGGTCCTCTGGCTGAGCCCTCAAAAGAACTAATATCTAATTCAGTTTTGAGCAGTTTTGCTTCGAATTCCTTATCCTACCAGTCCAATGAAGGGTGAATCATCCTATCCGTGTTTACTCAGAAGAAGATAGTAGTGGCAAACGTAGTTGCAACAATAGATCGGTGATACATTCTTCAATCAAAACTCTTGGGTTCAATGGTTTGAAAAATCTTGGAAACACCTGTTTCATGAACAGTATAATCCAATGTTTATCAAACACGGGATGGTTGCTGGAATACCTAAAAAAGGATGCATACATGGAAGATATCAATATTAGTATTTCTGGTATGAAAGGTGTTTTAATCAAATCGTTCGCAGAAGTTATCAAGGAATTATGGTCAGAAGATTCATCTGATAGAGTAATTAACACAGTCTACTTCAAAAATCAGATTCAAAGATTTGCCCCTCGATACATGGGTTCTGCCCATCAAGACGCCCACGAATTCCTTCGATATCTCTTAGAAGGTTTACATGAGGACCTTAACAAAATTACTGAGAAACCTGAACCAATCTTTACTGAGATTGACGAAAAATTGAGCGATAACGGAAAAGCACAAGAGTCCTGGCAGAGATATTTGAATATGAACAACTCCAAGATTGTAGACTATTTCATTGGTCAATTAAAATCCACTATGAAGTGCACACACTGTGGACACTCATCAGTAATCTTTGATCATTTCTGGGATTTGTCCCTTCCCATACCACAAAGATCTGGCCAAGTGAGTTTGTCACATTGCTTGGATTCTTTCACAAGAGAGGAAACTCTGGATGGAGATGAAAAACCAATGTGTTCGAGGTGCAAGCAATGGAGAAAATTTACAAAGTCCTTATCAATCTATAAGTTTTCCCGTATTTTAGTAATTCATTTGAAAAGATTCTCTCCGACGGAAAGGTTCAGAGGCAAATTGAATGTTTCCATTGACTTTTCTTCAGATGGATTAGATATGAGCAGTTATGCAGCAGACAGTGTGGCTTCTTGTCATTATAATCTATATGCACTTTCAAATCACAGTGGGACTACTTACAACGGACATTACACAGCATATTGCAGACACCCATATAGTGGAACATGGCATGAATACGATTCACATGTGTTCCCAATTTCGCCAAAATCACTTGTGAGCAATGAGGCATATGTCCTCTTTTATGAACAGGAGGGAACGAAGCAGCACCTTTGATGTGTTTTTTTTTCTCCTTTCCTTTTTTTTCTTCTTTTCTTTTTTTTTAATAATCTTAGTTCTTTGAATTGATTTGTATTTCTAGTTGTGTCACAATTAAACATGAAAATTTTCAGAAAAAAAAATAAAATATATATATATATATATATATATATATATATATATATATATATATATATATATATATATATATATATATATAAGTAATCTACATAGATTAGTTTTTCAGAATAAAACTTGTTAACTGTATTTGTGAAACATTATCAAGATGTGTTTACTTCTTTATACAAACATAATGTCGTATGGAAGTTACATACTAAATAAACTCCATGTTTTCAATTAGTTTAATGCTATTTTTGTATTTAATTCTCTTTAGATGGGAGAACTGAAGAAAAGCCTAGATTCTGTTACTGCAGAACACATGGAATTATCGAAACAAATAAGCGTAGAAGAATCTGAAGTTGAAAAAGCAAAGTTGGCATTTCTCATGGGTCAAGCTGATGCTAAAGTTCATGGTTTATCTGTCCTGATGCTACATTACTGCTCTAGTCTCCAGCACTCCCAAGAAAAAATTGTATAAATTATTTGGTTCAAGAAAGCAAATTTATCCGGTGAGAACTTCCCAATATTTTAGGTGGTCAACCCTTCAAAATTTGCAATATCTTTGCAGCGGATTCCAAAAATATCTAATATTTGTTGGCAATCCTCAGAAAAAAGAATCTATTCACTTTAAAGTTTCTCAGCGAACATTCACAGTGATACCTGTTTAAGTACCTGTTCATGTTGAAATTGAAAGTATTATTTAAAATAATTCAGGATTATTTTCGTTAAGTGGGTTGAAGTGTTACAGATCCAAATAAAGAAGGAAAAATCAATAGAATTTTTCAGTTACAAAAAAACGGCTGATCTCCTTTTTAAAACTGTTTCGTGTGGGAACGAAACGTCTCAAGGAAGGTCCACAATTTTGAATTGACAAATGATTATATTTAATAATGTCGAATTTCGGAACCACGAAGTACTCATAAAAAACGAACCTTCTGAACACCTGAAACAGAACAATTGTACCTGACACGCAAGTTGGTAACCAAAAGTGTTATATGAGAGATTATCCAAGTTCGGATGAGTATGATTACAACAAGCAGCCCAAATTTTCATTAACATTAACAAGAAGCTAAGAAAGTGGTTGGTGAATAATTTTGTCATCAGTTTGTCACTAATGTACTTTCTTAGTTTAATGTTGTATGATAATATTAATTTGGGCTGTATGTGGCAGGCCTAAGCGTATTTGAATAACCCACAGTGAAATATTGTGGTGCTCTGTATAAACCCAATTTTTGCTATTATCAGAAATATATTTAATCTTGTTTGAAGTAATACAATATTTACAAATTAGACATTCACGCTTGGTTCACAGAATAAACTTTTACTTTGTCTTTTATTTTTACTCAAGACTGAAATTGAGATGTCCTATAAGGTTCTCACAGAAAAAGTATGCTTGTTTTATAAAGACAATAAGAGTATTTTTCTACAAAAGAAGCATCAACTATTTTACTGTTTATTGTTGAATAAGTAGCCAAAATGATCCATACTGACACCTCAGGCCAATCACAGATGAGCAAATTAAATTTTCAATCCCAAGTAAGCCTTGAGAATTGCCTACTCCAAAATACGTTCTCATATAGTAATTACAATTTTTGAGAAGATGTGAAAACATTTTGAATGATAAATTTGTTAAATATAATTTATTTATGTATATTGTAGAGTTATGTATTTGACTACTCTAGTGCAAAATTCTCTTTGTCAGTAAGGATAACTTTGGACAACAAAGCATTATTATTTCAAATACAAAAAGGTCGTACTGGTTTGCCCATTCGAATCCCCATATTACAGAAAATATGCTGCTATCAATAATGAATGACCATCCATGGCAAAAGTGATCTTTGCTTGAAAGAATCACGTGCCCCAAGAATAACAGCGTTCTGCAGTTGTCTGGCCAAGATTTCCAACTGGTGCAGAGAGATAAATACGTTTATTGTCCTAAAAAAAACAAGCTCCTTTTTGACAAACATTTTTGGAATATGTTGAAATAGCATAAAAGTAGTGGCTTAAATCTGATTTCATTCAGTCATTCATTTATTTTCATGTTGTTTTTCAAATTCTGTCTGCTTCTTCGAGGCAGGGATGATAACATTTGTTGAAGGGTGGGCTATAAGTTGTAAAATATTTTGACATCTGAAAACGTCAAGTTGTGGATGCTGGTTTTTGACAGTATACCCACTGATATAAATAGAGTTTCCTAAAGCATTTCAAAATTTATATTTTCTCTTTTTGATCTTTTTCACGAGAAAAGTACACTGTGTACGTTATTGAAATTTATTTAGAAATTTTTCTTTGTGTTCTTTATGGTAGTGATTTATTTTCCTCTCGAATTTTCCATTCGGTATAGTCAAAAACCATATGGTACAATATAAAAAACTTTAGCAAGTTCAATATAGTTATGGAAATCTCTGATATGTATTATTCTTGTGTACAGTGTGTCCAATTTAAGGATGTCTATTATAAAGATCTTGGAAACCATACGAGGAAAAATTAGAAAACTCTGGGAAAACGGGTTATGAACTTGTCTCTAGCTTCAGCATTTCTCAGCTTGAACACAGAGGTACAGCAGTATTTGTCCAGTCCCAGTCCCTCAAACACTATAAGAACCTGAATGAGTAAGGGCGATGACATCTCCCCATACAAAGATGCCATCTGCGGGATATATAGAGTACTCAATCATCGAATACTAAAGATATACAAGGCTCCCCAAGGCGGTCAGTTACACATCTAAGCTTCGACATCGATCGCCGACGAGATTTATCCTCTGTATGTCACTGCAAGGCAACTAGCTGAAAACCAAAGCCCAAACATAACTCATTTAAGATTGAACACCAGACAATGCTGTTTCGACCCGTCATAGGTTTCATCAATGATGCTAGGCTGAACCACAATTGCATTGGGAAGCTTTGTTTGTCTTTGACATTCGATTATTGAGTTATTCGTCGATCCTATAGATGGCGTCTTTATAAAGGGGTATGTTATCGCCTTACTTAATCTTTGTCATATTTTTTTCAAATAGAATTAGAAAAGTACGGAATTTTTTGGTTCTTGCAACAGCAAACAACCCTTGAATTGTGCAATTTTTCTCTAATTTATTCATTTTCATATGTTTTATGGTTTCAAAGATTCCTATGATAGACATCTTTATCTTTGACACTATGTCTATTACCTAGGTTTTTGAATATTTCTAATTCATTCACCAAAGTATTGAAAATATGTTTACATTTTGCTTCACAACTTTTTATTGGCTATTGAAATAATATTAGTGTTGCTTCCGGGAAAGTCTATAGTTTTACTTTTATCTAGTATCAAAATATTGTGAAACATTTCAAAAATGTTGAAAAACACTGGAAGTCAAACTATTCACATTTATAAGTGAAGTAATTATCTAGCTATCTAGAATGAATTTTATATAATTAATAAATAAAATACAATTACTCAAAAACAAGAACTCTCAGCATTTATTTTAACTTTCACTTTTCATAGACTGAGAGACAATGCTTAAAAATATGATAGAACTGACCGATACATGACAGAAGTTTATCAATTATTTTCCCATTAATTAAGAGTAAATAATTAATGTATTTTCCTGATTTCTTTTTGTATTCCTTGTGACGAAAATTACTATTATTTAGATAATAGAGTATTGATTGATATGAAAAGTGATGGGAACGAAATGTAAGCCACCTTTCAATATTTTTGCCAAATGAAACAGTTATAGGGTATAATAACTGATGATATTCGAAATACATGAATTTGTCCAGATTAAAACAGGTATATATCTCTTAATGTTTACGAGATTGGATTTGTTTTTAAAAAGTCTTGTATAAAACCAAGTTGTATGTATTATTGTAGTTATTCATACAATATAAAATGAATTTATTGTAAAAGAAGTACTTAGGAAATCGATAATTGATGAGTAGTAATTAATTTTGTCATAAATAGCAACAAGTATTAGATTTTATTCTGTATTTTAGTTGCACATATCAAAGGTTGTGGAGAGCACTAACTCGATGAAATTTATTTCATCGACAATATAGTAGTATTTTCAAGGGAATAATCACACAGATATTCTTTTTTCACAACAGTTCAGTAACGATTGTCTGCAGTCTGATATTTCATATAATTTCTTTATATTTTTTATATTCATTTATTTCCAAGAACTTGTGATGCACTATTTGAAACCTTTGGTGTAGTACTGAATATTACTGGAGTTTAATCCCAACACCAAACCGTTACTCTAACACCACGATATGTGTTTCTATCACCAAGTGATCATCATATGGACGATTAATGTACTGCTTCTTTCAACTACTCTCAAAGCAATTTTATCATTATATATAATGAAATTATTTGATCAGTGGATATCTACATTTTTTTTGGTTCAGAACTATTGCTGAGTAAGTTTATGTTCATATCTCCAAACTTATAACACTCAATATTTTGTTTACCAAGAATCCAGATAATGTAGAAATCTGTTTTTATTTTCACTGGGAGAACGTTATATCACTGCAATTATCAACTTGACTATTTTAATAGCTAGGTTAGGTTAGGTCCAAAGTGAGTGGGTCTATTCGACCCTCTACCGCAACCCTCAGGTGTTTATTGTGGCTCACACCTATTCACACTCGACCAAATAAACCCAGCTTCTTAATGAAGCCGATTAGTTTGTATGGTGAGTGATCTTTCAGGTCAGATGGTAAGAGTACGGCTCTGCCGAACTCTAAAGACCTGATTCGGCTCCAGCAGGGCAGGCTCTGTTAATGAGGTAGTCGGATAGTCGAGTTGCAAGATTCCCACCTTGATACCCACGACAACCTTCCCATATGAGGGTTTTTACACGTCAGCTACACCAGACGATGCCTTAGATTCAGCCGTGCAGGGCTTTTTCGCCTCTGGTTTTGGTGAATCATCACTTGCTAACCTGCTCGTCGGGGGTTTGTTCCCCACCTGAGACAGATTCTACGTACGCCGCTCAAGAATTTGGTGCAAGGAGGTTTTATAATGTTTGTGATGGACCATAATGAAACAAATTAGCATCATGTTCTCTTGAATGAGTTAGTACCACATATATTCTACCACTGTATTTCAAGCAGAAATTTACGCTATTGAATTGTGTGCAGAGAGATTGAAAGAATCCAACCTCATACACAAGTCAATAAAAATATTCAACGAAAGTCATTTTTTGTGGAGGAAAAAATCAGTTTTTTATTTTTTCGACATCTGTCGAAGAAGTAAAGAAATAAGCTATCAAAAAAAGGAATAACTGCGAATATATTCGAATTTTTCATCCATTTCTGAAGACGGAGGCAGATTTTGGCCTCCGAAACGTAAAAGATTGTGGAAGGTAACAATTACCCAAAAAAAGGTCGATAAAAATCAATAAAAATATTCTCGGACAGTCAACAAGCAGCGTTGGAAGCTCTTGGCTCCTACTGAGCAAGGTCTAAATTGGTAGCAAATTGCCAAAAACGACTCTCCTCGATAGGAAGACTCAACACATTGTCTCTGGTTTAGATTTCTGGCCATACTGGCCTAGAAGGCAATGAAGCTGCTGTCTCTCTTGCAAAGGAGGGTGCTGCAAGCGGCTTCATTGGACCAGAACCTGTCATTGGCATCGCCTTAGGCTTTGCCAAACAAACATTGAACACCTGGATGGCAAGAAGATTTATAGACTTCTGGTAGAATCTTCCAGGATTGCCTCACTCCAAGGCGTTTATTCACCCTTCGAAGCTTGATACCAAACAGTTGTTGAACTACAGTAGGGATGAACTACGATGTCTTACATGCTTTCTTATAGGTCACTGTCATTTGATTCATCATATGCAGAGACTCGGACTGTCGGAAGACAGTGTGTGTCGCCTCTGTTTGGAAAATTATGAAACAGCAGAGCACATACTTCATGCCTGCCCCGCTGGAGACCGAATCAGGTTTTTAGAGTTCGGCAGAGCCATACTCTTACCATCTGACCTGAAAGACCACTCACCATACAAACTAATCGGCTTCGTTAAGAAGCTGGCTGTATTTGGTCAAGTTTGAATATGTGTGAGCCACAATAAACCCTTGTGGAGGGTCAAATAGACCCACTCACTCTGGACCTAACGTAACCTAACCTCGTATATTTTAATTTTTTTTATTTTTCTCAGTCATTAAACATTCTATTTATAAAAATTGGCTGCTATTTTTATGTTCTTATTTTTTTATTTAAAATATTCATTGACTAAATACGCTTATGATTATTCTGTGTACAATCCGAAATTCTCTATTGAATATATATTCAACTTTGCATTTTGAATATTAGGAATTTTGGTTGTTATATCAGAAATTGAGAAGATGAATTGAGTTTTATATCGGACTGCGTTCACAACATTGAAGCTATAAAACATTTCTTGTTGTAACATATTTTTATTAGAGAAGTGCCAAGTTTTTTATTCAACATCAATGTTCTGTGTGGATCAAAAGTATTTCCTTGTTCTAGTCAATTATATGAAGAGCGTAAGTTACTTTTTACAAAAATGTTTCCACAATAGACTGGTTTCTGAACATATTATGTTTAATTTCTCAGTAAGAAGTTTTAGGTTTAACTGTTCTACTTTTACCCAAATTATCAAATTTTATTATTCTCACATGTCAAATCTATCATAGAACTGATATTTTGTTATAGAAATATATAACTTGATGAAATATTGTTTCAAAATTGAGATGAACTTGCATGTCACAATTAACCAGTTTATTTTGGTCATATAAATAGTTAAATAAAAAATTATTATTAGTAACTTATATTGAACAAAGTAATTTTTTGAGAGTTCCAGCGTTTTTTATCGACTTTTTTGAGGAAAAAATAAACATTGTAATGGGAAACTGTATAAAGTTCTGCATTGCAATTTTTATTTTTCCGATTGTAAAAGGTGAGAATCCCCAAGAAGGTGGGTAAACAACTCTAGTAAGATATATTGTGATAATTTAATTTTTAAATATATTAGTAGCCTTATGAACGAAGCCTTTTGTTTTCATGTTTTTATCTTATATTAAAAAATGGTAGAATATTTTTGTTTCATTCTAAATTTTCCTGACAATTGTTGTTGAAAACCACTGATAACAGGAAAATAGATTGTTGGTGTATTTTCTTGGTTTCTATCCAGCGTTCTATGTTTTCGAGATTATAACTACTTGTGAAATACTAACTTTTTATTCTTATGAAAAAGTCGAACAAGAGAGTGGTTTGAATCTACAACAGATTGTAATATGTATTCCCTTATATATGTATGTACACCTACATGACATTTACGAAACAAAAATATATTAAAAAAAACTTCGGCTACAAACACTGACCAATAGTTCCGAACCCGCAATAAAAAATTTAGAGTGTGGTATAATTGTTTGGAAATATTTTTTTGAGGAACGGGAATGGTATTTAAATGATAATAAATTGTAATTTTTCTCTTCCCCAATAAAGAAAAGATAAATTGAACTTTCTATGTTTTTTACCACTTTTATTTGTAACTAACGTTACTGCAGTTTCGTCCTATACGGACATTTTCAAACTTATACAATAAACTAACAATGATTCATTACATTCGTCATTATAATATACCCCTGTAGGTACTAATGGAAATAGAGGTACTTGACTTGAATGAGTCCCTGAATTTACAGTTCACAATGCGGATGTGTCCTGATAAAAACACATAGGGGATAAGGGGATAACCCCATAAGACCGGTAGTTTCGTATATAAATAGTCTGGTAAGAGAACTAGGAATACGTCTTAACAAGTTCAAAAATATTACCAATTTCGTCCCACCTCACAGTATTAAAAATTCACTGACTTTAGTAGGAAACATAAGGAACCAAACCACGCCACATAATTCAATTTTAGTTCCATTCGATGTAAAGAGTATGTTCTCCAACATACCCTACAATGAGTGTAAGCCCCTCATTTTAGATATATTAGATCAAGCCAAAGTAGACCATATCACTTCCTTTGAAGTTTCAACAGCTTTCGATGTGTGCCTAAATCAGAGCTACCTACAGTACAACAATTTCAGTTCAACAAGATTCAGGTTTACCAGTGGGCTCACCCCTTAGTCCACTTTTAGCAGACATATTTATGAACAACTTGGAGACCACTATAGTAAATTCCGACCTGGGTTGAAAACATATTCATTTTTGGTACAGATATTCTCGCCCGTTACAGAGGTACTACACGACAGCTGAACCAATTTATGACATTCATGAACAATCTCAATAGCAACATTCAGTTCACACTCGAAACAGAGATAGAGAAACAGATAAATTTCTTAAACCTCACCATTACACACAATCAGAATAAATTTGAGTACAATGTTTTCAGAAAACCTAGCTATACAGACATCAACATCCCAAGCGATTCTTTCCATCCAGACAGTCATAAATTAGCAGCCTACAATTCAATGTTGCACAGAGCATTCTCACTGCCTTTTTCTGCAGACAATCTAGCTAGGGAAATTGATACAATTACACAGATAGGTCATAATAATGGTTTCAACGCAGATACTATCAAGAAGTTAGTCAGGAAACAAAGCCGGAAATTCACTTACAGATTAATATACCCTCAGGTCAAACAACCAGAAATCAAGAAATGGGTAACGCTAACATATTTTGAAAAAAGAACAGAGATAATTGCTGGTTTCTTCAGAAAAAACAATGTGGAAGTGGCATTCAGACCACAGGCCAGGTAATCTCATTTCCTTTTCAATGCCAAAGATAAGGTCGACAAGTTGGAAAAATCTGAAAAATACTGAAAAAAATGAGGTGAAGTGAATATTCTTACCTGTATATCCTTTATAGCAATCACATTCATAATCTTTAATTCGATCAATACAACCTGTCAAATGATCAAATCGATTTAGTTTACTCGCCAGTTTTTAAATTGGTACATCCGCATTGTGAACTTTAAATTCAGGTACTCAATCAAGTCAAGTACCTCTATTTCTATTAGTACCTACAGGGGTATATAATGACGAATGTAATGAATCATTGTTAGTTTATTGTATAAGTTTGAAAATGTCCGTATAGGTCGAAACTGCAGTAACGTTAGTTACAAATAAAAGTGGTAAAAAACATAGAAAGTTCAATTTCTCTTTTCTTTATTATGATTTCCTACCACGTAGTAACGGCAACATCCATCAATTTCTTCCACAATAGGTACTACGTATGTATATGTCAATGTGATACAAGAAATATCTCTTGATATAAATTGAAGATGTTTATGTAAAAAATAGATTAAAACAGCTCGAATATATTAAAACTGATTCCTGAATCATTTAGTTGATGATAAAACTGTTGTTGGTCATAAAAACAAGAAATTTATCAATTTATTGTTATTTACATTTTTCACATTAAATGTCAACATGTTTGTCCAAATTGGAGAAAAAAATTTTTGGAAACGTAAACAAAATGGAAGCTGAAAAAACATCGGAGGAAGAGAGTGGGTATTTGTCTTTAAAATATCCTGCAAGTGGAAAACTCATCCAAGAAAAATGAAGGAAGTTCTCTGTTTGTTCTAAAAACCGCAATAGTGCTGGAACATCCAACATTTTTTTGTGTGGTGATTGTAATTCTATTGTGAAATCAAACCATACTTCCATAGAAAGCAAAGACAGCTGTAAAAAATGGTTCCATTTGAAAAGTTGCAAATTAGACTCAAAAGAATTTGAACAGTTTTCTAAAGAAATGCGAAAACCAAATGGAAATAGGTGAATTTGTAAAAGTTGTTCTGAGCAACCAGAAACAAACAAAAATGATAATGGAATGAAGTTTTGGAAAATCTAATAAAAACGTTGAAAGAACTACAAAAAACTATTTAATTCATTTCCAGCAAGTACTACGAAGTTAAAAATGAAAATAAGGAGATATGAATTGTGATAATGACATGCTCAAGAAAGAAATAGAAAATATGGAATTGGCCGCGGTGGTAGTGCACCCGACTCACTAAAGGAAGGCCCTGGGTTCGATTCCCGCCTCGACCAGATATTTTTCTCGAAAGAATTTATCTGGTTGAAGCTGGGATGTTTCTGCAACTGTGTTAGGAATCACACGTTTAAAGGTAAGACCTCGTTAGTCCTTAGCTCGCACGAGTTTCTCAACTTCTTAGAGTTGTCGTTCGTATGGGGGCGACAGCTGATTAATGGAAAAACAGTTTAAAACAGATATAAGTCAGCTGAAACAAATTACAGATTTTCATGAACAGCAGAAGCTAGAGAAAAATTTGGAAATCATACATTTGCCCAAACATAAAATAAAACTGATTTGGACAATGTTTTGAATTTACTTTATTTTATTCTGGTATAATATGGATTATTAGGCTGGGACGAAGTGAGTGGAACCTATTTAAATAAACGTGAAGTTATTCAAAAATACTTTCTAAAAAAAGTCTATAATAATAATTTTGATTTTTCAAGTGAACATCTTTTCAAAATTAGTAAAAAAATGGATATATATCAATTATATTTTTATACTCTTTCGATTCATATGTATAAAAATAAATCAAACGTTCAATATAATAATTATGCGTATGATACAAGAAATAAATTAACATATTCTTTAAAGAATAGAGTGAAGAAAGCCATATCCCAAAAAAATTACATGTATATAATTCCTTATATATTTGGTAAGCTGCCTCATTATATAAAAAATTCTAAATCTTTTTTTTTCATATAAAAATAAAATTAAAGAATGGATAATTGGGATTTCACATATTTATTTCCATGATATAATAAATTTTGATAAAGCATGATATACATGTCATCAACGACATTTCTGAATAATTTTATTCAATTCATATATTGTTATTAAGCACATATTTTAAAGTTATGTATTCATTTTTTATTTTCTTTTTTTTTAACATATGTTCATATACTTTGTAGGTATATGAATATATGTGAGATTGTAATATTTATAAAAATGCATCTTCTTTTATGATTTACCTTGGCACAAGTTTCACTTCCCAAGATTATTATCAGTTTATTTAGAAGTTTATTATTTCCGATGTATATATTATAAAATTTCGTTAATTTTATTATATTATTATTTGATTTGTTTTGCTGAAGCTTTTAATTTCTATTATGTTTTCAAACATGATATTATTTTTGTTTTTGGTTCGAAAGGGATTTTATTCCTTACTAGGTGCTTACCCACTGATTTAATTTCTTTCAGTAGTTCGCTTGGTTCCCCCATCAAGTTATGAAAAATATTGACTTTTGAAAATATTAAAGCAATTTTTATTTTTGCGAGTATGTCATATCATTTGGAATACAACAATTACTTGGTAAATTAAGGTAAATTGAAAAGAAGTGATATATTTGGATATTTTTTAGTTCTATTTTCTTTGAAACATTTTCTATTTCGGAGATTCTGTTCTATACAGCAACTGGATTTAGGTCTCGAGTTCGATTGCTTTTATTGAAGATATCGACAGATTTTTTAAGGAAAGATATTTGTTTATTCAGTATAGTTTTAATTTTTTTGTTTATTTTCTGAAAGAAGATTAATTGCATTATCATATATCTCAACATTATCTTGATCTCAATTACCCCTTATGGAATTTACTATAGATCCTAATCAATGAATAAGGCCACATTGCATTTTTTTTATTTATTAGTGGGTTTCACTGATTTAATGGGGTTTCGATTTTATTTTATAGTTTGAGTACTGAATAGTATGAATTATAGTATTCCATTTTAGAAAGGTCTTCTGAATGTTTGGGAGTTAGTTTCAATAACTCTTTGAACAAAAAATGTGGGAATCTTCCAAAGAAAGGAAGGAAGCAAATAATTCCAAAATAAACTTTTTACAAAGATGTGTAGATCATACAAAGAAGTAACTTTTAGGCACAAACTAAAAAAACCCTCTCGAAACAACTACTTTCATATAAACATTGAATTACACGAAGGTACAATTTTCCTCAAATACTTTTATATGAACATTGAAACACTCTTTCCTATTCAATTCATACTCCAAACATTCATTATGGATAGAAGCAGATATCATTCATAGGACTGCTATACAAAATAGTATATGAAAGAGGTAAAATTTCACTTACATGAAACACTGTCATCGATGTTTCAGAATGAGACACTTGTCTTATTGCTTCTTCAGCACCAATATGGATAACATTACAAAATGAAGTACTAAATTCAATCATAAAATTATGACCTGTCACGAATGAGTTGAATCTTCTCATGTTATCGATGATATTCATCCGCTCATTTGAGTTAATCTTAGCCATAGAATAGAATTTATTCATCATTAAAAACATTACACACATAATATATAACATTTTATCAGACTAGTCAAAACAGTTGAATATAGTTTATTCAATAATAAAATTGTAAAGATAAAATCTAAAAGCTGAAAATGTTAAATGTGTTGTATAAATTCCTCATATAGTTGATGTGAAGATAAAATAATAAAATTGTAAAGATAAAATAATAAAAATTCCAAAAGCTTCAATGTTAAATAATAAAATTCTAAAGTTGACAATGTTAAAAGTTTATATTTTCCTCAACAGAATAAAATGCATTTGATAAAAGATAATTTGTAAAAGCTGTCCTAAATATATTGAAGTTGTCTATATTTCCCAATATTTTTGTTGCTTTGTTAAAACAGATGACACCTTGATAGCTTGCAGAGTCCTGCCCGACGGTCAACCGTGAATAGGGGAGCCTCAGTTCATAACCCCGACGAGTGTTGTATGCATGTATCATATTTTGTTTTGTGAAGAGGGATACATTTTTTTTATATTTAAAACTAATAATATATTGAGTGATGGTAGCGTCAATATACCCATTTTAATAAAAGTGTTCTTACATGATTCTCTGTGGTGTGAGCCAGCAATACATCTTTCTATTCTTTTTTGCATTTTGAATACTTTTATCGAGTGTGCTGAATTTCCCCAAAAGGTTAATCCATAGGATATATTAGACTGTACAAGTCCAAAATAGGCCAACTTGACTACTTGATGAGATACTGTTCCACGTAGTTGCCTGAGTACAAAGCAAACACTACTTAATTTGGACGTCAAATAGTCAGTGTGTTTTTCCCAGGTCAATTTTTGGTCAATTATCAAACCTGGCCTAACTGCTCTATAGACCTATTATTTATTTTTATTAGGGGACAGTAGTCTAACGAAACGTATTTTTGTTGATAATTCATGAAAAACGTTTTATTACCATAGACTAGCAGACCATTGTACACCACTGAGAGAATTCATCAGCAGATGTATTTGCAGTCTGAACAGAAACAGATAGTTTATTTTCTGCTATTATTTGATAAGTATCATCTGCATAGATTATTGTTTTTTGGGAAGATACACATGAATACCCTATATCGCTCATAAATATTATAAAGAAAAGTGGAGCCAAGGTTGAACCCTGTGGGATCACTATTGAAACAGGGGCAGGTTGAGATTTAATTGAGGAATCTGGTTCAAATATATCCCTTTCAATTTAGATTTTATAAGTACTTTGAATTTACCTTATAGTGACTTAAATTCCTAAATAAATTGGGTAAGGTAAAAAATTTGATAAATAACCAATATTTGGATTTTGCTCTGATCTTTGCCAATTTTTATATTTAGTACTTCAGGATTCAGTTGGGTACATCAGTTCGCTGTTTGCGAAGTAGAGGGACAAGAGTAGGTTATCTTAGTTCTTTGATCCACGATAATGATTAAACAATTTTCACATTTTTTTTTTGTTTTATTCTAGACGTTTTTCGCTAACACGGTAGCTTCATCGATGCTATTGTAGTGGTAGCATCGCTTGGGAAAATTGTTATATTCGAGTAAGGGGTCAGTCCATTCATTTTTTTTTTCATTTTTGTTGCTTTCTTATTTCTGGTCGATTTCTTTCAGAAAGTTCAGTTATTTCATATGATCCTGAAAATTTGTTGTTTTTTATTTCTGCCTTCTGGATTTTGTTTGAAAAATGTTTGTCCTATGTAAAACCATTACTTTCCTTTCCTTGAGTATAACTTTTTGCTACTAGTTTTTTTTTATTTGATTCTAATTTTTCCTTTATATTTTCGTAAATATGTTCTAACTTTGTTTTGTCATTTGAAACAGTTTGCGTAAAATGCGTGGCATAGTTTTTTTAAATTTTCATCTATCATAATATCATAGATGTATTTCATTTGACATTCTACGGTGTTCAATAATTGTAGAATGAAAACGTTCAGCGATACTGTTAGATTTATGATGGGTAGATGTGGTGAAATGAATCTTGATTTTATGTAGATTAAGAACTTCTTTAAATATCTCATTATTAAATTCGGTGCCATCATCAATAATTAATGGTTTGCAATTCCGAAAGTTAAAGACATTTTGACAGGACTGGCGATCCCTACATCCTACACAGCTGGATGTCGACGGATTCGCCGAGGTCGTCAGAATGTTCTAGGCACAAACCACCTACTATAGTAGTTTGTGGTTCTAGGTTTGTTCTGGTTCTGCGGCGAAATTTAGGTTCTAGGATATATATATATATATATATATATATATATATATATATATATATATATATATATATATATATATATATATATATATATATATATATATATATTTCTGGAAATGAGGCCAGTTTTTCTACCACCTTCTAAATTTTTATTCATGTATGGCTTTATAATAAAGCGCGTGGTTTACTGGGTTAAAATTAAATTATTCCAAATGAACTAATTCATAACAATGATAAATGTTAATTTTGAAAGTAATGAACTTTGCTTCGTATAATCAGATGAAGAAATTTGTGTTTTATTCTCAGATTTGATGAACAAGCGGTACGGATTGTGAGGTCCGATATAAAGAATTTTCGATTAGAAATCATGAATATTTATAATCACGATTGAGGTTTAATATTATTATGCGATTTCATTCAAAATTGGTATCTAGGGGTCTTTGTGGACCGCATTATGTTTTTTTCAATAATTCATGATGACGAATTCTATAATTACGAAAAATCATTAATGTAAATGAAAAAAACTATTCAAAAATGAAAAATATGTTTTTCATATGTGTGCCATAAGTCATATTCATTCTGTGATCTACGGATTGAAAAGCTTTCTGCTCAATGTTCAGTTTGTATACTAAATAGTTATTCTTGTGCAACCGGTGTTAAATCTGTTATTGCTCACTTAACAAATAACTTACGTCACCCAAAGAATATGCTTTCTGTTTTGGTTTTATTTTCTTTGCACCAGGCTCTTGCGTTGCATATAGACAATATTCAATAAGGAATGACGATTGTCATTTTTTAAACTTTTTTTCGGTTGGGATATGTCAAATAACGAAATAATATAAACCTAGTTTCAAAAACTTTATTTATAAGAATGAGATCAAAAAATGATCATTAAAAACATCAAAAATATCCCCTTTCATAATGTCTGTCCACAAAGACCCCTAGATGCCAATTTTGAATGAAATCATGATTTCTAATCGAAAATTCTCAATATCGGACCTCACAAGCCGTACCGTTTGTTTAAAAATTCAGAGAATAAATCACAAAATTCTTCATCTGATTATATGAAGCAAAGTTCATTACTTTTGAAATTAACATTTATCATTGTTATGAATTAGTTCATTTGTTATAATTTAATTTTAACCCAGTTAACCACGCGTTTTATTATAAAGCCACAAATAAATAAAAATCTAGTAGGTGGTAAAAAAACTGGCCTCATTTCCATAATCATTAATAATAAATCAGATTTCGTGTAGGAACTATTTGAACAGAAAACATTGTCATCTGAAATGGATTGTTTAATAAATATATACTATCCCTCCGATTATCAACTAAACCAACCGTCACTGTTTTATGGTCCAACTTCCTTCCCCTAAACAAACAAAGTTATGCTACCGTCAATGTCAGGATGGAAAAGGCCTCTCTATTATGTCTTTTATTACTCTGAGGTAGACACCAACATTTTCTCACCACACAGCAGTAGGCATGTATCCACATCAGATACCAACCGAAAGGGTATCCCCATAGAATAAATCAGAATCACAGCTTGTAGGACCGTGAAGTCTGAAACGTTCGCTAGATTTTATGAAGGCCATCGGTGAATAGAAACTGACCTCAAAATAATTTATTTCTAATGAAGCAGTGCTATTATAGTTATAAGTTCATATACTGATTGTTATTGAATGTTATTTTTGAGAAATAAATAATTATTATCACTACACGAGCTTTTGAATAAGGATACAAAATACCCAATTACTCTGGACCCGAAAAATAAATACACCAAATTATTAGTAAGATATTTTCATGAAAAATTTCACCATAGAGAAGATGAGTTAGTCTTAAATGAACTCAAAGATATTAGTTGATGAATGATCTTGCTGCAGTAAAATCAGCCCTTTTGAAGTACCAGAAATGTAAGAATGAAAGAGCGTCACCTATGCCATCTCTAATGAGGCAGATTCCGGAAGTGAGACTCTAGTTCTCTAGAGTCTTACTTCTGTAAGACCTTTACTTGTTTAGCTAGGAGAGCCATACATTTCGAAATATTTTATACTCTAACAAGTGAATTAAAATAATTCCACCTGATGCTCCCCACATGGGTGGAACGTGGGAAAGACTTATAGGGTACGACCACTCTCTAAGAGAAGGAACATTGAAGATATTTTTTGCAGCGACTGAACATCTCGTGAACTCTCAACCTCTGACATGCGTATCAAACGATGCAATGGATGGTCAGGCTCTTACGTCCATACATGTTTTGCTTGGATTATCATGTGGTGTAGAAAAATCAATATAGTAAGGTTGAATCCAGACAATATCAGTCTTCGTCCTGAATGGAGAAAGGCTAGTTTCGGGAAGCGATGGGTATAAAAAAGTAACCTACCCACATTAACGAAAATAAATAAATGGACAAAGGACTATAATCACATAATAATTGACGACGCGGTTATATTATTCGACTACCATTCTTCAAGATATGGTGGGAAATGAGATAGAATAAATATAGTTCACCTCAGGATCTAATGGACGAATTAGAATCGTGGGTGTTAAAACAGCAACAGGGCAATTCGTGCAACCAGTCAGGAAACTGTGTCGATTTGGAATTAGAAATTATATACACATTTTGCAATTAGCAGTTGCAGTTGTTAACCTTCTAACAGGGACCAGGGGAGATATCTTGATTATTTTACTATACTTTACTATAAAGTTAGAGTACCTAGTAGTTATGTCAGATTGACTTTTGATAGTAGTGACATAGAAATTTGTCTAAGGAAAATATTGCCCTTTGACGGAGAAAATTAACTTGTTTGGAAGAGATCTAAACACGACAGAAGGTAAACAGCTGATTTTGGAATTGCAAACATGATATTGTATGATTCGACGTTCATAACGATACTAGTTTCAAAAATTATATCGAAAACAATAAGTGAATGCCTACTAAAAAAACAGTGAGGTTTTCAAAGCTTATTAAATGTATTAAAAAATATTGTAATAATGACATCATTGCAAACTCCAAAAATAAATCCAAAGTGGCTTAGAATATTTTTTCAGGAAAAGGTGAAAAATCAAAAACACGGTCGGAAGCCATTCACATAAATAGTAATAACAGTATCTGTCGTGCAGGATCCCCAGACTATTTCAATTCACTTTGTTGTAAATTTCAATATCATACTCACATGGTAATGAACATTATCTAAATTACGTGTGTTACAAGAATAAAAAAGAGTATTGCACGTATGAGAAATTCAAATCTTATTTGGAGACAAAGTGTTTATGATTAACGTTTCGTGCACCGATCAACCCCATAGAACATAGAGTATATTCCAGAAAAGAAATTTTTGGTTAGAAATGTATATTTTCCATTGGCAACATTTGTTTGGCAGAAAGTTTCTATCAAACACTGTCAACTGTCTTTTTCGTCTACATTTAATGGCAGTCGCTATTATTATATGAAGTTACAGATAAATCTTATGAATTGACGGTCATCGGACATTTATTTGGTTTGTGGTGAATCAAAGAAATTAGTTTTCATTATGGCGGATAAAGTTAGTAAAATATTTTTCTAATTATTCATATTTTCTGTTTCCGATATGATTTAACTTCAGAAATGCTTCCAATTTATTATTTTTTCTAGGTTGATGAACAAGTGAAAAAGAAGAGGACTTTCAAAAAGTTCACCTTTAGAGGAGTTGATCTGGATCAACTTCTGGATATGCCTAAGTAAGTACAAGTCTGCATTTATACTAACAATATTCAGAAGCATATATATGGCCTTGTACCAAACTTTTACTTTATATTTTATATAAAGTAGATTGCCCGATAAGACTCTATACTCTTATAATTTTGATACTGATATATTGTTGATATATTTTCTCGGCTCAGAACGTGTTTAAGTGGAAGTTTGGTGTATGAATCCGCCATCAATATATACTTATAATATCTACATGCGGTTTACTGTTGTTTACTGTCCTATAAAAGACAAGTTATTTACATCATAAAATATAATATTCGCCACATTCAATGTCCCTGTCTCATCACTGCAAGCCACACTCAACTTATTTTTAGTGATGGGCAAAATGAAATACCAAGAATCAGAAGTATTCAATTCTTCTGATTTTTTAAAACACCTTGAGTACATGTGATGAAGATTTGAATACTTTCACTAACCGACTAATGGGGACACTGTAGTTGATAGATTTACAGTTTGAGTTAATATATCAAAAAATTTGAATTCGAAGAAATGTTTCTAAAGGAATGAATATAATATGAAGATTCTTCAATTGATGTGAATGTAAAAGGCAATGGTGAAGATGTATTTTCATGGGATTAAAACAGGATAATTAACCTCAAAACATGTAGAGATCTACTAATCTTCCAAAGTCTGTGTTTACTCGTATAATTTCAAATGTGCTGTGTTATTTTTGATTTGTTGGCCACTACAATCTCCTGCATATCTGGTTTTCTTATGATGACTAGCCACTGTTTGCTGGCAGTCAAATGTGCACTGGCTCTACTGTCAACATACCAGTATGTATCTTTGAAATCGCCTGTGGTAAACACAGCATTGAATCCACTTTTGGATTGATTAATATTATTGCATTTGTAAAATATGATGTTGTTTAGGTCTTATTTACAACACAGTGGGTTGAACTCGAATGACCCCCAGCCTTAAGTTTCCATATTGGCGCTTGACCAATCCCAGCTGATTTGCCTTGGAAATTCATCCTACTACCGCCATCTCAATTAGTTTTTTGGAAGCCTGACTTGGAATGTCAAAAGTCTGCAGCGCACCGTTGCTGCCGCCGTTTACATGTCCAACAACTTTCTCTTGATGGTTCTATAGAAATGTTGATTTTCGAATGTTCGCCGGCTATAATCATGGGTGCATGCATGTCTCTCAGGAAGCCCCGCCAACAGGCGTGACCTCACCCATTCCTCAATGATATTCAAACTGGTCTGTCTCAATTTTTGGGGTGTTTCGACAATTTCATTAATGTAGCTTTCATGAGCTATTGTGAGTTTCCAATCTTGACGATATGAGTGTGCGTAGGAGATCTATTTTACGCATAAATCATATAAGTATTTCAGATTCGTTTTTGCATCTTTCACATGTGAAAACAAAGATGGATCGACGGTAAGGATCAGCTTAGCTTTTGCCTTTTGGATAGTCTTTTTATGTCTCTTTGCCTTCGATGCATTCATTCAAGCCTTCGAGAATATATAATAATAATCTTTATTTCAACTAGGCATCTTAATTTACGAAAACATTTCTAAAATTGGATTAACAAAGTCACAGTCCAACTTCATAACAATAAAATATGTATGCTTGGAATCCAAGCATTCAATGAATAGAAAAAATAAATATATTAATTACAAATACTAGATATATATGTTATTATAATATCAATGTTAATGTGAATGTTGTATCTTCAAATGACTAGTAAGTACATTTTTTTAATGTTGTAATAGCTCACTTTGTTCTATCTCAAGCAGGTAGTTATTGTAGTCCAAAAGTCCTTTATGGAATAACGAGTTCATGGATCGTGTAAAGTTCAAACGTGGTACATATAAATTAGTGTTCCCTTTAGTTGGGTAACTAAGAATTTGGTGATGGAAAACAATAAATTGGTCAAAATATGAGGTTGCATTACCGGACTGTACTTTGAAAATGAATATCATCGTAAGATAGAACCGACAATCTTTCACAGAAAGCCAATCCAGAATTTCCAACATTGTTGTAGTTGGTATTTATCTATTACATCTTAAAATTAGTCGCATGTAAATACAATTGATTGCCTTTGGGATATCCTAACATCTTTGATGAACTTGATTACCAGTATAATTTAAAATGTAAAATTTTAGTCTGATAGCTACAATTATTCACCATATTTTATTCTCGCTTATTTCACTTTACAAATTGTAAGTGGGGAACCAACCTGGATAACTGCACCCACTCTCTTCATTGACCATAATATATTTGACAATGCTGAACACAAGGATACTAGGATGAGATATGACAACTTTATCTGATTATCAGTTGATTTTGTTTACTTTTGAAGTATTCAATGAAGAAATAATGACATTGCTATTTCGAATTCTAAATGGAATATCCTTATTTTGTGATATCAAACTTACTAGACATATGATAAAAGTGATGAACATTTGTACAAGTGAGATTATAAATAAAATTAGGTCTTCCGGCTCTGAATTAATAAATTTGTATGTCATTTTTCGTATGAATCCTGAACTTGCAAATGTTTATAAGGAAAAGAAAAAGCTCCATGGCAACTTTATAAAAACAAGAAAGACATTTTATTGAAATGAAATGATAATTGGTAGATAGTATCAGCCATCTTAGAAAAAATCTTTTTGATTCACAAGACGAAGTAACATATTTTAACAATAGGAATATCTACTTTGATTTTTTTCTCTCAACTGCCAGATCTGCTAACTTGGTGAATCTAACATATTTGCGAGTGGCCAAGTCAGTTGTGAAAACCTATAGAGTTTGAAAACTAAGGTAATTTTTATTTATTTATTTTTTCAGTGAACAGCTGATGGAACTCATGCATTGTAGAGCAAGAAGGCGTTTCACTAGAGGACTTAAACGTAAACCTATGGCGTTAGTAAAGAAACTCCGTAAAGCCAAGAAAGAAGCCCCTCCTCTAGAGAAGCCAGAAATTGTAAAAACACATCTACGTAATATGATAATAGTGCCTGAAATGGTTGGTTCTATTGTTGGTGTTTACAACGGTAAAGCCTTCACGCAGGTTGAAATCAAACCTGAAATGATTGGACACTACCTTGGAGAATTTTCTTTGACCTACAAACCTGTCAAACACGGTAGGCCTGGTATTGGTGCTACCCACAGCTCCAGGTTTATTCCTCTCAAATAAAATGTTTTGTTTTATTTTTAATAGTACATTTTTCTGAGAGAAATGTGTTTTATTTTGTGAAATAATACCTGCTTATATAAAAACGAATGGTCATTGTAAAAATGTTCGAAAGATTCCAAATCTTTTGAAGGCTAATGTTTTTTTAACAACACCATTACATTTTTCCCTCATTTCTGGACTCTAGTATCTAATTTACTATATTTTCAGGCAAAGGAAATGTTACCTCGAAACATTCAAAATGAACATTTTCATTCATATTTGAATGGAAAGTACTCTGATGTTGATTATCTTCAATAACAAATGGATATCAATTTGTATAATTGATTTCATGTCTAATGTGATATAAATTGATTTGAAATCCCTGAAAAAATTTTTCTTGAAATGAAAAGATTAGCTAAAAAATAACAATACAGCGAAATAAAATACAAGCAACAATAAAAAATTGAACTATTAACAAGAAATATCATATTAGACAATGGAAGTCTGAACTAATGAAATGCACCACGAAACATGTCAACCACCTTCAAACATTGCTCTGCTACTTGTGCGAACCTGACCTGGCTTCGCACAAGTAGTAGAGCTTTCATTCATACATTTTCTTCTTTCAGTGTTGCATCAGCTTATAACTAATGATAATGATCACATGATGAAGTTCACTCAAACCAAAGTATTTTCACATTTTGTTCTGAAAAGGTGTAAGTACTTATCTAACTAAAGATAACGGGAAACAACAATGCGACCTTAACCTGATAAGCTTTAGATGTAAAAGGACCTTATTAAAATTGTGGTCTGCAGGTTTTTATGCCTGACGTTTTGTACATTATCAAGGGCGATTAGGTAACTGTCGACGTGCTTGAACTGTTGTTCCAGTTGGGAACAATCCACAGTAGTAGACGTTTCGTCAGGCATAAAAACCTATAAAACACGGCCACAAAAACCGAAAATTGCTTTGACACAATTAACACATTCAGTGCTCACTACACCTGTAGAAGTGCCCCCTACACCTATAGGTGTGCGGCTGTTAGATTATTACGACGAAAGGCATGACTATTGGGTCATGAAAGTAATACTTAGATGCGGTTTATCGTTTTGTTTATTTATTTGTAGGATATCTTTCCTAGAATTAATTGTTTTTTATTTGAGTTCAATTTTTGTTGTAATTTTTTTTCTAGTATGAGTTGAATTATATAATTATTTTTACAGCTTATTTTCTGTTCTGTTACACGAAAATATATGTAGTAAGGTAGGTAATGAACACGTTCTTACCTGAATATATGTATAAATTTTTGTAAAATTCATAAACATCCTGTTTTTACCTGCGTCATTTTTGAACAAAAATGGATATTTGAAATTTGGGCAGCCTGATAAAAGTGTATAAGTGGTGTAATTTAAGCAAAATCAGGATTATGTACTTTCCAGTTGGAATTGTCCCCTTATTGCTGTTTACAATGAGCAATTTATATTTTCAATGATAATCCCCTCAAAACAGATGGTTTATTCTAAGGTTGTATCTCAATTTTAATGTGAAAATATCGAAATTTAAGTTGGGACAATTGTATAGTTTTACTAATTATAACAAGTTCTCTAACTTGTGTCTAAGCTCTGAATGGAATCATAGAATTTTCTGAAGACCCTTTTCTTGAATTTTATAATAAATTACTTTATATATTTGATATAAGAGCTTTCCGGTTCAAAAAATTAATTTTAAACAAAAACTGGTTAACAAGAGGTATTAGGGTTTCGGCAAAAAACATGAGGGTATTACATTATTTGGGAAAATTTACATCTGCCCCATTTTTTTTAATTACTTTCTCCGCTATCTTACCATTTACAGAAATGTAGTCAAATTAACCAAAAGCAAATATTATAATAAAAGTAGAATGGATAAAGCTACGAATGAATCACTTAATGACTTCTATTGCTGAGAACTTGACGAAAAATATAAAAGCAGCCGGTGACCCCTTAGCTTAGACTATATGAATATTGAAGTTACGAACACCTTTATATTATATGATACAAATATTACCGAATTGCATGAAACATTTTTTTCCATTAAAAATAAAAACTCGACAAGCTCAGATCAAAACTCTATAAAAATTCTAGAAAATATTTCTACAAGAATACTCGATATATTAGTTGGTCTAATAAATAATTCATTTAGAGAAGGAATCTTTCCAGTTTTTTTGAAGTCGGTTGTGTTAGAACTGCCAAAGGGAGAAGTCATCAATGGTCCATCAAATCTTCGTCCAATTTCTCTAATCTCTGCAATGGCTAAATTGATAGAAAAATTAGTCAAAACAAGACTCCTTTGTTTTCTGAATGAAAACAAAATAATAAGTGATTGTCAGTTTGGTTTCCAAAGGCAAAATCACTTCAGATGCCATATTTTCATTTCTTTACAATGTTTATTCCAACATAAATGACAAAGAAATAGTGGCTGCGGTGTTCTGTGATATAGCCAAAGCATTTAATTGCGTAAATCATTCAATTCTTTTACGGAAAGTCAGCAGATACGGTATAACTGGAATATGTCTTAAGTGGTTTGAGTCATACTTAGCAGATCGCACCCAGATGGTCAAAATCACTTCATACTCAAATGAAGGTAAAATTACTTGCGGGGTCCCACAAGGTTCGGTACTGGGCCCACTTTTATTCTTAATTTACATTAATGACCTATCGTCTATTAACATCCAAGGAAAATTTACTATATTTGCTGATGAAACTACCATTTTATGGCATGCTCCTAATAACCATACGTTGTATGAAGTTATTGAGAATGACATCACGAAAGTGAAAGACTGGTTTGACTCAACTTTTGAGCTTGAATTTATCAAAAACAAAAGTAGTGTCCTATTCCAGCCGTACATCTAAATAATATTCAAATTGATAACGTACCTACCAACTTCTAAATTCCTTGGTTTGTTCATTGACAATAATCTAAAATTCAACAAACATGTAGATACTTTGAAATCCAAGCACTCCTCTGGATGTTATGCAATACGAGTAACTGCATTTGAGCTCGGATCTGCAGAAGCTAGAATGGTTTATCATTCCCTTTTTGAATCCCATCTTCGTTATGGTGTGTGTTCTACCACATGCCTTCAAACAGTATTACTAATACAAGCCTAGGGACTCTTGTCGGCCTCTTTTTGCCTCTAACAGAATCCTAAATGTGGTCTCCTCATTTATATATGAGACAATCTGCCTTCTCTTCAAAAATAGGGTCTTTTTTAACAACTTTGACGAGCCAATGTATCAAACCTGGCAAAGATTCAGCTTCAAATTACCGCTGCCTTCTTCGACCCTATTTACAACGGTTTCAAAATGTTCAATCACCTTCCTCGAGCTATAAGAACCGTAAATGACCTCAGAGCTCTTAAGAAAGAGTTGAAAGACTTGCTTTCTGTGAGACCTTATTATAGCCGTGCAGATTTCTACGATGATAATTTTAATTGAGAAGACTAACTGTAATATCTACGGTATTTTATTGATTTGATTCAATTTAGTTTAAATTGATTTATTTAATTTCATTGACCAGTAGTGCGCCCGACTCACGATCGGAAGGCTGTGGGTTCGATTCCCGCCTCGACCAGATATTTTTCTCGAGAGAATTTTTCTGGTTAAAGCGAGGATGATTCTGCAACCGTGTTAGGAATCACACGTTAACAGGTAAGACCTCGTTAATTCTTAGCTCGCCACAAGTTTCTCAACTTCTGAGAGTTGTCGTTCGTAAGGGGGCGACAGGCGGAAAAACAGATTTTTTTAACGTTTATCCTGAACGTTTGTATTAGGTTATTATTATTTACATGTCTCTTTTCAGTTCATGTTATCACTTACTTTTAGTGATTTTACTTTTGTGATTTCATCTATATGTTATTTATATTTCGCACAAGGCTTTGTCAATAAGAATTTATTCTACAGACAATAAAGTATAATTGAATTGAATTTATTCGAAGTCAAATTGTTGGGATCGCTGAATAGTGTAGCTGAACCTTCTGGTTTGTGTAGGAAAAGAAAACTACTGTTGAATTCAATGGAACTCGAGAAGTTCATTCATATTTTGGAAACGGATGAAGAAAGTTCGGGGTCAAGTAGTGATTGTGACATTAGTGAAATGAGTTCCTCATCGAGTGATGAATATTTAGAAAATACCCAAATATTTGAAGAACTAACAATTGTATGGTGCCAAAGTGTTGATTTCAACAGCAGGTGTTACCCAAACTCATGCTGCTGTTGATGAACGACATGACGACAACGGCTGGAGTTCCCAAGAAAATTTGAAATTGTCGGCACTCAAGTATTTTTAGTAGAAGCCGCTGGACAACATCCGATAGATGTTAATTTTGAGATTTTTCCGATAATGACAACGATCGATTAGGAAAGATACGTTGTATTATGGATTATTCTAATAAGAAGATGAAATCTATTTACAGTCCAGGAAAGGAGCTATCCCTTGATGAAATAATGGTTCTATGGCGCGCCCCTTTTATTCCCGTGGGGTTTAAAGGGGCGCGTTTACATGTGAAAGTTACCTTTTCATCAAGAACTGGCTGGTATCTCAATCACCACAAAAGAAATAACCAGAAAAGGAATTTCTGGCAAAAACATAACAATCTGCACTGATAGTAGACAAGAGCCATATTAGCCTTAAACAGACGTGTTACCTCAGGCTAGTACTAGAGTGCCATCAAGATTTAGCCAAAGCCTCGGTAGATAATAACATTATCCTAAGGTGGATTAAAGGGCACGACAGGAGTGAAGGTAATTGCATTGCCGACTATTTAGCTAAGGAAGCGGCTGGACTAAGAATTGTAGGATCCAGTGGCACATACGGCCTGATGACTTCGATAATTGCGGAACTAACTAAACGTTACACCTACGCTCAAATCCTAAAAAGATGGAATGAAATCAAAGGATGCAATCTTGCCAGGATCACCCTGGGAAGCTGGCGCCGAAGAAATATCTGGCGATGACCAGGAATAATCTATGCTTAACAGAAGGATTTCTGACTGGCCACTGTCGACTATGCAGGATGTGTGAACAGGAAGATGAAACTGTCAGGCATGTCCTATGCGAGTGTCAGGAATTATCGTCAATAAGAGACTGTGTGTTCGGCGAGTCTTGACCTACACCTGCCGATATAAAGGAGATGTCTCCCATCAGTGACCTGTCCACCTTCCTGGAAAGGATAGAATGGACGATGACCTAGGAGGACAACTCCTCGGGAGGATGTACAATGGGTCACACGTGGCCTAAGTGCTGTGGGCCTACATTCACCCTCCCTACTCTACAGATACAAATACCTTTTCATAACTGTTTCTCCGTACTGCTATATTTTCAGAGGTTGAAGCTCTGTACGTAGGTTCGTTTTATGTTAATGTGCAATAAAAAAGAATTTTTAAATATTCCAAATAAGACGCCAGCCGCTAAAGTTAACTGCTGCTAAAGTTAACAAAAGATGCACTGAACTTAGGACATTCATTGTATATGGATAATTTTTACAATAGTACCTACGAAATTAGCTGAAATGCTTTTGGTGAAAAATACCTATTGTACTGGCATATGTTAAACGCAAAACAAATCCAAAAAGCGTTACTAGTTCAATGATAATCTTAGACACATGCGAGCGCTGCTTCCGCTTCCAGAAACTCTGCAGATAAAGAAACATACAATAATTATCGGAATTGATGAACACTTCATTCTAGCAGACCACTTTTTATCTTCATGCAGTCATTAGGTATTCATCATTACGGTTCTGGCGTTGAATCTTGTCATTATTACGCCCCGGAGCGCCAATTAATTTTTGTTGTTGTTTATAATTTCATGATTTGTATTTTGGAAGTGTTATCATTATACAGAGCTATGATTAAAGAGAAAAAAAACAAGCCTATAATAATGTCATCATTGTTAATCTTTTCGTAAATTATGTTTCTACTACCTATTCTGACGAAAAGTTGTTTTCAAATTCCGCAATACAAATGCACAGAGAGTTTACATGTTTCCAACTACTATATTGAAACAGCAGAAATAATCAATCAACTCATAAAAACTATCAGCTGGTCCCGATGGAATTCCTTTGCAATTTTTGAAAAACTGCGTATTCACTCTATTAGCATAACCCTTACAAACATTATTTAATCTTTCTTTATCTATGGGAATCTTCCCTGCATTCTTAGAAGCAAAGTTTTCTAACTCCAATCCACAAATCTGGTGATAGAGAAAATATTAAAAACTACCGTCCAGTGAGCAAGCAATCGGAAATTCCCAAGTTGCTGGATTGTTTGATAACTAAAATAATTGTTTAAAAACTGACATTCGTTACAAAAAACATAATAAATGAACACCAAAACATGACCTAATATCTGGTAGATCCACTACTACAAATTTATTGCTTTATCAACATTTCCCTTTGAATAACCTAGAGGAAAAACACCAAATTGACTCTATTTATACTGATTTCTCTAAAGCTTTTGACAGGGTAAATCATGATCTTCTCATGGCTAAGCTCCTAGCATTAGACATCAATGGTAACATGTCAAAATGGATAAAGAGTTATTTGGATAATAGAATTCAGTATGTTGAATATGCTGGTAACATATCATCATAAATTCCTGTAATGTCTGGTGTTGTTTCCTTGATAACTATCAAACTAGGAAATGCCCAATAAATCCTACTTTTAGTCGGGATAAACTTTTAATGACTTTTCCTTTGACAAATTATCAGTAACTATATGAAACATTTTGTTTTTTTATCTACAGGGTCGTATTTTCAATAAATAAGGCAAACTAATAAAAAGATGAACAAATCAATATAACATCTGGTGTCCCCTCAAGGATCGCATATAGGCTCAATACTCTTCATTCTTTTTGTAAACGATGTGTCGGATGTCATACGCCACAGCTATTATTCAATGTTGGCAGATGATCTCAAACTTTACAAGATTTTAGATAACTTTTATGATGCAGAACTGTTACAGATAGATTTAAATAACTTATCTCGTTGGTGTGATGAAAACATGCTTCATTTAAATGATATCAAATAACATTTTCAAGAGCTGTGGAACCTATTGTATATCCATATAAAATCAAAAGCATTAATCTAAGGTTGACTAACAGCGTTCGGGACTTGGGAGTGTTGTTTGATAGCAAAGTAACCTTTAAAGGTAATATTGATCACATTTATATCTATATCACTCAAATTATTGGGATTTGTTCAACGATCCACAGATAAATTTTCTATAAATACTGTTCTTTGGTACGCCCAGTCTTGGAAAATAATTGTGTGATATGGAGTCCTCTATCAGACAGATATATCTATGATTGATAAAGTATAAAACAAATTTTGAGATCATGTGCATAAGCTCGGATATCTGAGGTCCGACTATGAGTACTCAGACATTCTGCTTCTTCTGAATTTATCTACTTTGGAGCACCGCCGAGCTGAAATTGATCAAAGACTTCTTCATAAAGTTATAAATGGTGATATGAACTGTCCATTTTTAACACAAATGATTAACTTCAATGTAAATTCAAGAAGAACCAGAGTGTCGGATTTATTTAAAGTTCCTTGCCATTCTAGTAGCTATGGCTTAAATTCTTAAATGAAACCATCACAGAATGCTTATGTTAGCAAATAAGAATAGCAATAATATTGATTTGTTTGACTCATCCTTGTACTCAAAAATCAGGTTAAACTTATTGATCTACTATGAAGAAACTGCTGATTATTATTGATATTTGTTTTTTTTTTCTTTTTTGGTATTTTATATTATTATTCAATTGTTTATTTTTTCAATCACACTATTTATGTGTTCATTGTATAATGGCAAGTCCATAAATGTATATAGCTCGAGATAGTTGGAAAATAATCAACTACGAGACGAACCGTTCATCTGTTACGGATATCGAAGACCATCTAATGGCATTAATGCATCTAATTACTTTAAATTCGTGCCAGTTCAAGGCAACTCATGTTTTCTGGAACCTGTAACGGAGGCTGAAGTTGAGAGTGCATTACTTTCTTTTGGGTGATGCTGGCGATATAATATATATATATATATATATATATATATATATATATATATATATATATATATATATATAGGTATACTAAATTTATATATTTTTATAACATACTAAATATCATAAAAATAAATGCATGAGGTCGTTAAATTAAATTAACCCTACCACCCTGTAGATTTCTATGGGTTGAACAAAGCCTGCAAAAACGGTAACTAAGGTTTTATCAAGTTTTTTACAAACTGTAGGTTTTCGGCTAAAATGAATAATCTGAATGTGTCGAGTTTGTACATTCTATGCAGTTCTTGCTTAGCAATTAAACTGGAAATATTGTGCTTTAACATGGAACGCCATCACTTACCATTGGCTGAGATGAATAGAGCTGTAGGGCTTCTTCAAGGTGGCATGCGACAAAATGATGTAGCTCTTCGTTTGGGGGTCTCCCAAAGTGTTATCAGGCGATTGTGGCGGCGTTTCCGTGAAACTGGCAGTCCAGCCGAACAACATCCAGGGCGAGGACGCGCTACAACTGCAGTTCAAGACCTATTGTTGGTCTTAACCGCAAGAAGACAAACGACAATCACAGCACCTGAGTTGGTTAACGTGTTGCAGCAGACGCACCAGGTAACCATTGGTCGTAATACTGTCAGAAATCGACTGCATGAAGCAGATCTCCACAACAGAAGGCCACTACTTAGATGTCCACCTTTGTCGAGAGGCAATCGCGGCAGAAGATTAGAGTGGTGTCAAGAACATCAAAACTGGGATGCAAATGATTGGGCCACAGTTTTGTTTACAGACGAATCCAGATTTGGATTTCATCCAGATTTGGATTTCATCCAGATTCTCGTCGAGTAAGACTGTGGAGACGACCTGGAAATAATGAACGTTTGAGACACGTCCAGGAAGTCCACACATACAGAGGTGGTACAGTAATGCTATGGGACGGAATCATGATCGGCGGCAGAACCGATCTCGTTTTTCCAAATCGCTCCCTCACAGCTCGACAGTACCTCGACACCATTCTTCTACCTATCGTCCGTCCGTTTGCTGGTGCTGTTGGTGAAAACTTCCACCTAATGCACGATAATGCTCGTCCACATGTCGCGCGTCTAGTGACTGACTGGCTTACCAACGAAGGAGTTGATGTATTGCCATGGCCAGCACAATCACCGGACCTGAATCCTATCGAGCATGTGTGGGACATGCTTCAACGAAGAATTACTCCGCATATGGGGAACATTCACACAACGTTTCAATTGAGAGAACTTTTAATCGCTGAATGGGCAAATGTACCTCAACAAGACATTGACAATCTCATTTTGTCGATGCACGATAGATGTAGGGCCGCAATAAACCAGCGTGAAGGCCATACTTTGTACTGATTCCAATTTTTTTTGTATTATGATTTTTTTTCGGGGTGCCAAAGAAGAGCCATATTTTTTTTTAATTTTGCTTATATGCGCACTCAGTATTTTTGACCATTTAATGAATTTTGTTGTAAATTACATTCGTTTAATAATCACCCGTCAACTTTTTTTTCCCTAAAGCGATCTAAAAAAAAATATTGCCATTTTTAAAAATATCCCTAGACTTTTCCGATGTGTATATAGCCAAGTGGTTCGGCGTGGGTGATTTGTTCACTCACTCGAATTGACTGCAGTGTTGGTCGGTGGTTCAAGCCCTAGTCTGAACGATCGATCTTCACTTGCTATCATCCAACCCGTGTTAGGAATCACACGTTAAAAGGTAAGACCTCGTTAATCCTTAGCTCGCACAAGTTTCGACTTCTGAGGGTTGTCGTTCGTAGGGGTGCGACAGCTGGTTAACGGAAAAACAGATTTTTTTTAAACAGATATATATATATATATATATATATATATATATATATATATATATATATATATATATACAGATACAAACTAGAAGAAAAAGCCGGGTCGAAACAATTACTTTCAAATCCATCATTTCACTTGCGTTTACGCAAGTGAAACATAAGTGGAATATATATATATATATATATATATATATATATATATATATATATATATATATATATATATATATATATATATATATATATATATATATATATAACACTCACACAACACTCTCACAACCATGTATATAACACCAGATCTGGCGACTTATTGAAAATACCCAAATTGCGTTTGACAAATTCAAAAATGAATTCTTTAAACTTGAATCTATATAATAAAATTTCATCAAACTTAAGAAGTCTTAATTTTATTCAGTTCAAAATTAGAATGAAACTATATTTCAAATCTATATGTTTTTACAGTGTACAGGAATATTTACAAAACAATTTTTGATATTATAGTTGTGTATAATAATAACATATAAGAAGAGACTTTATTGGAGTTATAGATTTATGATATTGTTAGCATTTTGTAAATGGTATGTTTGTGCTAGATTTATTATTGT
This sequence comes from Leptinotarsa decemlineata, assembly GCF_025532065.1. Taxonomy (NCBI): domain Eukaryota; kingdom Metazoa; phylum Arthropoda; class Insecta; order Coleoptera; family Chrysomelidae; genus Leptinotarsa; species Leptinotarsa decemlineata. The sequence continues at coordinate 3,651,570 of NW_027412586.1, forward strand.
TTTACATTTTGTTTTTCAATATCTAAGTGTATGTATTAGACTGTTATTTATTTGACCTGCTACAAACATTATCTAGGGTAGTTAAATAAATATATCAATCTATCTATATTATATAGTTCAACAGAGTATGGAAATATATTGCAGGAGTCGAGAAATAGGCGAGGGCAGGTAAAAGAAAAACCCGTCGCTATTTTGAATTACAATAAACATATGGCTGGCATTGATCGTCATAACCAAATGCTTGCATATTAATTACCCCTGTACTCAGAAGATGCTGGTATAAAAAGATATTTATCCATATTTTGCTGATGAGCGTGGTGAATGTGCATATTTCCTACAATAAATATTCTGGCCAGCGAAAATCTGATGACTTTAGAATGTCAATTTTAGAAAAATGTTTATTAAATGTAGAAAATATTGTGACCATTACACGACATAGTCTGAAAAAATTAGAAAAATAACAGAAGAAAAATATCCAGATGTAGACAATGAACAAAAAAAAAACTATAAACAAATGCTGCGGATGTTTGTTTATGATTCTTGTGAAGGGTCTCTCGGTTTTTGTGTAGAGTGTTTCTCTACCACAGACAGCTATAAAACCTATAAGTGTAATTGGCATCTTATTTGAAATTTGCATTAGAATTGCCTACTACACCCATGGGTGTATTTTTTTTTCAATTTAGTTAAAAACAAAATTTCTTTTTCAGGTAATAAATATAGTTTAATAAAATTGTCTCTTTAAAAAATTGGGTCCACTATACTTTATATAAGATAGTGGCACTGCTACAAAAATTTTAAATATAGGTAGGTATTCAATGTGGTAAAGGAGACTTTAGGTCAGTACATCAGAAAAAAAGAAAAATTAAATATCAAGATAATATCAAAATTTTTGATAACATTTATTTAGTAACTTTCTTCTTAGGTAAAAATCTATCTAATACATGTGCTTGTTTGGGTCGCTTCTCTGGTTCTTTTTCCAACACATCAATTTTATTTTTAATAAACGCTTTCTTCGCTTCTTCTTGAACAATTTTTTTATTTCTTGCCATATTAACGGAACCTCCTTTGCCCTTAGCTTTTTTTCTAGGTTCATAGTTGATTTTAGGCGGTTTAAGATACTGCAAAAATAAGAAGGAATATTAATAGTTTCACCAAATTCAAGTATTCATAACTTACCAATAGTTTTTGTTTTGCTTGAATCTTTTCTCTCAGCGATGGTATATCTACATCAGCAATAGATGTGGGGTCCAAAGTTATCATTTCAGGTTGAATCTGAAAAAATTACGGAATATTTTCAAAATAATATATATGCCAAAGTATAATAAAATAAATGTAGATCATTAAACAGCTAAGGAGTCTTACTACCCGTTTTTATAATTACTGCATTTATTTTCTTTAGTTTGTAAATTGGTTCATCCGAGATGCTCACCACATAATAGAATTTATTTTATTCAAAATGAACATTAAATTCACTGTTCAGATGTATATACTATTAATACCTTTTCAAGAAGAGATTTCACTTCAGCTTCTCTTCTCTGAGACTTGGATTGGAATGGATTTGCTTCCCTCGAATCGAAATTAGGTTCTCCTGCCCCTGGTACCAACAAACTTGTGAAACCTCGAGAGGTTGTAACACCTATCACATCTTCATAGGGACAAAAGTTCAAGTTGCTTATTGGAGTGACAAAACGATGCTTGAGGTACGCCCTCTTTGCTGCTGTCTGGCAACAATCCCTGAAAAATGTCAATAGAATTTTCATTTTGTGTCAGATGTATAAGATGAAGTCATTTTTGGGAAAGAAAGGTAACACATCCAGGATATTTATTCATGTAGAGTATGGCATATGACATCTGGAAAAAAAATAAAGCTGTTCATTTTTTAAATTGGTTTTTCAAATTATTTATTGCCCTTAACACACTTATTTGCTACATTGTTGCGAAATCATTCAAAATCTCGAGTCTTCTACATTTTCTATCTCTCTGCCAGCGTAAATCCTATTTTTCAATGTCCCCCATAGAAAATAGTCCAAAATAGTAAGATCTGGTGATCTTGCAGGCCATTATATTGGCCCAGTATTTGTCTCGAAATGGAAGGACCCCAATTCGAACATTTATTGGGCCCTTAATTTTTTTGTGTATATAAATTACTTCATTTCAATTTTCATTACAAATATAGAGTTGGTTTTGGATGTTATTATGCCTATCATTTCTTTTTCTGCCTATCAAAACACATATAATATATTTTTGTTGTAGATATGTTTCGGATAATCATAAAAGGTATTCTTATTCGAAGTTCATTGTAGAAAACGCTGAGAGCATGGGAAATATGAAAAAATATAAATAGGTATCTAAAAATTAAAAAAAAAACGATTTAAAAACTATATGGTACATAGGGAGACGTAAAAGTTGCTAATGTGTTTTTATTTAACTCAGTCAACTAATTTTCAGTATCGTAATGTAAAAGGGAATAATTCACATAATTATAATCAAATATTACTGAAACATTCTCTAATATAAAATAAAATTCAATTTCTCAGTATGAAGTGAACGTCTACGATCCAAAAACTACAACAAAAATACAGGTCCGTATTTAAAAATTCAAAGATGGGGGTGGCCCAAGTCAGATGACACCCTATACAGGGTGTTAATCTGACCCTGTATAGGGTCAGAGCAGGTAATTTTAAGGTAATTTTTTAGGTAATTTTAAGACGAAATGTTCATGCAAACATGGGTCCGCAAATCCTTCGTTCTCAAGATACAGGGTGTTAAAATAAAAATAAAAAAAACTTATTCGTAAATATCCTTTACCTAATTTTGTTGTAATTTGGCAATGGTATTTATGACATTAAGGAGCTGATTTAGCCCGAACGTGATTCGAATTATTAAGTCCAGTGGCGTCTCGAGCGGGATTTGAACGGAAATGTTTGACTTATGTACGCCACTGACTTTTGTACAATTTTTATTATTTCTTTGGAATAAGCAATTAGAAATACAACTTTTTTGTCTCTTGAATTTTTTTTTTCGTATCTTGCTTAGTTTTTAAGAAAAAAAAGTCGACCTAATTGCATATCCCTGGACTTCACAAGGAATGATATGGGGAATTAAATGTTTCTTTTGGAAATTATTATTTTTACAATTTTTCATTACTAATTATGTAACAATAACAACAAATATTAAATAACATTAACATCTAAACCAACGAATTGCACTAAATTAAGTGTTGAAAATGGCCTCCTTCGGCTTCAAAACAACCGTCTAGCCGCCGCATCATTGAATACCTAGCGTATTTTTTATTATGTCACATGAATTAATGATTTTATTCCGTAAATCCTCTTCACTTTGAATAGCAGTTGAATAGCACTTTAAGGTGTCCCCAGAGAAAATAATCTAGGGGATTCATTTCGGGCGAGCGAGGTGGTCATGGGTAAGGGCCTGCTCTCCCAATCCAGCGATTATGGTCATTTTCATCCAAAAAATGCCCTGCCACTACACTGAAGTGTGGTGGAGCACTATCGTGCATGTACCACATAAGAAATCTTTCCGTAACTGAAATTTCTTCTAAAAGTCCAGGTAAAACAAATTCTAAAAACCTTCAGTATTCTTCTCCATTAAGTCTAGGTGGAAGGAAGTGAGGCCCAATGAGATGGTTACCGACAATTCCAACCCAAATATTAAAAGAAAACTGTTCTTGAAAATTATTTTCTATCAAGGCGTGTGGATTGTTTTCGGCCCAAATGTGATTGTTGTGGAAGTTAATAATTGAATTGCGAGAAAAACAAGCTTCATCTGTAAACAATATTCGACTTAGGAATCCTGGATTTCTTATTTTACCGCATAACCAATTGGAAAAAGCACACGTTGCGTGTGATAGGGATATAGCTGCTGGGCTCTTAAAATCTGCCACACTGTGACATGGGTAATATTCAGTTCTTCAGCTATTTTCCGAGTACTAGTATGAGGATTTACTTCAATCTCATTTAAAACAGCTACTTCAATTTGAACTGTTCATACCGTTGCAGGCCTCCCAATGACAACCGTCGATCTTTTAAAGCTGCCTATTTCAGAAAGTCGTGCATGGAGACGTACAAAAATTCTTCTATTAGGCACTACACGCTGAGGAAATCTTTCATGGTAAATGTGTCTTGCAGCATTTCAGTTTCCGTGAGCCATTCCATAACAGAAATGCATATCTGCCATTTCACTGTTAGTAAATTGAACCATGTTTTACAAAAATGGTTCGAAAAATAACCAATAAACACACTTTTTATAACAATTATAAATTAAAAGCTTATTAAGTTGACAACAACTGTCAAGTTGTTTATTAAATGCTGCAATCGTTTACTTTTTTTAATTTTTATTTTAACACCCTGTATCTTGAGAATGAAGGATTTGCGGACCCATGTTTATATGAACATTTCGTCTTAAAATTACCTAAAGAAGCGTCTGTTGAATTTATGGTACATACTTAATTAACACCCTGTATAAAAGATTCATGGACATATTCTGATAGCCCACATCAAGTGCCAATAGCAAAATGTGGACAGATTTCCAATATGTCTGCGAATAAAGAAGATATAGGCAAAAAAATAATTTGGGATTTTTTAGTTTTTCCTGTATATCTCCAGAACCAAAAGAGCTATATTCGATTTTTTCACATCATTGAATAGACACTCTATCTCTTATCGTTTACGAGAACCCCATGTACAGAAACAAATTTGAATAGCCCTGTATATTCAAGCCTAAATTAAACATTTCTGAATTGAATTATGAAGATATGTCATACATAAACACCAATTCAGAGATGTACTTGATATGTGACTGTTCTGATAAGTAATTATTACTTACCTATATATTTCTACTACATTTCCCATACCAAGTGCAAGCATCTTCTTTTGAGAGAATGCTACATTATTTGCAGCTTGAATGAGTTTATATTCCTGTACAGGCCCTTCAAGTTTTCGTACATCCCATATTTTCAACTCCCTATTGGTTGCAGAAGTTGCCATATACCTGAAATTGTAAAACATTAAGTATTATCAAAGTTATAAAAATAATAAAATACTTACGTTCCACTGGGATCTATATCGACAGCAATAACAGGAGCTTTATGGCACAGCATTTTGGCTAAGGGATCTCTTGATGTCGGAGACCAAAATGATACTACACCCTTCGCATGTCCCAAACATAAGGTAGCATTCCATGGATTTTGTGTCAAAACTGATAGTCTTCCCAAATTTGTGTTATATTGACCAGCAAGTTGCCCAATGGAGACATCAAGCCAGGCTAGATATCCTTCATCACTCTTTGTTATGAAAATAATAAATAAGAATTAAAAGGTAGAAGATGAATGTAGGACACAGATCTGTAATTCGTTGCGGGAAGGTTGTCTCAATGTTTTTACAAACGACCATTAAAAAGTGCTAAGTATCTGCTATGAGAACAAACCAGAGCACTTCGTCAATTGTCCCGTCGCCTTTGAAAATAAAACATCAGGCATCAAAACCTAAAGACGATGACCAAAAAATTCGTGAGATGACTTCAACACAACCACAGGTAACAGTAAATTTCAAAAAGTTTATTTCAGAGACATTTAATGTGTAAGTGTCGAGAGTGAAGAAATCTATTTTACCGATCATAGATGAATAAATGTTTCAAGTTATCTCTTGAGTTTGATTCATTTCTATTAATTATAATTTGGTCTTTAAAAGTATATTCATACTCGAGCATCATATACAATAGGGTAATTTTACATGCAGTATTTATATGTGAAATTTCAAACAAAAATGATTGTAGAATATTGTTTTTTGTTGTTGTTGTTGAACAAATAGTTTTTTGTAAAAAAGTGGTTTTATTTTATCAATCCAAGCTTAGTAAATATTTGTCTCGTTTTCAGGAAAGCGAAGTCTTTCACCGTTTGTATCGGTACACAACACTTCCTTCGTTTCCCCACGGGAGCGTAATCGTCTTCCACTTTGATTTCACTTAATGATTAACTCAACACAAAAACTGAATTATAGACCTGAACAAGGCAGTAAATGTCAAGGGAGATGAAATAAATAAACCAGATCCAAAGATAGTTCAAAGTAAATTACATGTTAAACTGTTAAACAAGCCTCATCAAATGTGTTAAAATTTCTTCCAACTGGTCGATTGGGCTATCATCTATATATCACTCAAAGAAACAAAATTTAGACGGCAGCGCCTTTACGGATATATTCGAAAGTTGTCAGAACTAGGTGGAAATGCCTGGCTTACCAGTATTTGCAACCATACGGTTGCATAGATAAAAATTAAAAAAACCATATAAGTAAAAAAAAGAAAAATATATTATACGTATTTACACATTGAAAAACTTACTCAGTGAACATTCAGTGTTTGGATTGCAATGCCGGAAATTCCTCTATTGAATGGAAGCCATTTTCCAGAAGGTATTTTTTGTTGCATTTTTAAAGCTGTTATAGCTATTGATATCCTTTATGTATTTTGGCAAGTTGTTATAAAGAAATATGCAATGATAAAATGTAAACTATTCAATTTCTGACAATGAAGTTCCACCGAGAAGGCCAAAATTGAAAACAATATTTTGGAAAACAATGAAGTTTGTTAAAAAATGTTTTTCTAATAAATGTTTCAACTAGATAATTAACATTAATTCATGATAACTTTACTAGAAATATTAGTTGAATACTTACGCAACTAGCTAGGAGAAAATGGTAAGGTAAGAACTCCATTCTTGACACCTTATTCATTCTTTTTATGCAATGTAATTCAATGCCTTGGTTATCATAGATATAAACCCAGTCCTTCTGGGCAACAGCGAACATTGTTTCAATATGCAGCCAACTGATCTCATGAACAGATTCCATAACATTCATTTCGCAATGTAACTTTTTTGTCACCCAATCGAAAGCAGCAACATGACCTTTTTTACCTCCTAACAACAAATGTCTTCCATTTCTAGAATACTTAGCACGATAAGGACCAAAGTCAAGCTTCAAGTCAAAATGTTTTGACGCAGCAGCAATATCTACATTTCTTACAATTTCTTTTTGTGTGAACTGAGTTGTTGTTTCTCCAGCCTCTGCTTCAAGGTAACTGAAAGAGTAATAGTTAGACAACCCCTATAATACTACGATTAGTAATAACAAACCCCGCATCCTCGGTTAGCAAAACTTCGGCTTTTGCTGCTTGGTCAACTGCAAATTTGATTTTTTTCTCCTTTTTCTCAATTTTTTTCTTGTGAAACGTAGTTCTAACACGTTTGACATTGACCCCTTCACCTTTACTATATTTTTCAATGAGTTCTTTAGGAGGTTTAACCTTCCCTCTGAAAGTGGGATTTGGGTTAGATTTTTGTCTAATTAAAGTTTTTGCTTTTTTAAACTGCTTGTCCTCCGCTCTTCTACCCCATGGTCTTTTCTTAACATTAGTAACATCATACGTTAGAGCATCGGAAGATTTTTTATTTTCAGTATCAAGGGCTGTAGGGTCAGGTTTTGTAAAATAACGAACTGGTTGCTAAAATTTATCAGATTAGATTGATTATTGAAAATTCAAAGTAAATCCATACCTTTCCCATTTTCTTTGACCTCATATCCTCCTCTATATATACAATTAACACAATATTAAAACAAGATACAAGCAAGAAATGTTTTCCTCACAATTATAGGTTAGCTTAACTTAGGTTATGTTATTAGTTTTCTCTAAAATTGGCCTCGTTCAATGGTTCTCTCTCTCTCTCTCTCTCTGTCAGTGTTGTAATATTTGAGTCGTATACAAAGCGTAGAATTATGCGCTGAGAGATTGGCAACACTAGCTGATTAATCTTCAAGAGTGGTAGTCGACATTAACGAACCCCAAGTTGATGTAGCAAAAATGACTTCGCACTCTTCGGTTGAAACCTCAGAGTAACAAAAGACAATAGAGATGCCTTTTCCACCCTTACATTGAAGGCAGCATAACTTCGTTTACGGGAAGTAAGTTGGACCATAAAACAGTGTCAGTCGGTTTAGTTGATAACCGGAGGGATACTATATATATATATATATATATATATATATATATATATATATATATATATATATATATATATATAAAATAAATCATTTCAGGTGGAAATTTCGTTCAAATAGTTTCTACAGGATATCTGATTTATTATTAATGATTATGGAAATGAGGCCAGTTTTTCTATCACCTTCTAAATTTTTATTCATGTATGGCTTTATAATAAAGCGCATGGTTTACTGGGTTAAAATTAAATTATTCCAAATGAACTAATTCATAACAATGATAAATGTTAATTTTGAAAATAATGAACTTTGCTTCGTATAATCAGATGAAGAAATTAGTGATTTATTCTCAGAATTGATGAACAAGCGGTACGGTTTGTGAGGTCTGTTATAAAGAATTTTCGATTAGAAATCATGAATATTTATACACCTGAAATGATTAATTTTATAAATATGCACTATCCCTCCGATAATCAACTAAACCAACCGCCACTGTTTTATGGCCCAACTTACTTCCCGTAAACAAAGTTATGCTGCCTTGTAAGGATGAAAAAGGCCCCTCTATTGTCTTTTGTTACTCTGAGATATTTACAAATCAGATTCACAGAAATAGACACTTTCCTGAAGCACATCAACAACGTAAGTCCTTCCATCACTCTCACAATGGAGAAGGAAGTCCACAACGAATTGCCATTCTTAGACGTATTAGTGAAGAGGACAGACACTAAATGGGAAACATCTGTATATCGAAAACCCTTCCTCCCTAATGGTTACTCCAAAGTGATGGTTGAACAGGCTTTAGCTAGAAGACAGTAACAGCTCCGCAAGGAAGAGAAGCCACCACAACCAGTACTTGTATTTCCCTACATCAGAGGATTGTCAGAAAGGATAAGGATTGGGTCCAGATCTGGGAACACTATCCGTAGCAGTCTCACAAAAACCAGGCCAGCAAACGCGGACTGCGATTCCAAGAATTGCATTTACCGGATACGCTGCGAGGGCGGCGAATCATACATCGGTGAAACTGAGAGGTCATTGAAAGTTCGCATTGCCGAACACAAAAAAACACACACAGCGAGGAGAAACTAGCAAATCCGGAATAGCAGAGCATGTTTGAACCCATCAACATGACATCAAGTGGGCTCAAGCTGAAATCATCTACAAGGAGAAACACTGGTTTAGGAGAAAATTCAAAAAAGCCGCATTTAGCCAAGCTAGCGTAGAGATACGTAACATATGGAAACTTCTTATAAAGCGGAACACGACCAACTCCCGCCAAACGGTCAGCTCCCGCTAAAAACCAATGAAACGGAGAGAGAGAAGAAGTGATAGGTGAAAGCAGTCGAATGACCTATAAATAGTCAGATCTCCAAGAAATAAGTCTAGTGTTAGTTAGGGAAGCTATGGATTATACTGTAGACAACCCCTCCTGATATAGAAGGCCCCGACACTCTGTGGAATGAGGCCTCCATGTCCCCCGTTAACAGATAAACAATGTTTTCATCCATCTCACCCCAGCCAGGTAGGGGTACACAGTGAAGGGCGGCACTGATGTCTGAGGACATTCATGCTCGTGTTGATACTTCAATTTTTTTTGTTTTTTTTTTGGTTATTACTTGTAGGTATGTAATTTCATTGTAATTTCAGTTTTTTGCTTCATAAAATTGTTCTTTCAGCTAATCTTTTTAATTTTTTTACAGATTCTTTCAGGGATTTCAAATCAATTATATCATATTAGACACTGAAAGTCCGAACTGATGAAATAGATTCACAGTAATTACAATTTAGAACTAGTCTATTTCAAAACTCCAAACATGACCAGAAGATGGCAAATGAGACTTCACCGAGATGTTATGGAAATAATCCTTGTGAGGATCAAAAATCAAAACCACAGAATACATACTTTGTCAGTGAGAATCGATGAGTTCAATAGTCATTAGTGTTATGTTAATTGTTCACTCAGTTACCTCATTTACATAATGAGAATGATTACAAGTAAAACTGCAAATAAAACTCAAAAAATGACAATACTAAATTTTATATACAGTTGTCATTAATGACAAATATACAGAATACCCAACTCAGAAAAAATTCATATTTTCCAAATAAAGTCATTCTGATTATGGTCTATACTAATACTATAAACTAAACTATAAGTTTCAAGCATAGAGGAAAGAAAGAAACTCATCTGTGATTCAAGTATAAATGAAATAGGAATATTGTCTGATAAATTGAAAACTGCAGAACAAAAACCATCTCTAACAAAATTGCCATTTTTGATGAAGTTCAATGGAGCCCAGAGCCCATACTAAAAAACAACAAACACTTTTTCATGTAATCCTATTTTGTTCGTTGGGTTAATAGGGTTAATATTTATTTTGATTTTTGAAATATAGGTACCCTCTCTCAGCAGTAATGTATCCATGTAGCATCTCTGTGCCCAATCTCTATACCTTTACACTCAATAATCAAATTATAGTACTCACTTGTTGTACTCCTGTTGCACATGTAATAAATACACTATTTCACCCATAGTACTAGCATTCCTACTTTTCAAAACATGAGAGCAATTGTTAATTGTTTCAGTATTCAATTTCCAAATTTCAAAATGTGAAATAAATAAAAATAATTTTCAAAATAGTGTTATTTTGATTTTAGAATTAACAAACCATTTATATTTTTCATAACATGTCCCTCTGTTTCAAACTTCAGCAGATGAATTCTCTGCAAATGGTTCACTAAATTCTTATGGGTTTTGAATGCAGCATCACAATCTGCTTCAAGGCAACAGCTACTAAAAGTTGCACCGCATCCCTTCTGAGATGAATAAGATAAATATAGGTTCTGAATTTTTTTGGTGCACTTCTCGTATATGTCTGTTATGAGATGATTGTGTGGCATATACATTCTCACATATACTACATATAACTGACATTTTCTGAATTCAAATTTCTTTGCAGGTAGGTAAAAAAGAAACCACAGTATAACTAAAACAAGTTCTAACACATAACCTGATTTTTAAAGTATAGTTTGCAATTTCCCGCGAAATAGAAACTAGGTACGTTGGTACGGAAGGCGGTTTAGCCTCTCATCTTCTTTTTTGAAGAGAAATGTCATTCTTGTTTATTCGATCCTTGTTATCAAGTGAACCAACATAAATATTTAGTGAGAAAGTTAAAATTACAAAAGAAAATAGAAAATATTCAAAATGTACATTGGTTACTTTTGAATTGATAGGGTATTTATAATTATTATTTTCTGAGCACACAGTCATGAATGAAAAATAATTTTTTAAAAGTGAGAGGCAAGAAATCATTTTATTAGATTTAGTTCAATTACTCAATGAATGAAAAAATATTAATTTCCTATTTTCCACCTCTTCAAGGAACAGACAATGGCGGCATGAAAAAATATTATTTTTTTATCAAATAGAGTGTCAATTGAAAGTGCTAGAGAATAAACTGTAACAAAGAGTTTGGCAATACAACAGATAACTGTCGTAGGTTTCAACTTCCATAACAACATTCTCGAGGTTAAATTGTCCTCTAAATTCTTAGGACTTATATGTATATAATAAACCTAAATTCGAGGATCATATTATTATGTACTAAATAAAAAACTCACATCTGGCTGTTTTGTTACCAAGTCAGTTTCAAGAGAACTAGGTAGAACCTTTGCAAGATCTGCTTACTTTGCCTTTGTAGATGCACATATAAGGTATATGGCATTTCCTTCTGTAGGGAGTATGCAGCAAAAGCATGCTGCAGACTGTTTTTGTTTTACAGAATTGAGCTGTCCGGTATGTGTAGGGGGCAAAGTTCCATAATTCATTAAACAACGAACCGTAACAAAAATCTCTCTATTCATCCTTGAAAATTTTACACTTACTTCTGGCGTTTTTTCAAATTTATGAATACCAAAGAGCTCTGTTACGCCAGCGACGCAAAGTACGGAAATCGCATTTATAAAATGCCAAAATTATAGGTACTTTTTAGGTGCTTTTAGGGTACCGAAGTCAAAAACTAGGTGGTCTGTAACTTACACCGCAACTCAATACTCAAAGTTGTGTTGTTAGCATTATGTAATGCTAGCAACGCAATGAAAATAATAATGAAATAATTAATGTTAAGGAAACAATTAGGTGCTTATTAAGTGCTAAACGGAGAGTATCGTGAAATTTTCTAATTAATAAACAAAAGCTTCCAATTTCGCTAAAGAACAGATCTAAGAATCAGATATAAACTATGCGTGATAATAAAGTGTTAATTAGGTGCTTGCAAGAAATTAAGTTGAAAACGACCGTGAATAAGCGAAAAAACATCTCGGGATACCTGATTTGAGAAAAAAAAATTAACAATATGCAATTAAGTCTTGAAATGCTCGTAAACTAATAGGTACATAGACAATCAAAATTAAGAGCTTATTAAGTGCTCACTAGATATTCATAGTAAACCTAGATTCTATAATGCCTATAGGGCTCATGGACCTGAAAACCACCATGACTGATGTACTGAATTTTTATAGTAAGTTTCTCAATAAATAAGGGCAAGAGAATAAAGTGCTAATTAGGCGCTCATTGGATATTAATAGTAAACCTAGATTCCATAATGCCTATAGTGCTTATGGATCTGAAAACCACTATGACTGATGGACTGAGTTCTTACAGTACATTCCTCAATGAATAGGTACATGAGAATATAGTGCTAATTACGAGCTCATTGGATACCTATTTATAGAAAATCTAGATTCCATAATTCCTATGTGGCTCATGGGCCCAATAACCACCATGACTGATGTACTGAGTTCTTAAAGTATGTTCCTCAATAAATAAGGGCGTGAGAATAAAGTGATAATTAGGTGCTCACTAGATATTTATAGTAAACCTGGATTCCTTAATTGCTATGGGGCTCATGGATCTGAAAAACACTATGACTGATGAACTTTCTTACAGTACGTTCCTCAATAAATAAGGGCATGAGAATGAAGTGCTGATTAGGAGCTCATTAAATATTTATAGTAAATCTAGATTCCATATCCCTATTGGGTTTATGGACCCGATAACCGCCAAGTTGGTGAAACTTTTTTATCAGTGGTAGATCATTTTGTGGACGAACGAATATTTGAAGTTAAAATGCTCTAATAGTCCAGTTAATTATAATCCAATACAAATTTGAACCCAAGATTTAAAATTATTTGATATTGAATTTGAATAACTGAGTTTCTCAAAATATACGCCCTTTTGGCCTTGCAGAAACAATTTTTACTAATTATAATTTAAAAAAATTTCTATTAGACTAATTGATTGAAAATGATTGAATTAAAACTTTTGAGTCCTAACATATATTAAAACTAAAATATGCCACTTTTTTTCAATTTTCAAATTTCTTTTGCAGGACTCAAAAGTTTTAATTTAATTTTTTTGAATCAATTTGTGTAATAGAACTTATTTTAAATTATAATTAGTGAAAAAACTTAAAAATACTGATCCATTGCAACAGTAATGATATGTTCATTCTGACATATTGTTGCTTCAATTATTGCAACTTGCTCAACTGACAATAATTTCTCATTTTTGACAATTTGTGAAATTGATAATTTTTTTTTGAATGTAAAAGTAAAATTTGAATCAGTCATGGTGGTTTTCAGGTCCATGAGCCCCATAGCCATTATGGAATCTAGGTTTACTGTAAATATCTAGTAAGCACTTAATTATCACTTCATTTCGATTGTCTGTGTATGAGTTCACGATCATTTTATGACTTTATTGTATATTGTTATTTTTTTTTTCTCAAATCAGGTATCCCGAATTTGTTTTCCTTAATACCGCTTAATAAGACTTAATTCCGCTTAATTCCTTGCAAACACCTAATTAGCACTTTATTACCACGCTTAGTTTATACCTACCTGATTGAGCACTCGTCCTCATTTTTGAGAGACCTGATTTTTTGATCTGTTGTCAAGCAAAATTGGAAACTTTTGTTTATTAATTAGAAAATTTAATGAGCATCTAATAGTGTTTCCTCAACATTCATTATTTCATTATTATTTTCATTGCGTTGCTAGCATTACATAATACTAACAACGCAACTTTGAGTATTGAGTCGCGGTGTAAGTTACAGAGCACCTAATTTTTGACTTCGGCACCTAAAAAACACCTAAAAAGTACCTAATTTTGGCATTTTGTAAATGCGATTTTCGTACTTTGCGACGCTGGCGTAACAGAGCTATATAGCTCTGTTACGCCAAAGTACTCGAGATTTTTGGCACAGTAACTATCTGATAGACGCTTTGGAAAGGCTTGTGGTTTAAAAAAAATGGGTATGGGTCGTTCTTCTTTTAAACTTACAATTTGGTGAAACATTAGCTAAATTTCGAAAAAAATATATATAAAGCTTTTTCGTCAGTATACAGGGAAATTCAAATTCGACCCCCACCATTAGGATCTCCTAAACTGTAGGAGAAACGTCGAAGCTTAAATTCAGGCAAAGTTGCGTTTTTTGTGCTTAACAAAGTACTGTTTTGTTTAATGTTTTATATGATGTGTATATTACCATTTTTTTTGTACCTTGGGAGCTGTCCGACTTGTCCATTTAGTACAACTCTCCAGAAAACACTGCAGCCTCTTGGGCTTATCGCGTTTATTATCCCATCTTCTCATATGACACCCATTCCATTAGTCTCGTTTCCTATACTAGTTTTTACAGGTTCCGTGTTGGATGTTCATTATATTCTTCTGGACGTAATTTTGTACGTCCATATATTGCCTGCCTCCTGTGATTCAGTGTCTCACATTCGCATAAGATGTGTAGAGCTGTTTCTGTCCCTTCGTTGCATAATTTGCAGCTGAAGTCTCCGTTTTACAGACCCATTTTATTCAGGTGTTCTCTAAGCAGACAATGACCGGTTAGTAACCCTGTAGAAGTCACATACAAAAAGTGTGCAGTAAACTCAATTCCGCTTATTATTCGATCAAACAGTTAAAACATTGTTTAGATAGGTTTGGTTTACTAAATGTTTACTTTGCGAATGCATACTCCCACATTAGTTTCAACATAATGGCTTGGGGATGTGCAAAGGAATTTTCTAGAGTTTTCATCCCTCAAAAACGACTGATAAAATTGATATTCAACCTGGGGTACCAAGAAAGTTGTAGAACCGTTTTCAAAAGAGAACGCTTGACTGCACCCGCAATTTATATAATGAAATGTGTCATTTTTGTGCACTGGAAACTTGACTTGTATATAACGAACTTGAGCATTCACGGTCGTGATACTCGCCATGCTACCTCTCTGAGGGTCCCTTCACATAAGAGTGATCATTTTAAAAAATCTCCATTACATAATGCCATAAATTTTTATAACAGACTGCCACTTTCTATAAAGAGGTTGAATTCTTCAACTTTGTTCAGTAAGAAAGTTAAAAACTTATTACTGGACAAATGTTACTACAGTCATAAGGAATATTTAGAGGATTCTTTCACAGAAGAATAATAATAAGATATATAATCGTTTTAAATTTCACTTGCTGTTTTGCTTTAGTTTCAGTGTTCTGACTGGCGATTTTATCGTTTTTTTTTAAATATGTGTGTACATGTTTGTAAATATATGTATATATGTAAATATATACATATGTATATTTATTTGACTACGGCAAGCAAAATTGCCACATCTTTCATTCATTTTTCAATTAGCATTTTATATATCTATATGTACTTATACCTTTGTATATGCAAATATTAATTTTTATTTAAGCTTTGATTCCATAATTTTATTCATAAGTGACGTACTGTTTTTTGTAAATAATCATTGACCTACCATATATACGCTATGTATCACAAATGGTGAATAAATATTATTATTATTATTCTGAGCCGATCCCTACTATATTGAAGTAGTTCTTCGGTTCTTTTCTCAGACGGCTCCCTAATGAAGATTCTACTGTGTTTGTTGCCAGTTACTCTTGTCCAGTACTCTGTGTGCTTCTTATTGGCCCATGTCCTAATCTGGTTTTGTACCAATGATTTTGGTATCACCAGAGCTGGTTCAGGACCTATAAATGAAGTTGATGATCCGAGTCTAGCGCATTCATCAGCTTTATCATTACCTGTGATTCCTGAATGCCCTGGCACCCAGTACAAAGTTAATTTGTCCCTGTTTGTAAGTTCATTCAGTTCTTCATGGCATTCCCAGACCAGTTTTGATGTCACCTTCGGGTTTGTCAGAGCCCCTAGTGCGCTCTGTAAAAATATTGATCCGCTCATTTCTTTGAGGTCTCAATTTAATAAGCCTTGCACACTGCAAGATAGCATACACTTCCGCCTGAAAGACGGATGTGTATATTGTCCTAGCGGATAGCTGTAGTTTAGATTTCTATCCGCTCGGTATATTCCAGCTCCCGTTCCATGTTTGGTCTTCGATCCATGGACGTAGAAAAATAAATGGACTCAGTTATTTACCTCATTAAATGAAGCCGGTGAATGGGAGCATTCTAAGATCACGGTGTGGATATGGACGTTGCCATAATGAATCCGTGATAATCCTTTAATTTCACCAATGCTGTGCGGAACTTCAAAACTAACAAATTACATTCAACAGCATGAAGTTATGACCTCTATCATGAGGTTAAAATAGACATCAAACATTTCAGAACCTAAACTAGTGCCAGGTGTTTTTTCCAAACATGT
Organism: Leptinotarsa decemlineata; assembly: GCF_025532065.1. Classification (NCBI taxonomy): domain Eukaryota; kingdom Metazoa; phylum Arthropoda; class Insecta; order Coleoptera; family Chrysomelidae; genus Leptinotarsa; species Leptinotarsa decemlineata. The sequence goes on from NW_027412586.1 coordinate 3,668,262, forward strand.
TTTCGGGATGACTAATGGTCTTCCACTCTTCACGGCTTATGATTTTGGCCGTGAAGTTTGTGTTAAAGGTGTACTTTGGTATCATGTGGTCCGTGCATTTATTCAATATGTGCTCTCTACTTGTTCCGATCTTTTGTAGTTCGGTGAGTTTTCCAGTCTGAATTGGCCCATCCTGGGCTCCCCCATTATCACAAAGTGTAAAGGAGGTAGATTCAGGAGTGTCTCCAATGCAGCTGTTGGGGTAGTTCTCATTGCTCCCGTCATTCCCAAACATGCAAGTCTTTGCACCTTGCCTAGTTTGTTGATGGCGGTCGCCTGCTTCATCTTTGGCTACCAGACCAGAGATGCGTATGTTATCATGGGTTTAACCACCATCGTGTCAGCCAATATACCACGTCTGGTTTTAACCCCCATGTTTTTCCATAGGTGCGTCTGGCGAGCATCGGTGCTACCTCCGCTTTCCTCTTCATCTTATCCAAGTGTTGGTTCCAGATCAGTTTGGAATCTAGAATTACTCCCAGATATTTAACCTCCCCCGACACTTGTATTTCTTCATCTCGAAGTTTTAGAGGTCCGAGACCATCCGTTTTGGTCCTCTTGGTGAATGCTACTTGGATGGGCTTATGTTAAGCACTTCTTCTTCGGTCCATCTTGTTATAATGTTCAGGGCCTGCTGCATGCATCCCTTCACTACATTATTGTATCTACCCCGGACTAAGATGACTAAGTCGTCTGCATAGCCCAGTGCTTTATACCCATTATGGTCCAAGAGACATACTAGCTCGTCCATTACAAGGTTCCATAACAGAGGGGATAGAACCCCCCCCCTGAGGACAGCCCCTTGCTACCCGTGCCACGACTGTTTCCCCCATAATGGTTGTATATACCAATCTTCCCATAAGCATGCAGTCTATTCACCTACAGCTTGTCTTGTCTCCTAAATTGTATGAGAAACGCCAAAGCTTAAATTCAGGCAAAGTTGCTTTTTTGTGCTTAACAAAGTACTGTTTTGTTTAATGTTTTATATGATGTGTATATTACCATTAATAGACGGGAAATCGTAGAAGCAGTTAATCATGAGATTCTGCTCAGAAAACTTTATCTCTATGGCATTTTGAATATTTTAATGAAAGTTATAAAAAATAATGGTTGCTATTACGTGATAGGGAATATATTTAGGAGTTATAAAGATATTTTTACACTCACTAGCGGGAGACAACTGTGATTTGTATGAAATACATTTCTGTCATACGTAGTTATAACTTTATAACGTACTTTTTACAATGAAAGTATTCAATACAAATGTTATTTAATCATGCACAGCCATTATACCTATGTATAGTACAGTGCATGTTGAAATGCAATCAAGAAAAAATAATGGTAACTTCCGTGTTTTTCATTTCAACGAGTGGTGGACACTAAGATTCCTAGAAACCCTGGTGTTGGTAACGCTTAGATTTTGTTTTGAACTTTTTGAAGGAACCACCTGTTGCTTTTAACAACACTTACGAGGTTTTCCCAAGATGGCGCTATTCTGAATTGTTCGAGTCCCCGCTGAGTCAGTCAAATTAATTATTATCTGTCATTGTCAAAAAGAATTTTTAACTTTTGGTATTTTGAAATTGATATTTTTTGTCATCCCAATCTTTACATTATTCGCATTTTTTATTATAGTTTTTGTTCGTTAGTTCTCAGTTATTTTAGTTTGGTTACATTTTTCAGTAGGAATAAGGAATAGTTTTATATAGTGTATAAGGATACTTTTTGTAAAATGGGACAATTCTGTATTTTGTGTGAACAGTGTAAAAATTCGAGTAATCATCTGTATTCAGTGCCAAAGGTAAATGAAACATTTTATAATTACTGTCAATCCACCACGGATAAACTAAGTATGTATCAGCCTACACCAAAAACCAACTTCATATTTTGAATAATCCTTCACCCTTTCAAATCCACCTTCTGCTACTAGAGTATCATTACTTTCTTAATCATAATATCAAATTGAAAATAAACATTCACTTATGCTTTTTTAAATTTTTTTTAAATACAACCTAATACCTAGTTGCAAGAAAAGTCTACTCATAGAATCATAGATACCTACAGATGAATATTACAGTATGCAGAGAGATTTATTGCATTTCTACAGAATTATTATGAGAAGTAAGTAAGTTTACAGTTACATGAAATTTAACATCCATTTAAAATATCATGATATTAATATCAGCATAAAATTTAAAACTAATAAAAAATTAAATCTATATCAACAATTAATAAATCATATATTAAGTTTGAAAATCACTCTCTGAGTAGGGCTCCATGTCAAACAAATAGTTCCCCAAGCCTAACAGAATGTTGTATATTTTTGAAATCTTGTGGAAAATTATTGTAGAAATCGAGGGTGTTGTTGTATTGTGGACTTGTATAAAGAAAATTTATTGGGTGGTTAAAAGACAACTCATGTATGATGAGAAACCTAATGCTCTCTTAAATATATACTCGTAGTAGTGGATTGCATATAGAATTCCAAGCAACCAAACAGTATGCTCTTTTAACTTTACTTGTTCTCAATTGGTGATTTGAATGGTTTTATTTGTGCATTGTACCTGATCAAAATCTGTAATTTATAGGATGAAAACAAGAGGAAACTGTGGATGGATGCTGTTAGGAAATATCTGCCTGATGGTGCTTTTATTTGCTCAAAGCATTTTCCCATCCATTTCATTGGTGAGAAAAAACTATTGAAGGGTGCCAAACCATCATGCATGTGAGTATTCAGTTTCTACAGCACTACCTATAAATCCTATCAAAGATTTGTATATTTTTTTCAAGGTGCACTTATAGAGAAGTACTTAATTGTACAAATTTCAAGAAAACGTGCACCATTTCCAGAACCAGTTTACTAATAATTTCTGTAGTTGGAAAGTATCCGTTGAATAAGGTATCAAAAGCAAATTTGATCACATACAAATCAAGAGAGAACACTTGGTGTTATCAAAATGATAAATATCAAATTATTTATATATGAAATGATAACCCCTTCTAGCTTTACCTATCTACAAAAAAAGGTTCTTTTCAACCGGCTGTTCTCTAACAGTAACCCTGAGAAGTTTGCAGTTGGAAACAAACACTCTATGCCATTCATTTTTCTTGAAGATAAAAGATTGTTGTTGTTTTCAGTTCAACTCAAGCATATCAATGTCCTTTTACAAATTTCATATAAGGCTCATAACGGACTTTAAAAAGAAAGTTATTGATAACATAATATGAGAAGAGATATTTATGTAACCATTATTTAATTGAATCATGTTGAAAAAGGGATATGTTACAAATTGTCCAAATGTGTGGAGTTTAGTTATAACATTTCATATTATTTTTCATTTCAATGATCGCAACTGCTGTTTTGTTCAATATTTTACATCATATTTTCCCTTGATACCTTTCATAAAAATACATCATTATTCAATACGGGCTAATATGGGCTAATATCATTCTATAAATAAAAGGTGATAGTGGAAGAAAGGGGTAAAGTTGAAGAACATTTTCTATAAATGCCTGATTCACAGAAAATTAACTTCATTAACTTTACCCTCTATTTTCTGATATCTCATATTTGTCAATATCTGTGTAAGCTTACTGCTTACACATGGAAATAATAAATACATTGTCATTATTATAAACAGCCTCTTCTGAGAACATAATAAAAAAAAGCTGTATCTTTTAGAATCTTCTTGTGAGACGGTTATAATTAAATGCCAGTAGGAATTTTAAAAAAAATTAATGAAAAAGTTGTTATCGAACAAAGGGTTATATTTAGCTTAGAATCGCACGTTGAAAGGTAAGATTTCGTTAATCCCTGTTCGCACAATTTTCGACTTCTGAGGGCTGCCGTTCGTAGGGGAACGACAGCTGGTTTACAGAAAAACCAATTTTAACAAATACCATTTAAGTTTTTTGTCCATGTTTATTTACAGGGATCTCAATTTATTCAGTTTTGTTTACAATAAATTATATAACAAAGAAAGCTTGTGCTGTAACCACTTATACTACTACTATAATTATTATAGACACATTTATGTGTGTTTAATAAAGGACAAAATTAAAGTAATGAAAAACATTTGCATGAGTAAAGAGTGAGATTCTTAAAAATATTTTCATCATCACAGAAGAAATTGATTTTATCAGAGTAGTTATTTTCAAGTCTCAACATTTTAGATGTTGGAGATGGAGAATGATACCCATAGTTAGTTAAGTGATATGGTGTAATAAATAGCTTTATTTGTCTGATGGACCTTCGTGGAACGTTGAAAGTTATAGGGGAGAGAATTTCCGGACAATCAATGAAACCAGATATAATTTTGAATAGATAAACTAATGATTTAATGTAACTTCGATTCTGAAATCAGCATGAAATATTTCTAAAATTGAACTGAATGTATAAACCCATCCTGTCTAATTTCGTAATAGTTAGTTTCCTGGCTTTGCCCTGATCATTTTCAGTAAAAATATTTGACTGCAACTGAGACAATCATATTCAGTTGCGTTGATGAAGTAATCTTAGAGAATAAAGTTGATACTGAAATTAGTTTCAATGAATATATTATGAGGAGTACTTCGTCAACGCCGCTGACTGTCGTAGTTGCACTTGAAACGTTTGGAGTTTACCAAAGAAGACAACAGCAAAACCCAAAAACCAACCAAAACATTGAAGTCAGTCATGAAATCATACTACATGAGCTGTTGAAAATTATTGATGAAGGATGCTGAAATTTTCCCAGATTCAAAGATTGATTTTCATTTTTTTATAACTGGTTTTATTTTTCAGTTTGCAGTTGGATTATCCAGTGGAAAAAACTCCGTTTGAAACATGAACAACTGAAATACTTCAATTCCTATATTTAGTTCTGTGATCAGTTTTTTCAAAGAATATTTGATAAAGCTTCTGCCAAATATCTGATAAGGATTGTGTGATTATTTATATAGTTTTATTAATTTAATTAAATAACATTTATTGATCTAAAGGGTAAAACATGTTTTAGACAAATAAATTGATGGATATATAGCCGTTGCTATGTGGTAGAAGATCATTATGAAAAATTTAGATTTTAGACAAGTTGTATTGTGAAATTGACGTGATAGTCATTTTTATAATAAAAATAGGTATTTTGATATTTTTTATTTCTCAGCGAAACCGCTCCTGAACTTCCACTAAACGTTTTTCCTAGTCCATCCTGTAGTATTCTACCCGATTCACACTCTGTCACAAAACATCCATTGGCAAATTCTAGCAGTATTCAACTAGAGAATATTCCTAATCCCATTTTGGTTTCAAATACTTGATGACATCCAGATTGAACCAAGATCATTTGGAGGTGATAATGTTCACATATCCATAACAATTCCAATCAACTTTGTTGATATTATTTTCAGCATTTTTGGGATGATGAGAGCTGCAGGTGGATGCAATACTCATCCCAAGTCAACTCAAGTTGGACAAATATTCCGCCTAATGTCCCTCTATTCTCTGATAAAACCGCCCAGGGAAAGTAATGTTAGTGGAGGAGAAATGATGAAATCCCTTCTTCATATTGGAGATCTGAAAGAAAAACAGCAAAAATTTATATTCTATATTGAAATAGAAAAAACTATCTCCGAAATTGAAGAGGACTTCTCAGGTATTGATGAAGCTTTTGCTTACTTCTGTGAATATGTTGCAAAAAAAATTAAAGGCAACACCAAATGTGGAGAATGTGTGGATTCGATATTGGAGAAGGGAAATGAAATATTCAATTCCCTCATAAGAAACAAGAGCAGAGGATTTTTAACATTACCATCACAAAAAATTAATAGCTTTCTTCACGATGTTGAAGCCACAATAATATCAGGTGTTTTTGAGAGGGAACTTAAAAGAAATTGCTTTCCAGTAATTTTAATCAAATTGTCAAATTTTTCTCCCAAAAATATTGTAGGTTGTGAACACCACAAGGAAGAATTGTTAAGAGAGGCACTGAGGGCATATTTGATCTCTAGATTGAATATCTGCTGTGCTAAAGAGCATAATGAAAGAGCCCTCGAAAATAAAAATTTAAAAAAATACAATTTTCTGTGAGTCAAATTTCGAAAAATCTGAAAATATCTGTTGAGATGTGAAACTCTCATCAGATGTATGTTTTTTTAAAATTTGATTGAATATTTTCAAAAAACTACCATCATAATTGATAATCACATTGTTTGAAAAAAAGAACTCTTTTACACACTCAATGTAAAAGGTTGTAGTGAGCAATTAAAGTATATCAGAAGACATTTTGTATTTGTATTCTAAAAGACGCTAATCTACTTTCATGCAGTCTGCAAAAATTCAACCTAGTGTTCTCTGAACATTACGGTATTTTACTTTTCGTGGGAACCTGAATATAAAAGAAATCCCATCACAAGGAAACTGGAAGTTAATTTACCACTGGTAAGGATATTAAATACAATTTCACCTCGACTGATAAAAAACTAACTTAACTTTTGAACGGTTTGACGTAGAAACATGAAAAAAACGTTTGGGGGCTATTACCGATACTATTTTTTGAAAAATTTGAAATTTTAATTGGCATGGGGGTCAAGTGTCAAATTGATCTATCAGTGATGACCTGCACATGCAATCATTGCAAAAAATATGACTCAATGAAATCAAATTAAAATAATAATAATGGAAGATATTTGAATTAAACTTTGTTCAATTTATGCTGGAACTGTAAATTTCAATAATTATAAATACAGAAATCTTATAAACTTTAATATACTTTTACAGACAATAAATAGTTCACATTCTTTCTGAACCAAAGAAGTTATTCAATACATCTGATGATCAACGGAAGGTAATTGACCATCTTACATCTATTGTAAATTAATAAATTTTGCCTTGTAATTTCTCTCAAGTTATTTGCAGAACCCAAAGGCTTGCATGACGAGTTCAAGGTGGGACTGTAGTGCTATTTCTCTTGAGTGATTTTCTGTACTTAACGAGATGTGTATGTATAAGAAAATCAATGTCCTGATTCATGAGTAGAACTGCTAGGTGTGATACACATACATCCATAGTCACTATGAGTAGATGTATTTTGGTTGAATATCTATTAGAAAACAGCTGTGTTTCTACTCATTACATTGTTCTTCGTATATAAACCGCTTATTCCAAATTTTATGCATCAATGAGGAAACTTTTTAATCATTAATTAAAAAAAAAACGGTTAAAAGTTGGTGCTTATCAAAATGATCTCTTAACAGGTAATCGAAAAGTTCGACAAAGAATTCACTGGGAATATTTCTTTGTAATCTAGTGAATTATTCAGTTTTTCCATTCCAATACCATACTAAAAGCATGTATTCAAGTATATAATCTTTATACTTACCACCTGTTTTGCGGAATTCGTTCCGATAAACAACCAATGTCAACTACATAATATCTGCCAACATTTCTTGAGTTGAAATATCAAGAAATTACACGAAATTTCTTCAAAACTTTGCTTGGGTTGAAACTTCAACTAATAATTCACCAGAACTTGGACACTTATCTTTCAATTTAATACTGACAATTCGTCAATAACACTTAAAACACAAAAAATTCATTAACTCACTTTTTAAGTTATCCTAAAAGCACAGTAACTATGAAAAATGAATGTGGAATTAAATATAAATACAAATACACCCTGTGTGGTCTTATGATTACAGTTTACTGTAATGACTGCTTGCGCCATCTGAAACGGCGTAAACGGCGTTGATCTCTGCTAATCAAGTTAGCCATAAATCCCTCATTTTACCCCAAACTTTTGCAGGTATGAGTAGATGCACCAGGGTTTTTAGACATCTTAGTGGACACCTTTTGTAGGTTAAAAAGAAGAACGATCTATGGTATAAGCATATAAAAAAAAGTTTCGCCTGTGTAATGATATTGGTGATCCAAGAGAGATATTTCAAACTTCCTTCAAAAGGGAAAAAGATACAAATGTTTGGCTTTGGATATACAGTGTTTTACTGTATAACAATTTAGATAGTTTCAAAGATTTGACTGATTTTATAGATACACTTCGAAGAAGTAGATGGAATATGATACAGACTGGTAATATTGTTGATTTTTCGCATAAAATTGATTTCTTTTGATAAATTATCACACTGTGATAATATAGTTGAGTTCTACTACTATTATTGTACTACTTTTATGAATTGAATAAAGTGTTTGAAAAAAAATGACATGTAAACACTTACTTTTACCAGAAAGGAGTGTCCTAACTACTTTATTTATAAAATGCAGAAATACACGTTTATAAAGATCTCACGAAATCCACGACTTTGGTGTCCTTTCCAAAGTGTCTCAAAATTCAACCAGCAAATTTGAAATATTATTTAGGAAGCTAATGAAAAGTTATGTGAATTGATGGATGTAGCGGTGTACTACGATGTGGTAGGAAATCATAATAAAGAAAAGAGAATTGAAACTTTCTGTTTTTTACCACTTTTATTTGTAACTAACGTTTTACTGCAGTTTCGTCCTATAAGGACATTTTCAAACTAATACATTAAACCAATAATGGTTCATTACATTGGAACTTATATACCACCCCTATAGGTAATAATAGAGGTACTTGGCTTGATTGAGTACCTGAATTCACAATGCGGATATGCCAATTTGAAAACCGGTGAGTAAACTAAATCAATTTGATCATTTAACAGGTTGCACCCGCACTGTTTATGCTTGTGAATTTCCAAGGATTCTAAATAATTGAGTTTGTAACCCTTCCTTGCATAGTGCAAAATTTCCATATCGTTTAGATTCGGAAACTTGTGGTTGCATGCCAAGGAAGGGTTTGAAAATGTCGAATAATTTTTACTTAGTCTGAAGGACCTTTCATGTTCAGCATACCGTTTTTGGAAATTTCGACCACATTGTCCCACATAGACACTATTACACTCCGGACACGAGTTTATAAACTCCAGATTTCTTCAACTTGTCCACCTTATCTTTGGCATGGAAAAGGAAATCAGATAACCTGGCATGTGGTCTAAATGCCACTTCCACATTGTTTTTTCTGAAGAAACCCGCAATTATCTCTGTTCTTTTTCCAAAATATGTTATGGTTACCCATTTCTTGATTTCTGGTTGTTTGACCTGAGGGTATATTAATCTGTAAATGAATTTACGGCTTTGTTTTCTGACTGGATAGTATCTGCGTTGAAACCATTATTATTATCTATCTGTGTGATTATATCAATTTCCCTAGCTTGATTGTTAGCAGATAAAGGCAGTGAGAATGCTCTGTGCAACCTGTGAAGGCTGCTGTTAATTTATGACTGTCTGTACGGAAAGAATTGCTTGGGATGGTAATGTCTGTATAGCTAGGTTTTCTGAAACCATTGGTAAACCTGAATCTTGTTTATAACATTTGTTGCTGAACTGTAGGTAGCTCTGATTCAGGCACACATTGAAAGCTGTTGAAACTTCAAAGGAAGTGATATGGTCTACTTTGGCTTGATCTAATATGTCTAAAATGAGAGGCTTACACTCGTACGATATGACAGTAAAATTGAATCATGTGGCGTGGTTTGGTTCCTTATGTATTCTACTAAAGTCAGTGAATTTTTAATGTTGTGAGGTTCTCTTACCGGACTATTTATATACGAAACTACCGATCTTATGGGGTTATCCTCTTATGTGTTTTCATTATAGTTTAGGGCAAGAGGGGTTCATGTTGGTGATTCTCCGTTTCTCTGATTCCGTGAAAATGATTTTAGTAACTGAGAGGAAATTTTTCAATTCATTTTGACTAGTTTTTGGTTGGGTCTTTCTTGATGACAGTAAGGTTTTCATTTTGAATGATTGATTCAATGTTCTGCACATATGTTTCTCGTTCAAGGATAACGATGGCATTCGATTTATCAACTTTTGTGAAAACATGATCGTTTTTTCTTATTTTTTGTTGTATAGTTTTTATTATGCCTGTTTCTCTACTGTTTGATAAAGAGGATGGATGGTTCTGAATTACTTCATTGATCTTGTATGCCCCTATATCTCTATTATCTGTCTGTTTCAATGCAATAACTGTATCTGTTATCAACGTATCCAAACTGTTTTTATTAATTATTGTTGGTGTATATGTCGGCCCTTTAGACATTGCTGAAATTTCCTCTTTGTTAAACTCTAATTTGGTCAAGTTAATGATTCTTTCGCTGAACTGGATATCTGGTTCGACTGATTTGCTGTGTATATGTTGTTGTTTCTGTATTAGTGCCCTAAGAGTTATGTTTTCCACCTACAAACTCACCGACTTAATAACATAGAATACTTATTCAAGAGAATCATAAGTATTAAATATTAAGCTTTAGCGGCTATAGTCTACAATATCCGTATTTTGGGTTTAAGGGCTGTCGTGTAATGGGATTTCTTCCTGATGTTGCACTAGCATGTGTGTCTAGTTTCTTCAATCTCTGCTTTCAACATTTGAGATGGCTCCCAAACCTGAGGAATATGCGGATATGGTATATGTATACTCTGTGCATCTAAACAACAGAGTGATTCAAAATATTATCATGCATAGTGCACATGATCTCTCAGACAAGCCTGCTTGTACAGAGTCGCACTGCGGAACGACCAAAATTGTATTTAATTTTTTTCAACAATATGTGGATGGGTATATAATCTTTTTTTAAGTGAAGTGTAGGGACACAAATGAGTAGTTTCTTAAGCTGTATCAGTACTTTTTAAAAATTTTAAACTTCAAAATACCGTATATGTACACACTACAGGTGTTAAAACTTAACTGACCACTCTGACACTAACAATGAATTCCGCCAGCAGATTGCAGTTAAATCTGATTGGCCAGCGTAAGGGGCTCAATAGATGCAAATGTGTACGGTGATCATGCCTTGATCACGCATCTATCTTTGTTTGGATTACTTTATTGAATATATATTGTTTAGTAAGTTAGAATATGCCCGAGTTATATGGAAATGCAAAAAATTAATGATTGAAATACTTGTACAACAAAAAATTCAGCAAATTGTCAGGTTATATTTTATGTGGAACCATTTGAAATAAATTTCATATGTAAAATTAAAAAAATAAAAGGACTGTGAAGAATTTCCTTATTTTAGTCAAAATTCTGAATGGTCAAGTAGATAATATTTTTCTAACCATTCAGATGAATCTTTATGTTCCACCAGTGAGTTTTCATCCAAGAAAGATTAATTTTCTCACCAACCAATATATATCTCCTATCGAGCAACTTTAAATATTCACAGTATCTCAGATTTGTAATTTTTGATGTATTGCTTTCAAATCTCAAGTCTAAGTTTATACAAGTTATGTATTCTTGTTGATGGTGTTGAGTATGAAGAAACCTTTTCTCAATTATTCAAGTAATATTTTGTTCTTATTTTGCAATTATAATCCTTAGCCTTTAACATTGAATAGAAATGACCTAACAGTGGAACGGAATATTGTTGTTTGTAATATAATTATGCATATATAAGGAATTATACTTGAAATTACTGAGAAACATGTCGCTAGGCTATGTTTGTTTCTGAATAAATATATACACTTTTTTGAGCAATCAACCAATCAAAGTCTTAGCCTCTAATAGTCAACAAGAAACAATGTCACATTCAAATAAACAAACTACATACGAATTTTGATAGAAATAAGAAAATAGATACATTTTCTGTTGGTATTTTCTCTTTAATACATCCTTAATATTATTTATTGGTCGGAGTATAAAATATGAGTAGATAATAAAATATATACATACAATCAATTACTTTGGTTTAGCTCAAATTAAATTACAAAAATTCGAATAGTGTACACCACAATTTAAAAAAATATTTCTATCACATTTCCACTTCATGGACGGTCTTCATAAGATTTGTTCGAAATGTATTGCTTAGTGAAAAAATAAATTACTAACTAGCAACTAAATAATTAATTACATAGTAAAATAGTGAGTATAACAATTCCAGGAAAAAAATCGATTATTAACATAAATATGTAGGTACCACAAATTATACAAAGATTTTGTAAAATCACAATGACTGAAAAATTTGGTAAAATTATTTGAAAATGTCATCAAGAATCAATAAATTATTTTTAGTAAGCAACATCAGAAAGCTATTGATATGACTGACATTTTCCCCATCAATTACTAATAAGATAATTGAAAAAATACTGAACAAATCTGTTTAAAAAATATTTAAATATGACAGGGCTGTCACGTGTTAATATTTCAACATTTGTAACGCTGATCACAATGTGTAGTTAGAATTTGCAAAAAATGGGCTACAAAATCCCCAAAACATATTTGCTATTTCCTGAAGTCATTCTAAGACATGAAAAACTTTTACCCTCAATTTCGAATGAGATTTTGCTCCTGATATTTACATTCTTAATGAAAGCAACTACATGAAAAACTCGCATAAATTGACTCCTGACGACTTCCATTTTAGAATCATAAAATATTTAAATTCAAAATACCTAATGAAAATAGATCAAAAATAATTTGAACAAAAAGTAATTAAGTACAAAAACCATAGAAGAATAAATAAAAATGCTCTAAACTATATCAGCCTTTCCTCGGGTGGTGGTTTGAGAACGTGATCAAGTTCTACACGAGGATTACAAAATTCCTGAGCACTTGGACTGTAGGTGCCCCTTGTTGCTCTCTTACTGCGTGCTACGTTCACTAAAACTGCCATTCCAATAGCAAACCCAATGACAAGGGCCAAAACGATGGGTATTATTATGTACAGAATGTTGATACCTCCTTCAGACTGGCCCAACGCCTCCTGAAAAATATCCATTTCTTATAAATACACTCATTACTTCAATCAAAGAAATATAAAGAATGTTTTTCGTGACCCAATATTCTACGGACGCTAACAGAAAGTCTACAACTGCGTGTTGATAGAAAAAGCGTGAGTGACACGCTGAAAAACCCAGCAGTTCTAATCCTACTGCTAATAGGATAAAGAGGACAAATAAGGCTTCACAAAACATTACATGTTGAGTTTCATAACTTGCCATTCAGTGGATTCAAAAACATGTTGAAGAAATCAATTTTCTTGTATATTGTTCAAGAAGATAGAGATACCTTCACGGTAACCTCATGACTTTGTATATAAAACTCTTAGAGATATTGACCTCATTAATTTTACTTATTGTTTATACAATTTCAATTGATGGTTTAACCAATTAGTCAAATTATATTCAATTTGTATTTCACCTTTCAATGTATTTCTAAGGACTAATAAATTAAAGATAAAAGAGCTGTAAAAAATTATTGTTATATGAAGCCTTCTACACTATTGATGAATATTTCTCTGCAAGTTTCAGTCTGAATGAAATTGAATATCTTCCTTTCTAATTTGTTCTACTTTCATTAATTGTGAATGTATGCTAATTGAGGCTGTTTTTTGTACTTTGAGATGTGAACCTAATACCCAAAGTTTATTTTATTCACTTGTTGTATGGTTATTGTTTTATTTTATTTTTTATATATTCTAACTGATTGATTTTTTCGTCAAAACTTGTTCGATATCATACTGTGTATGATCTATTTGAGAAACAATATATACTTCACTTTACTTTATTAATATTAATCCTGTGGCTGTGGCATGAGTTCTATTGAGTCTTAATTTTGCAAAAATAGGAAATAAGAACAGTTTCACAGTTGGAATGGCACTAGTCTTATAGAAACTGTCACACCAAACTACCTTTCACCAAAAGAGTACCCATATCTAGGACCAAAACTATTCAACAAATTAGATATTTCAATAAAAAATGTATCAAATCTCAACATATTTGAATCAGGGCTGAAAATTTTTCTCATAGAAAAAAAAACTGCTATAATATTTATGAGTAATTTAATTTAGCAGTCTCTGCAATCTAGCAGTCTCTGAGTTTTTACTTATAATTTTTATATGTTTTATGGTATTTCAGTTGCATGACCATTCTATAAAAATATATCTAAATAATTTTATTTTTTTCAAGAAAAAAAATTGATGCGACCAATCCACTGGGCTTTTATGTAGGCAGAATGTGAAAATAAAATAAATAAATATGTCTATTTTTTCAAATTGTGACCAAAAAATCGTCAATGGTTGACAGAGTTATGTCTATGTTATTTTGCACCTGGCAGTGCATTCAATTACTCCATTTCTATTTTCATGTAGTTCATGTTTCGTTGCAAGTAAGGGATGTAACTGAAAGTTATTAGATATAATAATAGTTATAATAATTATACAAATTACCTAATGATAATGATCATATGTGTACTTTCAGGCTCATGAGAAGGGAATTTTATTCCATCCACATTTGATTTTTTTCAATTTCCTGTTGATACTTTCTTTTTGTAATGATTACATTTGTCATGTGAATTTTCAACTGAAGAAAATTGTAGATGTAGGGGATATTCTACACCCCCTTGAGGTCAGGGCAAAAAGGTTACCGTTATATAAAACCGGGGCTGTGAAGCTGTGCTTATTACTTGAAAATAGTCCAATTAGAGCTTTAATGATTGGAATTAATTTGTTTTTCATTCAAAAATTTAGATTTGTAAAAAAGATATTGCAATCAAGTTTGTTGATCAAACCTTATTCAGTTTTAGATGAAAAGTTCATTAAGTAATATGTTAACACAAGAAGATTCAGTAAATATATCCACGAAATATTGTTACTTCACATTTATAATTTGCAATTATCTTACCTGGGGTAGTTCTGCGCAGTTCTTTCCCACATAATTTTCATCGCAGATACAAATATAATCAGACTTATGTCTACACTGGGATTGACAAGTGCCATGAACACAAGGATTTTTTTCACAAGGATCATCTAAATCACACTGATGTCCGCACTTTCCTTTAATGGAGTCGCAAATGCAGCGATATGTTCCTGGCATATTCTCACAAGTACCTGCTCTGCCACATGCCATCCTGTTAGTCTTACATTCATCGATATCTATTTCACATAATAGTCCACTGTAACCTGCAATAAGAATATCACTGTACTCTGAAATCCTGATTACAAAAATATTACATAATGTAAGTTCAAGCAACATATCTGACCATGCAACTTGATACTGGAAGAAAGAAAAGAAAACAAACAATTGTCCCATTAACGGTGCATTGGTTGAAAACTCTCCCCAGTATAGGCGTAATACGCTGAATGATGAATAGCCCAATTTTTTTCAAACAAATCGGACAATAATTTTGTAATAATTCAAAGGGCTTTATTTTATTGAATTTTTTTTTTATAATGTACAGAAGTATCTGTATCTAGATAGCTCCTTTGACTGAGTTTTATTTTTTGTTTCTATACATTTTGATTTTTTTCCCAAGGTTGCGATGTTAGGGCCCTGTCTTCGATGTCCTGATACATTTGGACCACTTCCCACACCATATGGTAAGTTTCATTCTTGGCAGTGAGCCAAGAATGACATCCTTCTGCATTTGTCCATCTAAGATTTCTGCCTTAGTGCGGCTTGCCAGAAATTATTATTATTGTTAGGCTATATGCTCATACAGTAAGAAAGAGCACCATAACACAATAAAGCATGCCTTCCCACAACAGTTACATTTTTTATTAGTTGTCACAAGGAAAAGTCTTATGTTGTGTAATTTGGTATGTATTTATCTATGTGTATTAGTAAAATTTCACTTTCGAATATAGCATACATTTCGACAAATGGAACAATTTGTATTGAATGAAAAGAAATATCTGTCAATCTATATATCACACCATTTATTTTTTTAAAATTAGCTTTATTAAAATGCCATAGGCCTGGCAGCTCTGGGATCTTGGACTATAAACAATGATATCGATAATCATAATATCCATTGTATCTGCTCACCTGTTCCAGTGCAGTTGCAATCATATCTAGAGATACCATCAATGCACACTCCATTATTCTGACAAGGACTACCCCCAGTAGGAGAAACACACTCATTGGTATTAATTTCGCAAAACTCTCCTTCAAATCCCCTTTCGCATTCACAGAATGGTACATTTCCCGTCGTATTACAATAACCATGCTCGCAATGTTGTCTTAAACAGAAAGGTGTATCACACAGTGGTCCCTCCATTCCTTCAGTGCAGAAACAAGTGAAATTATTTTGCGTTATTTCATTATGTCCAGTTTTGCAAGTAGCCCCCTCTCTACACGGTCTATTCTCACATGTTATCAATAAAGGAGCTTCACATTGTTTACCAACAAAGTCTTCTGGGCAGTCACATTTGAAAGTACCTACAAGGTCGTTACATGTACCCCCATGTCTGCACGGATTGCTTAAACATTCATCAATATCAATTTCACAGTACTCCCCCTCGTAACCGGATAAACATTCACATTTGTACTCATCGATCAAGTCTACACAAGTGGCATTGTTTTGACACTGGTTATTTTCACACTCATTTATGTTAATCGAACAATCATCTGCTGTGTAACCAGCTGGGCAATTACACTTGTAAGTCTCAGTACTGTTTATGCAGAATCCTTGGTTAAAACAATCACTAATGTAGCACAGAATGCAACCATGTTCCACTTTGCTTTCAGCATCCAGTTCGAAGATTTCTTTAGCATACGTTTGATTTGGATAAATTTCTTTAGTAGTGAAATAGGGTAAAAGTAAACTACCTATTCGAATTTCTCCTAGACACCCCTAAAAATCACAAAAAATGAAATACCGAATCGATTATAAACTTACTTTATTACCTTGAAATTGTCCGTTTTCTTGTTTTGATCAACCTTATACAACAAGATTTCTTCTGAATATTCGCTGCTGTCTAGAGAATTACCCATTAAAGATTCAGCAGTCGTAGTATCGCTAACAGGTATGTAACCTGTCAGATTGTAGTCAGTGTTTTCAATTATTGTTTGGTAATTGAATGTATTATCACTACCAGCGACATAAATTTGTCCTTCTTTGAAAATATCGGTGAAAGTTATTACATCAAAACCCTCCACCTCGAAATCATTATCTTCATCTATAAGGCGTTCCTTAAATCCACCTCGAAGTTTTTGACCTTGGATAACAAACAACAAAGATATCCACTGACCCTCAAACCGATCCTTGCGGAACCTCTTTGTCACTATCTGGCCAGAAAAATTCCACTCGACTACTACTTCATTATGATAAATGAATATAACAAAGTATTTCTCAATGTATTTTGCAAACAGGACAGTTCCCCAAGAACGTGTACGATAACTCAGTCTTAGGGAGTCAAACACAAATTTGTTTGAAGTTGCGGGGTTCAAGGTTAATTGATATCTAAGAGGATGTTGTAGTCCATTAAAAGTGCTATTAGCTAGGCACTCGTAGCCATCTTCCAAATTTTTGCAAACGGATCCTGCAGGACAACCTTCCAATTCACAGAATTCCAACTCATTACAGTCTTTGCCCTTGAATCCTCTAGGACATATACACCTAAAAATGAGAATAAATTTACTAATTCAGGACCTGATAACTGAGAAACATATTTCGTCAACATAGTTATATATAAGGCTAATAGGTGCTTTATTATATTGCAAGTACATAAGAAAATTATTTGGCCTGACTGCTAATAAGTTCTCAGAATAAACCTTAGGATAGCGTGGCCAGGCTACGTCCCTATACAATCCCAAAATTGCACTGTAATGTTTTAAGATTGAGATTTTGGATTAACAGTTTTCGGTTAAAAACAATATTCGAATGGTTCTTATTGTTGAAGAATGAAGCAGTCTAGGCTATAGGACCAATAAGAGGCAAGGCTCTGTGTTATGTGAAAAAAAGCAACATAATCAGGATCAACTTTATATTCGGGGATCTGTTAGTGAAATGAGACAAGCAATCCTCTACCTAACTCATATGTCCTAATATAATTTTTCTCTTGCTTCTATTTCAAAACTTGTCACGAAAGGATTTGACATAAAGGGAGGTAACAAGTTTCTCATTACCTTACCCCCATTCTTTCTGTTGAAACAGTTAATGAACTGAGAGCAATTCGGTTCTCTGCAAATTTGTGTGAGACAATGGACTCTTTAATTACTTCCCCACATAGCCCATTGATCTCCAAAAGATCTATATGTTCGATTGTTTTTTTTAGGGAAATGACGGAAATACATCAAAAACAGAATTTATTTAATCATGTTACGCATCCAATACATTTATGACAGGTCAAAAGGAGTGCAGATGTACTGAGAACAAAATTAAGATAATAAACAATTATTAATGATCAAAAAACTAATCAATAGAGTTTATTCTATGATTTTCACTATAAGGGTTTTACAAAAACCGCGACACGTGTTTCGCTATACAATAGCTTCTTCAAGCATAACTGAGAGTTACTTCTAAATTACAACCTGATATACTATAACCTAGTACCTATTCGTCTACCTAAGTAATAAATCTATCTGGAAAAATATACCTAAAAAGTCAGGTATCAATACATTTTTCGAAAGTCAACCTGTAAATATACCTAACTATTTTTACCTGTGAATGAACAGATTCTATAATGGCGAATTATTCAATTCAGTTTAATCGTTCATAAGATGATGAGAGTTTTTGGATTTGTTTATTTCCATACTCTCCAACAGGTTAAGTTTCAAACCTTTCTTCTGGAAATGGAGGGGTTTGTATTCATGGTTGAACTCATGTCCCTTTGAGATTAGATGACTGGCATATATGGAATTTATTTTTCCGTTCTGAAAACTATATTTGTGTTCCTTTATGCGGGTTTTGAACGTTCTTCCAGTTTGACCTATATAAAACATCGGACATGACCCAAACGATAATTTATACACTCCTGATTTTTCTGAAACTGAACTTTTATCTTTGTTATTTTTAATGTGCATGCCCAAGTTGTTGTTGGTTTTGAAAGCAGTATTTACACCTTTGCTGTGCAGAAAATCTGAAATATTTGTAGTGGGTTGGCCTAAGTAGGTTAAGGTACTATAACTTTTATCCTCTTCTTTTCGAATTGAGTAAACTTCTTTCAAAGCTTGACTGTATAACTTCTTTGATAATAAAGAATGTATCAGACCACTATCATAATCATTGTTGATGGCTATTTGCTTTATTATATTCAGTTCTTTATTGAAATTCGCTTCTGACAAGAATACATTTATCAGTCTGTGGATCATACTGTTGAAAGCTGCTACCTTATGCTGATATAGGTGAGTGGACGAATTATGAATGATAATATCTGTATGTGCCGGTTTACGATAAATTGAAGAATCATGTTTGTTGTTAACTTTTGCTATTGTCAAATTCAAATAATAATTAGATTCGTCCTGTTCCATCTCCACCATGAATGTGATAGATGAGTGAAGAGAATTTATGAACTTCAAAAAGTTTGTCAACTGTCTGTTCGTTTCCGTGAAACATACCAGAATATCATCCACATATCTATACCAATACAGGAAACTTCTTACCAGTGGGTAACTGGAAGAACGTTCAAAACCCGCATAAAGAAACACAAATATAGTTTTCAGAACGGAAAAATAAATTCCACATATGCCAGTCATCTAATCTCAGAGGGACATGAGTTCAACCATGAATACAAACCCCTCCATTTCCAAGTATCGGCCAGTTCTATTCAATTATTAACGATCATTTGAGATGAAACTCAACTGCTAAGTAGAATAAAATAGTAGGGATGCAGAACATAACACAGCAACATATATATATATATATATATATATATATAAAAAGTATCGTTAATTGACAAGACTTCATCGATAAATTGAAAGATTTACGGTCACAAGATGGTGAGATTTTAGTTTACTTTGATGTAAATCCATCTCACACAAATTTGCCTGAAACAGAATTGCTTTTAGATGCCTTTGGAAGTTTAGAAATCACAAAATGTGAAATGAGATTTATGAACTGCGCTCAGCACTGGGACAAAGTTTCTACTCCAACAGCCAATTAATAATTCTTTTATGTAATAATTAAAAGTAGAAACCAGATAAATATTATATCATAAGAAGTAGTTGTGAAATCTGTTTTCCATTAACCAGCTGTCCCCTACGAACGACAACCCTCAGTAGTAGAAACTTATGCGAGCCAAGGAATAACGAGATACGTGAGATATTTAGAAGGGTTTGGACCATAGACAGTGAAAATCGATGGTCCGGCCTCGCGGCTCGAACCACCGATTCACCTGCTTGTCGATTGAAAGAGTGGAACAAACCACTCACGCCAACCCAACCGGCTTCTGTCCCAACCACTATTATTATGAATTAGGAATTAAAACAATAACAAACTAACACAATGAGTAACACTGTAAACTCATCTAATGACACTAATTCAATGATCCTCATTAATAATAATAATAATAATAATAATAATAATAATAATAATAGATATAAGCGTTTTCATGAGATTTGTGTAAGAAATTGAGGAAAGAAGGGACGATAGCTTGTAGATGTTGGTTGGAGAAGGGAGAAAAGTTTACTTTCAACAAGGCCCCATAAAACTTTTTGCACCAGTCCCCACTTGTCACTTTTGATTGTCTTTGTCACAATGTTTGCTATTTGTTTCCCAAGTTTTCTTTGTTATTGCATTTGCATACTTCAACAAAAGAAATTAATTATATTATGGAAGTAATGACCAAAATGTTAATGCTCAAAATCTTCACAAAAAATTCTGGGAATTGTATTCTTCACCAGCTTGGCAACACTGGGTTAAGCTCTGTCATTCTTTTTTATCATTGTACTTTTTGCATTGTTGTGTTAGAAAGTGTCATGATTCTGAGGATGTTTTATCTCTGACTTATTAAATATTGAATAAAATTGAAGTCAATTAATTTTGATATTTCTATGAAGAGATTCATTAGAAACATAATAGTTTACAATTACCGTATGATGCCAAATTTTAAGTTTGTACTGCTGTATCTATTCCAAGAAAGGCGTGTTTATAAGAATGCCATATGAGTATAATAAAAGAATGACTAAGATAGAAGCAACATGGTGTGATCCCAATTTTGGATAGTCAATCAATCATGAAGTGCTTTGATGTGATTCAAATTTAAAGAAATTAGGTTGAATTTTCAAATTTTATCTGAATATTGTATATAATGTGGAATAAAAGTTATAAGCACGTTCTTCTTTAAATTAAAATAAATTTAACATCCTAAGTAATTATAAGGAAAAGTTACGAATATTCAATTTCTGAATGTTTGGAAATATAAGACAGACTATGCTCACTATCATTACGTCTGAATATTTTGGTACTAGTATTTTTGTTATTTATACTTAATTTAATTTATTTATCTTCTCTAGGTTTCACATCTATCAATACATTTTAGACCATTTGATTCTGAATCTAGTTGAATTATTGTCAACCACAGTTAAACTTACCTGTAGTCGTTGAAAGTGTTTTCACATATCCCATTATGGTTGCAGGGGTTAACTCTGCAAGAGTCATCAGAATGCACACCTTGAAGAACAGAAGCCTTATCGAAAGAAACATTCCCAAACGCATTCGGTATTCCTAAATCATCAGCTTCTAGAGGATAAAATTCCACAATCATAGTCAAAGAAGTCGTGCTTATTTGAACATCTTGAATGATTCCTTTAAAATGTATGTTGCTAACGGCAGAGGTAAGCGATGCTGGAGCTGTTGGAGTTGAGTCAATTTTGGGATTGGACAAGTTTTCATTAGTTTGCCTCACAGATCTTGATTGAGGTTGACCACCCAAGTACAAAACTTGAGCATCTAGAGGGCCTGCTGCTGATATTGTTTTTCGGAAATATTCCGTGCCATTTAGTTTAACCTGTACCAATGTAACATTACGGGTTACCTGCAATGAAAAATAACATTTTATAATAAGTGAAAGCAGAAAACATCAATTTGCTGAAGACAGTAGAACCCCGTTTATCCGAGTCGCGTTTAACCGAGCTCCGGATTAACCGATGTTATGTACTGGGTGAGTCAAGCTTGGGATTCTGTGCGCGCTTCCACTATTCAACTATTGACTCTGCGACACACTTATGACAGTGAAGAAGATATTCCAGTGAATGGCTTGGTTTCTAAATTGAAAAGCCGTGAAAGTCCTGGTTCTGTCAATGAGACAGAGAAAATCAAGGAAATAGAAAAATTTTTGTTTGAAGTAATGCCAGCATTAGATATAACGGATGTCTTGTAGGAAACCGGAGAAGTCAATGACGATGACGAAGTGGTAGATGAAGAGCCTGCCACTAAAATATCCCATCAAGAAGGTTTTGCTGCTTTAGAAAAGGCTTTAATTCATATTGAGCAGCAACTAGAGGCAACACCTGCTGATCTACTCCTTCTTAATAGATGGCAAAATATTGCAGCGAGAAAAAGAGGATGCAATATGAAACAGAAGTGAATATAGTTATTTTACTGTTTTGTAATGTACTTATCTACATTCCACATATCTAAGAACATAATTGATGTTTTATTGGGCGAATAATAAATAAATCCTGATTATTCAAGTTTTCATTTATCCGAGATGGGTCCCCATTTACCTCAGATAACCGGGGTTCTACTGTACTTTGAAAATCCATTTTGAATTAGAGATCAAACACTACATACTTGGAATGAACACTGCTAGAATGCTATCATAAGAGGGGTAACAACATCTTTACATAATGATCAAGTGACAGACTGATATTCTTAGATGTTTCATTAAGGTGAATGTTTCAAAGAATTTGGTTAAATAAATACATCTTATTTTAATTGAAAGACTTGTATTTTCAAATGGAAATCGTCTACATAATCTTTGAAAATAATATATTCAGACATATATAAAATACAAATAGTCCTTCCTACTTTTTTTCATAAAAACTGGGAGTACCATAAAATTGAGTCTTACCCAAACAGCAGGAATATTGAAGATACCAAGCCACCAAAATACAAC
This sequence comes from Leptinotarsa decemlineata, assembly GCF_025532065.1. Lineage (NCBI taxonomy): Eukaryota > Metazoa > Arthropoda > Insecta > Coleoptera > Chrysomelidae > Leptinotarsa > Leptinotarsa decemlineata. Next base: position 3,691,152 of record NW_027412586.1, read on the forward strand.
TTATGAAAAAATGTTCTATACATACATTGTGGCAAGTCCTATGTGGGAGAAACCAAAATTTTATTGAAAATCAATTCTATTAGCAAAAAGGTAAAAGAAAACAAATGTTCCTTATATAAATGAATCATAGCATTTTATCATTATAAATAACTAACATATATTATTATTCAAAATACAATATGCCTAGTTTTCATCTGTAATATAGCTAATCTATTGTTTTGAAAATTTTGAAGTCATTCAAGTACAAACATTCAATTTGATATATCAATTATACTTCTTTGAGTGCAATGAAAAAAAAGTTTCTACTATATGACCAATCAATTGAAATAAATATTGATTTGAGAAAAATATAATGTACTTACCGCAATCAAGTGATTGTACCCATTATCAAGTTTTACCCCTCCAACAGTATAACCTTCTAATGATCCATTCAATTGAATCCTGACCAAAAGTTCGCCGCCTTCAAGTTGTGCAGCTATGAAAGTTTCTTCAATGGGACTCTGCAAGAATCCAGAACCAAGATAGAAAATCTGCCCTCTCGACTGTCTAGTTCTGATGAACATACTTATATCTACGATAGCTCTGACAGCTTTTGCAGCATTATCAAAGACGTCAACAGTTACGAGAGAATCGGTGATGTTTTCATGGCAGAAAGTAGCTGCTGTGTAGTTGTACTGGCAAGTATGGCCTAAATAGGGACGCTCACAGGTGCAACTGAAGTTGATCCACCTGTACCAAGTAAAGGTATTGATTCAGTACTTCATATTGGCAAATGTTAGAGGTTCAGACTTCCATTGTATGAAAAAGTGTTGATCTATTAATAAAATACTAACAACAAAATATTCGGAGGAGTTAATAAAAAATGTACGGAAAACAAATTAAAAAAAGGAGATACATTTTGCTTGTAAGTATCATCAATTGTCTTCAGGAGATAACTGGTCTTGTCTTCTGATTGAAATACATTGAGGATAACTTCATAATATGAAACCATAGGGACATGGAACTGAACGATTTCTAGTAGAACCTTAACAGCATTAGATTTTTCATAACATTCTGAGAAGATTAAAAAACCCAAAATGAACTTTTGCTTCTAGACTTGATGGTGAAGAGGAATGGCTACAAGTGAAAACTTCTGCCAACTCACTGAGGGTAGTATCTGATTTACCAGAGAAGAATTGTAACGACCTTCATTGGTTGTACATTCAGTCTGTGCAACATGAAGGAAAGTCCCAACCAGGAACTGGGCAACATCTGAAAGGATTTTGAACAGAATGATGATTCTGAAAATCTGATAGAATAGAAATAGAAACGATTACAACTAGTGCTGGTTCTTTCTTATACCAAAGGACTGTCGGAGAGAATATTCAGGAATAGAGGAAGAAGTTTGGACCCACTAACATATCGAGTGGTCCAAAGTTAAAATCATCCACAGAAAGAAACACTGGTTCAAAGTGAAGTGTTTAAACTTAAATTGACAAATTGATTTTAAATGGGTGAGTGGGTGATTCTTTTTTATAAATAAATGAAATGAAGAATTAGACCAAAGTAATCCTCATAATTTCTAGAATTTCCAACCGAAGGAACTGTACATGCAAATCATTTTTATGACCCGTATGATGTGAATGAATAGCAGATGTAATATATATTTCTAGATTTGTCTTGACAAATTTAAGACACTCGCAAAAATATATTGTGACCCACTTCAGTTAATTTATCTTCAATATGCTTATACTTTATTATGATATGCACAAATCAACTCACCTATCCGTACAGTGCCCTCTTGAGTGGCAACGATTAGGTTCACATTGGGGTTCCCTCACGCAACCAAGGTCTACATTCTGGAAGTTCAACCAAGAGACATTATTTATGTGCGGAAAGACCCATTCACCATTGATCAACACGTCTTCCGTACACCCAACAAAGAAAGATTTTTCATGAATCAATTTTTTGAGATTGTTGGGTATACCACCAATGTATGTCACGGGAAAACTTGTAGAAGATACGTTATTATTTTCATTGTAACTGATTGGATAAATGGTTTGTTCCTCGTTAGCAGAAAGAACCAAATGAGAAGAGTTTATTGCCACAAAAACTTTCTGCCAGTTGCTATCGTTCAAGTTGGAGCCTATGAATACGCCTTCCCACTTATTTAACAGGCTCGAGTGTAGATTGAGTCGTCCCTTAGATAGTTCCAGAATATAATAAGTTAGTCCTTTGCCCAGTGCCAAGAGACCATCACCGAGTGTCGTTTTGAATCTAAACTGTATGTCGTAGCCTTCTTCTCTTGTTGTATTCACAGTAACTGAGGACGATCCAATGAATGACATCGTAGTTATGTTTTCACAGGTATCTCCATAAAAACCATTCTGACATGAACAGTTGAACTTATGTTCAGTTTCGTTTATTAAGTACGGGCGGCATTTTCCATCATTCAAGCAGGGATTTCCAAAACACCTAAAACAGAAACAGGTATCACAAATGCTCCTTCTACGTACAATATAATAATTTATTCATCCTATAAGATCACATGTAATACAGGACAAGTCAATAAAAGCATTAAAAAGTCTTACATTTACAAATATTATCAGTCATAAAAACATACAAACTTAAAATTCCATATGATAATCTATTAAATGTGTAGTAACTAAATTAAAGCTAAATTGATACTAAATTCTTTTGTTGTATAAGGACACAGAGCGACTAGAACATTTTTTAGTTTTCGCTTTAAAATATGTGTTGGCAAACTCTTCAACTTCTGTGGAAGTGAATATATGTGTAGTTTTAATTATGTTGATATTCAAAAGTTCCGTGAATGTTTTGAGAACTGTGGTTGGAGAACCGTTTTTCAGTTCAATAATTGTAAGTGTGTTTTGAATATATTAACTGATTAGATTCACCTATCAACCGTTTCCTGATAAAAAATACAGAAAGAACAAAGTCTGTTTTGTATTTGATAAATGGACTGTAAAAAAAATAGGAGTTCGCTATCTCAAAGAGTGTTTGACCGGTTTTATAAAGTTGCCTTTCAATGGCCAGAGAATAATGATGAGAATTTATTACACGAGACTGTGTTTTCCTACCTTGGAATCGTTCTGCATCAAGATCCAACGTTGATTGAATTCCTTTTCTTAGAGAGAAACTGGGCATAAACACAAGTGTTTATATGAATAACTATTATTATCGAAGTCTTGCACTTGTAGAGCGAAATTATTATTATCGAGGTAGATCACTTATCGAGCCGTTGACAACCGATTCAAAAAGGTATCTGTTCACTTCTCTGCGAGCCAGCCTTCTCCGAACATGGAACGCACAGTCGTTCTCGCGATAATGAGAAAAAAAAATATGGGAAAAAATAATCAGACAAACACAATATCTCTTAATTATATGAACACAAAAAAAATGGAGGTGAAGACGGAACATAACCGCCCACCTAAAATGCAGAAGCATTTTACTATAACGATTCGGATAGTGGCAAAGGACAAATCTTCACCACTGATCGCTTAAACACTCCTTGAGGGGTTTTTACAGTTACCACCCGTACTACACCGTCAGTACCTGGCTGAATATCTAAGACACGGCCGAGCTGCCAGCGGGAAGGTGGTAGCGAATCGTGCTTTATCAAGACCAGGGTGCCAATTTTAATATTGACAGTTGGATCTGTCCACTTGCCTCGCTGGTATAGTGTATGGAGATATTCTTTACTCCATCGAGACCAGAAGTCTTGGTGCAAGCGCTGAATTAACTGCCAGCGAGACAAATGGCTAAGCTTCAAATTTGAGAGGTCGTCATCAGGAGGAGAATTCAATGGCTCCAATGTCAGAAAGTGACCTGGAGTGAGGACCGAAATGTCATTGGGGTCTGTACTTGTTGGACAGATTGGTCTCGAATTCAAAAGCGATTCAATTTGTATGAGAAGCGTGTTAAATTCCTCATACGTGAGAATTTGCTCTCCAACAACTCTTGATATATGTGATTTTACCGATTTTATTCCCGCCTCCCATAAACCGCCAAAGTGGGGACTGGAGGGTGGAATAAAGTGCCATTCAATATCCTCCCGATGAGCTACCCCCTTTAAAGTTTTGAGTATACGGGATGCTCCAACAAAATTAGTTCCGTTGTCACTGTATATTTTTGAGACTCTACCGCGTCGAGAAATGAATCGTCTTAGAGCTGCCAAAAATGTTTCAGAAGACAGGTCGGTTACTAATTCCAAATGTAGTGCTTTGGTGGCAAAGCACACAAAAAGACAAATGTAAGCTTTCTGTGTTTTTGAACCTCGGTATCTACCAATAGATATAGCATAAGGTCCACCAAAATCGACACCCACGCAAGAGAAGGGTTTAACCTGAGAAACAGGCAGTGAAGGGAGATTGCCCATCGGAGAACTGAACGAAATTGGATTTTGTCTCCAGCAACTGAGACACTTTGAAAGTATTTTGCGAATGGACCTCTTAGCAGAGATAATCCAATATTTCTGAAGTAGAAGAAAGTGAGTCATCTGAAAACCAGGATGAAGATATTGGCGATGGGTACTTTCGATAATCAAATCAGTGAGTCTATGATGACAGGGGAGTAATATCGGATGACGCTTATCATATGAAAGTTGTGAGTGAGTGAGCCTACCGCCAACTCTCAGAATCCCATTGATATCGAGAAAGGGATTTAATTTGCGAAAAGATTTTGGTAATAATTTTCCACTCAGAAGTGAGGATATTTCTGAATGGAATACTTGACTCTGGACATATTTAATCAGTGACAATGAGGCTTGGTGAGTCTCCATGTGAGTGAGGTAAGAGAAATTCCGCTGGGAATGAGGGACACGGCAGTTTTCAATGAAACGATGAATATAGCCAAGAATCCTTCGTATTTTAGGAAAGGAAGAAGAATTTTGCAACAATGTGTCGAAAAAGTCGTTATTATCGTCCTTTTGGGTGAACAGAGCCACATTTCTTTCTTCTGTGAGACAGTCAGCCTTTAATTCAGAGGGGATTGACAAAGAAGGCCACAATGAAGGATGTTCGAGAAGCCAGGAAGGCCCCGCCCACCATAGGGAATGCTCTACAATCTGGGCTGGAAACAGTCCACGAGAGGAACAGTCAGCAGGGTTTTGCTCGGATGGTACATAATACCATATCTCGGGAGGTAATTTCTCGTGGATTCGACTGACTCGATTGCTCACGAAAGTTTTCCACCTGTGGGGGGAAGAGCGAATCCAACAGAGGGTTGTTAAGGAATCAGACCAAGCGAGAATTTTTTCAATGTGAAAATGCCTTTCAAAAATGGGCAAGACGAAGGAAAAAAGATCAGATAAAAGGGTAGCGGCACATAGCTCGAGTTTCGGAATGGATAGAGTTTTCAAAGGAGAAACTTTCGATTTGGCACAAATTAGCTGTACTCTAATACAATCGAAAGCGACAGATCTACAATATATAACAGCAGCGTAACCATGTTCACTGGCATCACTAAAACCGTGCAGGGTACATGACGTCATTGATGACAGAGACAAATGTCTTGGAATATTTATTTTTGAGAGAATTGGGAGTTCCTTTTTAAATCGACACCAGAGGTCTATGATATCGGGGGGTGGAGATTCGTCCCAACTCAGTCCAAGGGTCCACAGGCGTTGAATGAGTTTTTTAGCTGATAGAGTGAGGGGGCTCAGAAACCCAAGGGGATCAAAAATCCGTGCGAGTTCAGAAAGGATATTTCTTTTAGAGCATGGAACATTTTGGGAAAAAATACTGAAAGAAAAACAGTCAGCAGAGGAGTTCCATTGCAAGCCTAAGACTTTGACAGTTGAGCTATTATCGAGATCAAGAGAAGTGGAAATTACGGGATCTCCAGTAGAGAGAAGAGATGGATGATTACTACTCCATTTATGGAGTTCGAATCCTCCTTGTTTAAGTAGATTAATGAGTTGGTATTTCAGAGTTTGGGCTTGTTGTAAAGACTCACAACTTGTGACGATATCATCAACGTAGGATGAGTTTATTATCGCCTCAGTGGCCAAGGGAAAATTTGAGCCTTCGTCATGAATTAGTTGATGGAGAGTTCTGATAGCTAAGAATGGAGCAGAGCTCACTCCATAAGTTATGGTATTCAGAAGATACTCCTGGACAGGTTGGTCCGACGAGAATCTCCAGAGGATTTTTTGATATTTTCTATGATTTTCTGAGAGCAGAGTTTGACGAAACATCTGACGGATATCTACCATAAAAGATATTGGGTGCATTCTGAAGTTCAACAGAAGAGTAACTAAGTCACTTTGAAGTTTTGGTCCTGTCAACAATGTATCATTCAGAGAAATGCCATCTGGTGTTTTCGCAGATGCATCAAATACCACTCTGAGTTTGGTACTTGTGCTTTCTGGTCGAATTACACAATGATGTGGTATAAAGTAGCTATCGGAGTTATCTGAAGGGGTCGTATCAAGACTCATGTGATTTTGAGAGAGATAATCCTGCATGAAGTTGCGATATTCCTCATGCAAGGAGGGATTCTGATATAATCTACGTTCAAGGGAGAGAAATCTCCGCAAAGCAACTTCGCGAGAGCCAGAAAATAACGGCTCAGAAGTTTTAAACGGAAGCGATACCACATATCTGCCAGAGGGGGTTCTAGAAACGGTTTTGATAAAAAGATTCTCACAAAGAGTGTCTTCTGGTGTTGAAGTAAGAATTCTAGGAACCTCTTCAATTTCCCAGAAGCGCCTGAGAGAGAAGTCGAGAGGAGAATCACAACTACAATGTAGGGAGGTTCTTGAATGAGAGTCAGGAGATGATAGTGTTCCCATTAGAATCCATCCGAAAATTGTATGAAGTGCACTGGGTTGCTTATCATTACCACGAATATGGCCATTTTCGAAAATAAGAGAGCACATATCAGCACCTAGAAGAAGATCAACTTCACTGGATATATGGAATTGAGGATCGGCAAGCCTCAAGTTTGATATGTGTGACCATGACTTGATATCAATTGTATAACTAGGCATATTATTACAAACTTTGGGCATTATAACGGCTTTCAGTTTGAGAGTAGGTTTGGAACTGTTACGAGGGCGAATTTGAAGGGGACAGCTTTGGATGCAGAGACATTCATATCGTTTATGCCGAGGACAGAGAGGGAAACATTTTGTTTCTGGTTATGTAATCCCAGACGATTAAAACATTTTTGACTTATTATATTTATTTGCGATCCTGTATCAAGCAAGGCACGCATTTTTTGATATGAACCTCTAGAATCCAGAACCTCAATTTGCACAGTCGACAAAAGTACTGTTGTATTTGGGATTTGAGACGAGAGTGAATGAGGAGGTGTATGATTTATTTCAACAGCATGAGTGAGAAATGAAGTTGAAGGTTGGATACTTATGGGCGATTGAGAAGAAATATTTGTTCGAGTGTTTACTAAATTAGATGCAGTTACATCAATGGGATTTTGAGTTTGGGAGTTTTCTGTCGAACGGAATGGACTTGCTATATTTTCGGCTTGATAAGGTCGATTTTTGGAGAAGGAAGATTCACCAAAATGCAACAATGTGTGATGCAATTGTCCACAGTTCAAACATTGGGACTTCGAGGAACATTCTCTGATTGCATGCTCCGAACCTAGACAATTGACACACCATTTGCGCGTTTTTACTAGCTTGAACCTATCACGAGTAGGCATCGACAAAAACTGAGGGCACTTATATATCCGATGGTCAGCATTACACACAGGACAAGATGTATTTCTGACTTGAACGTGGAAAGACCTTCGAGGAGAATGGGTTGGAAAATGATGAGAGGGTCGGGTTTTCATTTCAAATTTCTGAGATACCACCTTTTTCTGTTGGCATTCAGCAGCTCTATCTAAAGCATCACATTGATTTGATACAAAGTCATAAAGCTTATCGAAGGTTGGGATGTCATTAGATCCATGATATAATTCGAATCGAGAAGCGGTGTCTGAATCCAATCGTCTCATAAGCATATTGAATAGAATAAAACTCCATTGATCTGTAGGAAAACCGAGATTTTTTAATGCTGCGATATTTTCTGTGAAAGTATCTAGAAGTATTCGGAGATTATTTGAGGTTTTATTGTTTTCTGGAATTTTCAAAGCATTTTCTAATTCGTTATAATGAGCATTAGCTAATACCCTTTGATTCTCATACTTTTTGAGGAGAGTGTTATATGCAACAATATAATTTGCATCAGTTGCGGGAATAGCTTTAACGGTAATTAATGGTGAACCAGAAAGAGATGTTGTCAAATAATTTAATTTTTCTATATTCGTTAAATTGGAATTTTCATGCACTACACTATTAAACTATAAAAGTTTTCCACATCCTAGGATTTCCGTCAAATTTGACAAGATCTATTTTTGGCAACTTGACATTACTCTTAGCTGGAGTATGAGAATTTACAGTGTTACCTGATTCAAATAACTGGGAATAAATTGATTTAACTGTATAATAGTTCTGATAAAAACTCTTTGACAACTTTTTCATTTCTTCGTTGTCATAAGTTTCAGCCGAAATGAGAAGTGGAACAAGGGTTGAATTATATTTTTCAAATTCTTCATAGATACTCCCACAATGAGAATACCGAGCTTTGAATTGGTTGTGTAAATCTGAATTAGTTTGAGCCATTTTGGCTATTACAACTAAATCACCCATGCGATCTATGGACATTTGTTGTAAAGCTTGAAACTGTTTTATTTTGTTTGCATTCGACATTTCAACAATCAATTGAATACATTTTTCTAAAATACCAAAACGATATTCGATGAAGTACGAATAGTATTGTATTCTGATAATACCCCGTATATGAAAATATCAGTCATCAACCGGAACTAATTGATGAGAAAAAAAAAAAATTTTTATCAGAGCATTCGACCACTCACGAATAAATATTTTGTGCCGGTCACTGTAATTGAAATAAGAGATATTCACTATAAAACTCCCGAGTGGAGTATATAGAATACGTTCAACAAAATTGAAAATGTTTGTTGAAGAGAATCTGCGAATTATATTCTTGGAGAGAAAATATTCGAATGGGTTCAAAAGCAAATCGTTGGAGTACGAAACGATTCTATACGACCGGCAGCTGAACAGATAAAAACAACTCTGTTTTTCTATCTTTAAACGAGACGATAGTCAATAAAAAAAAATTCAAAACCTCCAGTTGGATATAATTTGATTATCGAAAATGAGAATCTGAAAATGGATGTGTTTGTCTGAGTATATGAGAAAAACTATATAAAAGCAGTCAAAAACTCCTTTCACAACGAAACGAAAGTATCCGGTTCGTAATGGACCATGTTTTGTATTTGATAAATGGACTGTAAAAAAAATAGGAGTTCGCTATCTCAAAGAGTGTTTGACCGGTTTTATAAAGTTGCCTTTCAATGGCCAGAGAATAATGATGAGAATGTATTACACGAGACTGTGTTTTCCTACCTTGGAATCGTTCTGCATCCAGATCCAACGTTGATTGAATTCCTTTTCTTAGAGAGAAACTGGGCATAAACACAAGTGTTTATATGAATAACTATTATCATCGAAGTCTTGCACTTGTAGAGCGAAATTATTATTATCGAGGTAGATCACTTATCGAGCCGTTGACAACCGATTCAAAAATGTATCTGTTCACTTCTCTGCGAGCCAGCCTTCTCCGAACATGGAACGCACAGTCGTTCTCGCGATAATGAGAAAAAAAAAATATGGGAAAAAATAATCAGACAAACACAATATCTCTTAATTATATGAACACAAAAAAAAATGGAGGTGAAGACGGAACAAAGTCAGTAGAACAACCAATATTCCGTTGTGATTCCAGAGTTGTGAGAAGCTGAAAATCACGTTTTGTTATATGCAGATTTGAGTAGCCAGTATCCACAATTTAAGGAAGCCTCACCAATGTGAACAAGAAATATATTTATATCTATGCTCTTTGTAGCATGAAAGAAAGAAAATGATCAGCTAATCATAAACGCCTTTAATAAAAACGTGTTGAGAAATATAATTGATATTTTCCAATCAGACCATAACCAGATGGGATAAATCAGATTCCATCAGTTTATGGGCCCAGAAGAGTTCTGAATAATTAATTTTACCGACAAAGACAGACTTTATTGCAGTAGCGGTAAATTCCAGTTCAAATTTTCAAATTGAAAAACTGAAAGGTGGTGAAAACTTCTCTACATTGAAATACATACCTGGAACACGAAGATATGCGGGAATGTGTTCTCGGTACCGACGAGGATTCTAAAAAAGCCACGAAAGCAAGAGCAAAAATTACACTACATATCGTGTTCATGAAACCAAAACTGCAAAAGAAGCTTGAGAGGAATTGAAAACTGCTTTTGAAGACTACGGTTGTGATTAGAAGAGTAGGAGTTCTGTTATCATTAATCACAACTCAACTTCAAAATGCATCCTATGTTGATCAATATGATAATATTATCATTTCTACCGCTCACTAGTTGAATTCTATGGGTTTCAAAGTTAATGAAGAGTGGATAGGAACTGTCTTACTCGCTGGACTCCCAGATGAATACAAACCAATTATTATGCGAATTCAGATTTCCAGCCCGAGCATAACAGGGGATTTCATAAAATACAAACTTTTACAAGATGTAAAATCTACCGATGTTGTTGAAGGATCTCATCATGATGAAGCGTTCCTTAGTAAAGGTAAGCAGTTTGGAAAGCAATATTCCAATCAGATATTCAAGTCAAAATGCCCGAGGTGCCTCAAATGTAATGATTATTGTGATAAAGACAGCAGTGCCAAACCAAATTCTAAGTAGCATATATGAAAATAATTGAATTTCCAATGTTAGGAAATTAATGTAGATCAAGAAAAATGGTACATTGACTCAAGAACCCAGTTTGAAGTCATTCGGAAATTGTTATTGCTAATGAAGAACGGATACCTATACTGAAAACTGGAAGAATAACATTGAATATTCAAGCTAATGGTGAAAAGGGTACAGTGATTGTGAAAGACGTTCAAGTTGTTCCAAATCTTGTTGAGAATTAGTCAAATCACTAAAAATGAAAATGAAGTGCATTTCAATTCAAAAAGTTGTAAAAATTTTGATTGCAACCGGAACTATGAAAAATAAAATTCATAAAGTCAATTGTGAACAGATGCCTGATACGCTTCTTGTACCTTCACAAACTATAATAGACGTGGCATAAACGAATAAGACATGGTTGTGGAGATGGTGACGATTTCAAAAACACAAATCAAGAACCGTGCATTTCTTGTTTGAAAAGCAAACAATATAGATTACTTAGGAAACCGATCATCAGAAATATTGGAACTTCTGTACACTGACTTGTGTTGTGTTGTGACTTGGAAGTCAAGATATTTCTTGACTTCAAACGTTATGCAGAGAACGACAATGAAAAAAAAAAAGTGATCCATTCAGACAATGGGACTGTGTACAGAAATCGATCTTTTGCAAACTTACTCATGTCTGGTATAAAACATCAGACATTTATACATCAGAACAAAATGGCTTGCTGAAATCTAGATGTATGATAATATGTGCTGTTGCAACTTCAGTATATTTGATTAATAGAATTCTCACAGATGCTATATTAGACACTTCGTTTTCCATACTGACAATTTAGGACAACGAAGAATAAACTCAAGAGCTATCCCCTTATACCAAATCGTGATATAGTTTGTGTAGTACAATTTTGTGATACACAGTTAAAAGCTTTGAAGGAGTCTAGAAAGAGACCAATGGCCACTTCTCACTTAACCAATGCCTCAATCATTTTAGAAACAAAGGCATTCAAAGCAGTTTCAGTACTACTTTTTTTTGTAAACCCATGTTTTTTTTTGAGAATGTTGAATTTTAATTTAAGAATAATAGAAGTTCTTATGATGCACTGTTTGGAAAGATTGAAGATTGAAACAGTTTTAATCTTCCTCTTTGAAGATGATCACTTGGTGATCGAAACGCGTGTCGAGGTGTTAAAAATAACGATTTGGTGTTGGGAAAAACTCCAGTAATATTCAATAATAGAAGTTGTTCACTAATTTGCTGCCTCAAATGTTAGTGCATAATGTAATGCCTCTGTAGTTGGCTACAGCTCAAAGGTTTAATAAATATTGGGTTACAATTAAGTCATGTGTTTGAGAAGAATATTTGGAATTTTGTCATCTTCAGAAGACCTGGAATTTTTCAGTTTCTTAATAATTTGCAATATATCTCATTCTGTGAGTGGTTGAAAGAACATAGTTTTATGACATGTTGTGATCAATGTATATAATTGAAAACAACATGATGCTGATACATCTCACATGAATCTTTGTAATGTGAACACCTTTATCATATGTGTTGAGCCTCTTCAAAAATTCAGGCCTTATGTGATGTGATCATTGAAATTGAATAAATTTTTTCAATATACTTGATAAATCCACGGAATTTTATATCTTTAATATACATATATGCAATATTTTTCATTTTTATTCAATTTATTTTTTCTGACATATCACTTCTGTCCAGAGCGCCTTTTAAGAATCTTTCAATGTGTTCTTGTTTTATATTTATATTGCGGTTATTTGAAACAAACTCGACATGACCTCAATTGTTTTCACATAGTACACGAAAATTCAAATCATTTTGAAAATCATATATATATGTGGATTTTAGCACTTTCTAAGAAGTAAATAATCAACTAAACTGAAAATTATATAAAAATTAGTCGAATGTAATTTCGTTCTCAGAAAAAAAAACCTCAAATAATTCAAAATAAGTGAAACAGGCCAGTCTTGATTTTAAAAGTATGCATTGGTTATGTAAAAATATAGGCAACGAAGATTCTCGTGCTGTATATGATGGAATCGGCCGATACTTGATGAAAATCCATAACTAACATATTCCAAAAACACTTTATTGTGAGATTTTCACTAAATTGTTTTACAAAAACGCAACACGTGTTTCGCCATACAATGGCTTCATCTGGCGTGTCTTTCAACTTTCAACTAGTTGAAAGACACGTTCTCGTGCTGTATACAAAAAAGCGAAGAAAGACTATGAATCATTAATAAAAGCTTCAAAGTTGAATATTTACGAAAATGTAATTAAGAATTCTAACAATAAAAATAGAACAGTTTGGAATCTAGTCAACAAAGAAACGAACAGAAAAAAAATTCAAAGAGATATTACTCTCAACTATAATAATAAAGTAATCACAGATAGAGATCATGTTGCGAACATATTTGGGGACTATTTCTCTTCAGTAATAGAAAATAGCTTAGCAGACCATTTTGGCGACAATAGATCATCCGTATACACGGTTTCTGGAGTTGAATCGAATACTTTTTTCTTTATGCCCATTAACGAATGTGAAATTGACGCAGTAATTAACAGTCTAAAAAATAAAAAAAGTACAGGAATTGATAATATATCAGTGGGAATTTTAAAAGGAATTAAGTTACACATTTCAAAACATTTAGCTTAGTTGTTGAATCTATCAGTCACAAGTGGCAAATTTCCTTCAATTCTAAAAACAGCCATGATCATACCGTTCATAAGAAGAACGATACATCGCCCTGTAGCCCTGCTAAGCATTTTCTCAAAAATTTTTGAAAAGGTTATGAATGAGAGAATATTGAGATTTTTATCAAGGTTTAAGATCCTGTCCGATTCTCAACATGTTTTTTGCAAAGGCAAGTCCACTCAATCAGATACTTGGAGATTCTTAAAAATCATATACGCTTCTATAGATAGTGGTAAGCATGTTGCAGGATTATTCTTCGATCTGTCACGTGCGTTCGATTGTTTAAATTTTAAATTCATCAAGAGCAAATTATATAATCTAGGATTTTGAGGGGACTTCCTAGAATGGATCACTGACTTTCTTACAGATCCTAGGATGTCCGTCAAGATTAAAGATATGAAATCAGACTATCATGATATATGTTCTGGAGTTCCTCAAGGCTCTGTGTTAGGTCCGCTGATCTTTCTGTTGTTTGTAAATGATCTGCCTACTTATTTCACCTATAATGAATATGCTCTCACTCTTTTCGCAGATGACACGTCTTTAGCTGTATCAGCAGAGAGTCAGGAGGAATTAAAATCAAAAACAGAGGAATTAATATCACTGTTCTTAAATTGGTGTGACATGAACAATCTGATTGTAAACTTGAGCAAAACAAAATATATCTATTTTAATTTAAAAAACGATTTGAAAAAGCTTACTAATCAATGGAATGGCACTGGCATGCACAAGCTGTACAAAATTCCTTAGCGTTCATGTAGACAACTGTTTGAAGTGGTCTGACCATATCACATTGTACGTAAAAAAACCAATCAAGGGTATTATGTAATCTCAAGAATTAAGAATTGTATGCCTTTACGCGACATTTTAGATGTATATTACACTCTGGTCTATAGCCATCTAAGTTATAATGTGATCCTATGGGGAAACAGTGTTGACAAAGATTGGGTTTTCATTGCTCAAAAAAAAGTTATTAGGAAATTACTAGGCATCCCTTGGAGGGAATCATGCAAGACATTTTTCATTAGTTATCAAATTTTAACCTTTCCCTGCATCTACATCTTTAAAATACTTTTATATGTTCGCGAATGTATAACAGACTGTACTAAGAACTTATTCTATCATAGCTCCCCAACTCGATATGCAGAGGAGTTGAGCATTCCTAAACATACATTCTCCCAAATATATGGGAATAAAATTATTCAATCGGTTACCAGATCATTTCAAACAGATGAACACAGTAGCATTTAAAAAAGCAGTTAAAACATTGCTTCCTTCCTTTCTAAGGCCTACTATAGTATTGGTGAATTTCTCTCGGACCATCTCGACTGAATGGGTTCATGTGGCTTTGGCATGACATATTCAATTTTTATAACTACAATTGTTTTAATTTTTTTAATTCTGACTTTTATTGTATACATTTTTATTGTATTATTTTTATCTACGGATCTACAATTTTATCGTTTCATGTGATTTTTATGTGCTTAATAGTGACCTATCCTATCCTATACGTTTGTCAACGTCTTTAAGGATGAATAAATATTATTATCATTATTATTATTTAGAATCACAATATGATTTCACTGGTACAAGAGGAAGATACAACTGATGTTTCACTAAATTTCATCAACAACTGGTTTAGTAACGATTCAGATCTCTATTTATATTTACTACAAAAAATTTATAGGAACCTTTTTCTATTATCCTGTTTTCCATTACATTATGTATATTATTGTAGTATGTGTTAATAAATTGATGGATGTAGCCGTTCCAACGTGGCAGGAGAGCATCATGAAAAATGAGAACTGAAACTTCCCATGTTTTTACTAATTGTTTTTGTATTTAACGTTAGTACAATTACGTCCTATTCGAACATTTTATTGTATTATTGTATTTATTTTTTATATTATTGTATTATTTTATTGTATTCGTTTGAAAATGTCCGTATAGCAGTAACGTTATTTACAAATACAAGTACAAAAAAAATAGGACGTTTATTTCTTATTTTTCATATTGTTTTATTATTCCGTGTTTTTTAATTGGTAGATTTCCTTGGCAGATTCAATCTATATTAAAATTTATCAAAAATATTATATATTTATTTTTAATCATACAATGACTTATGTTTGAACCTTTTTGCCATCTTCAGGTTCAACAATATTGTAAAATTACAAATATAAGGATCAACTCCACATATGATGTAAAATAAAAAAATCAAAATCGAGTTACTGTACAGAGACAATGAAAATATGAAAAAGTAGAAAAATATTAAGAGGTTCAAACAGTAAAACATTTCATTTCACTATTATTATTATGAAATATAATTCCATAGAAACATTATTTTCAGCATCTTTGATGCATTATATCCACATCAAAGATAACCTTTTAAACTTACCCAGTGAGTTCAACAGAGCAGTTTTTTCCTCCAAATCCACTTGCACATTGACAAAAGTAGTTGGCAATTTTGTCGATGCAGTTTCCATGGACACATGGAGTGTACTTGGCACATTCATCGATGTCATCTTCACAATGCACTCCTTCATAACCTGCATCACATTCACAGATGTAGCCTCCAATTTTATCGGTACATGCTCCATAAATGCAAGGATTGCTTTCGCATTCATTAATATTGAATTCGCAATTCTGCCCATTGACGCCTGGTACGCAAAGACACTCATAACCAGCAGAATCTGAATAATTGAAGGGTTTGTTGAACGAATCTGGTAATACCAAGTCGAATTGAGAGGCCATTGTTGGATTGTAGAGGGTCATGTTAGAACGTTCTAAGCAAGTGCCATTATACTGGCAAGGATTACTTTCACATTCATTGATGTCTATGTCACAATTTTTTCCTGAAAATGATTTGACACATTAAAGGGTTACACATTTAAAAAAATCATCAAATTTATTTATTCATCGAAAGTATTTTCCTTCAAATTGAACAAGAGATATATTCAGGAGAGATTTGTATTTTGGGGAAAAGTTTTCTGGCTTTCTACTTCTCCATCATTAAACAAAAAATGTGAGAAACTTCCAAAGAAAGGAAGAAAGAAAATAACAACAATTAAAACTCTTTATGAAGATATGTGGGGTGTACACCAAAATTTATTTCAGATACAAACAACGAATATTTGTAGTATAAACTGTATGAGAAAAAGTGATTTGCCTGTTACGCAATGTTCATATGAAAGAAGTTGGTTCAAGAATACTATTTCCATAAATTGATGGATGTAGCCGTTACTACGTGGTAGGAAATCATAATGAAGAAAAGAGAATTGAAACTTTCTATGTTTTTTAGCACTTTTATTTGTAACTAACGTTACTGCAGTTTGTTACGTTATCCGTAAGATTTTAGAAAACTCCCAAAAGGTAGGCAACCAGGAATACATTTCAATTATCTTTCATATCGCATACGAGAGCTGCTGCCATCATCGATGAAACGAGGAAACCTTTTTGTTTGTAGCGATAGGAACTATCGGGTACAAAAAAGGGATTGGAGAATTTCTTTTTTTATTCAGAAAATGGCTCGAATGTCTTGAACGCTAAATTTTGTTGATTGAATATTTTACGCTTTAGGCGGTTTTAATTGATCAGTGTTCTTTTCGACAGTGATATTTGGTAGAATAATTCGTTGGATTATATTATCAACTGTCGATTTGTCTCTACGGAGGATTTTAGATATCAGCCTTTTTTTTGTGGTAAAAGAAGTCAACGTCTCGCGATTATTAGGGAATCGGTAATCGGAGGTGAGTTCTTATAATTTCACACAGTTGAATAAGTTTTCTATGTTCCATACCTCATTTTCCTATAATAAGATCACTACAATCATAAATATGATTTTCTAGGCGTTTAACCCCATATATCGAAATCATCTCGAGGAAAATAAAATTACTTTGAAGAGAATATATGTCATTCGATGGTCGCAATACTGTAATATTCATGGTCGCCTTCTAAGGATATAATTAAAGGAATGAACACCCGTTCCAGGAAGTGCAGTACTCCGTACAATCCAGTAATCTGGCTAAGTACCGCATAGCGGAATTTGTTTTTTTGGTCATTTATTTTGCATTCCGTAACTTCCACGGGCCAATATCTACGTTTAGTAATCATCAACTGGGAACTACACTCAGCGGATATTGTTTAAATGTTTTCTGTATATTAGTTATGTAAGTTTTGCGTAATGTCTTTAGGGGACTGGACGAAGACCTACCATACAGATCTCATCCACTCCTCTTCTTCCCTCTCATGAGAGTTTTCTAAGTGCACGAAACCCCTCCAACCATTTCAAACCTTGTTTTATTGATTATATATTTATAGATAAGCCAGTATATAATATATTTCTATTGAATTGATACCGTAGTCTTTCTAATTATTGTTACCTGCCAAAGTTCATTATCAATTGGTTACCTTTTTTTTAGAGTAGATCTTATAGATTCAATTTCTCTAATTTCATTATTTCGAGTCAGGGTTAAATATTTGAATCTATTGGCGCCCGTTAAAGTGACACCTAGTATTTCAGGAACTCACCCCTCTCTCCCTGTTCAGGCTAGCTGTGAGCATAACCCTTTGCTTCACCTTGTTTACGTAACCATTTGATGTAGTTGTTTTTTTTGTACAGTTCAAAGCTGTTAAATTTATTACGTAACAAGTTTCGTCCTATAAGTTTGAAAATGTCCTTATAGGACGAAACTACAGTAACATTAGTTACAAATGAAAGTGGTAAAAACATAGAATGTTTCAATTCTCTTGTCTTCATTAAGACTTTTTCCTTTTGTGTAATTCAATATTAATGTGAGAGTAGTTTTCTGAAACGGTTTTTTCTTCCAGTTTGTAGATAGATAGATCTTTATTTAAATTAGCAACCTTAATATACATATAAAAAGGCACATTGCAATATACAGAAAGAACATATATAACAGTCATATAAAATAGAATAATATAATATTAATCTGTGAACAATTGCAATTGATATTTTGAAATATAGAAAATAGTAGTATTACAAGAATTGGCAATGGGCTCATTCAGGCTAATTTAGTTTTTTATTGAAAATTTTATATTATAAAAGTAAATCATCTCCCAAGTATCCCACAAAATTTTCCGGTTTTCATGTCAATTAACAACTGAGCAAGAGCAATTGAAACCCGCGGTACATATTGACGTCACACCAGGCAACGATCTTCGAGCGGTGGCAACCGGGCCTGTAGTTGGAGGTTATGAATCGCTGTCATCGTCCGATTTTGTTTCATTTGCTGGTTTGAAAACACCTCGTGTTAAGTATTTTTGAATTCTTTTGTTTTTAAAACAATTTAAAAGTTAAGGACCATTATGTGTTCATTAGAAGACAGCTTTAGTAGAGCTGTTTCGGGTAATTTACCTGAAGTCGATATTTTCATGGTGATGGAATATTTTAATAACAGTAGGGACTACATAAGCGCTGTAGCTTTTGATCTTCCAAAAACCTGTTTATTAACTTGAATTCCAACATTAAAACATTAAAGGTATTTTCCTGTGTACCTGCTTCATCAGACATGCTTTGATTTTCAGCGATATCTTCGTTACAAGTATCTAATAAAATTTGTTTTTCCTTTTTTTGAACAAATGGTCGAGCGTTAGATGTGTGGGCCGTCGGTCTATCAATCTGGCAATCAAATATATCCGGAATTACGCCTGGTTTCAATATAATTTTTCCCACTTTCATAGTTTCGATATACATGTAATTTTTTAAGTCTTTTTCAACCTAAAATTCAAAGTAGTGTTCAGAGTAAATTATAATTTTTTTTTATTAATTATCATTAAAATGATCTTCGCAACAAAAATGCGTCCTTTTGGCAGATACAAAGTCGGCCCCCGCATAGCGCGCTGTCATAACTTTCGTGATTTTAAGTTACTTGGCAGTGAAATAAAAATTGTGTCTGGTGCAGTTACCGAAAAATTCTTGCATTTAGGAATGATGCAATACTTGTAATGTCCTTTTTTATCATTATTCATATTCACGCAGTTGACACACAACTTGCTTTCTACGGCTTTAGCACAGGTATGTCGCTTATCCGCCAACACTCATAGTGAAATAAAACAGTCTGTTTTCCTCTGAGAACTAACTGAGGGTCATTGACATTGTTCTTATAGGGGTCAGGCGATTTTTTCTCAATATTATTCTCATTCCACGATTTTGAAGCTTCTGGAGCATATTTAACTCATTGAGATTAAACAGATATACAATAGATGAGCAATGTGGCTGAATGATTGAACTGTACACAATGATTTTAGACTTAGTTGATAAATGTTGAGGTATCCGAGAGAAAAAGAAAAGTTTTTTCAATTTTTTTTTATAAGTATAATCAAAATGACTATTGAAGTTCAAAACATTATCTAAAAGGAATCCCTGGTAATTAACACTTGAGACAACTTGAATTCTTTTATTATTAATGTTCAAACGAATATTACTGATATCAAGAATATCATATTTATATTTTGTTGTGAAGACCATCGCCTGAGTTTTTGTTACATTAACTTTCAGTTTATTCAAACTCAGATATCGGCTTATTGATAACAAGACTGTGTTCATTTTTTCAATAGCTCTCTCAAAGTTGATATCGCTACATGCAATTATGGTGTCATCAGCAAAAAGATTAATAAATTCACAATCTACGAAAAGATCAAGATCATTCAAATATAAAGTGAAAAGAAGAAGGCCTATAAACACTTCCCTGTGGAATACCTACATCATTTATCACATCGGATGATATTTGATATTCAAAACGAACATGTTGCTTACCGTTTGTAAGGTAGTCATTTAGCCAATCATGCATTATACCACTAATACCATATTGTTCGAGTTTGGAAGATAATACTTTCCTATCGATTGTGTCAAAGGCTCTCTTCAGGTCAAAGAATACCGCGACAACATATTTATTGTTATCTAATTGGGTTTTAACGAAGCATAGGGTCAGTTGCAGTGCTGATTCACAAGAATACTCTTTTTGAAACCCAGATTGATTATTCATTCATATTGAATTTTTTGAAACGTGTTGTAGTAATTGTTCATAAACAGTTATTTCTAAAATTTTCTCAATTGGCAGGAAAGTATTCATTGGGCGGAATTCTTCTGCTTTAGTGGTATGTGTAATTTTTTGAATGGATATAATGGCACTGATTTTTAGCCTCTGTGGAATTTTACCTGTACTTAGAGACGTATTTATAAAATTCAGTATTACATGGCTAATGGTTTCAAATACTTCCTTCAACATTTTCCAATTCAATGTATTATATACAGAAAACATATTGTTTAAGCCACCAACGATTTTACGTACATCCTACATAGAGTCACTCAAATTGATCAAATTTCAAGTATAAGTTACTATTTGAATTACTCCAAGTTTCAGTATTATCTATACTCTGTTTCATTCGTTACATACTTCAATTTCTTCTTCCGGCCAACCTCTAGTTTTTCTGATCTTGCATTTTTTTCTGCAATCCCCTTTTCGAGTATTTTATTACTTCTTTTTTTTCGGATCCCCCCTTCTTGCTGCGAGAATGAAGGTTTTATCTCGAAGTCTCAGCATCATTAATAGATATTAGCTATTCTGGTTTTTGTCTAATGACAAATTGTCAAAGTAATTTTCCTCAATGTACAATTCTCTTAATTCTCTCTTTGTAATCATTTTCCACACAAATTATTAACATATTTTTGGAAGTGGCAGTCTTTTTTTAAAGCACATTTTGAAATAAAGTTAAAACCTATCAGAGAAGGTGAGAGTTGTAAATCATTGAAGAGTGTAATGACCATTTCTTGTGGGTAGAACTAGCTTATACCGTCAAAGTCAAAATATGCTTTATTGTCTGAAGATTCATATCTTATTGACAAAGCTTGGTTAAAATAATTAAATAAAAAAAACAAACAAACAAAATTACACATATTAGCTATCGCTACTTAGTTATATAAAACTATAAAATAATATACATTTTCAAGTAGATACTGGAATATATGCATATTCAACAAAATGCAAGAATCTCGTGGCTTAGCTTTACACAGAAAACGTACAGTTCTTTTCTGTATAACTAAAATTGATTGCAATGTCACAGAACATGCACCCCAGAAAGGGACTCTATATCTTAGGTGCGATTCTAAGAGATAATGAAAAAAGAAATGAAAATTTCTATGTTTTTTACCACTTTTATTTGTAACTAACATTACTGCAGTTTTGTCCTATATGGACATTCTCAAACTTATACAATAACCTAACAATGATTCATTACTTTCGCCAATATATACCATCCCTGTAGGTACTAATAGAAATAGAGGTACTGACTTGGTTGAATACCTGAATTTATAGTTGACAATGCGGATGTGCCAATTTAAAAATCAGAGAGTAAAATAAATCGATTTGATCATTTAACAGGTTGCACCCGAAATGTTTATGCTGGTGAATTTCTCAAGATCCTAAATAATTGAGTTTGCAACCCTTCCCTTGCATAGTGCAGAATTTCCGTATCGTGTAGATTCGGAAATTTGTGGTTGCATGCCAAGGAATGGTTTGAAAACGTCGAATCATTTTTTCCCAGTCTGAAGGACCTTTCATGTTTAGCATACCATTTTTGGAAATTTCGGCCGCATTGTCCCACATAAACACTATTACTCTCCAGGCACTTAAGCTTATAAACTCCAGATTTTTCCAACTTGTCGACCTTATCTTTGGCATTGAAAAAGAAATGAGATAACCTGGCATGTGGTCTGAATGCCACTTCCACATTGTTTTTTCTGAAGAAACCAGCAATTATCTGTTCTTTTTCCAAAATATGTTAGCGTTACCATTTCTTGATTTCTGGATTTCTGGTTGTTTGACCTGAGGATATATTAATCTGTAAGTGAATTTCCGGCTTTGTTTCCTGACTAACTTCTTGATAGTATCTGCGTTGAAACTATTATTATGACCTATCTGTGTAATTGTATCAATTTCTCTAGCTAGATTGTCTGTAGACAAAGGCAAAGAATGCTCTGTGCAACATTGGATTGAATTGGAATTGAATCTTAGACCTGGCCATTACACACAATCAGAATAAATTCGAGTTCAATGTTTTCAGAAAACCTAGCTATACAGACAATACCATCCCAAGCGATTCTTTCCATCCAGACAGTCATAAATTAGCAGCCTACAATTCAATGTTGCACAGAGCATTCTCACTGCCGTTGTCTGCAGACAATCTAGCTAGGCACATCCGCATTGTGAACTGTAAATTCAGGTACTCAATCAAGTCAAGTATCTCTTTTACTATCATTAACTACAGGGATGGTATATATTGGCGAATGTAATGAATCATTGTTAGTTTATTGTATAAGTTTGAGAATGTTCATATAGGACGAAACTGCAGTTCGTTAGTTACGAATAAAAGTGGTAAAAAACATAGAAATTTTCATTTCTCTTTTCATTATGATCTCCTACCACGTAGTAACGGCTACGTCCATCAATTTATTTCAAAAGATATGTAACTTTGGCAGTAGCAAATCCTAACTCACAAGATGTCAGCCTCACAACAAAAGACCCAGAGGACAACTTTGATTTGAGACACCTGATATGATCTTCAAAATTCAAATCATTGTCAATAATTAGTCCCAAAAAGTTAGTTGATGGTTTATTCACAACAAAGATGTTGTCAACTTGTAAATTGCTGATGGAACATTTGGAGCATATTACATTTGTTTTAGATATATTAAAACTGAGAAGATTTGCAATACAAATAATATTCATTTGTGAAGAATATCCCAGATGACAGTAATATCATTACATTTCATAACAAGAAGCAACCTAGAAAAACATTCAGAAATAATTACTATTCCTGTTATTTTATTCAATTTCAGATAGTTTGAAATTTGAGCGATAAAAAAATCTGCTGACGGTGTGATCGGAAAACACGTTCATTGGTTTACAAGGCCAGACTCTACGAATATTACAAATTAGTATGACATGAAACTATTTGATTTTCTAACTACTTTTCAAGTCCATGTTTTCATACTTGTTTTTTACTAGAAACTATATTTTTTCAGGCATACCGTCAGTTCAATGATTGAGTATGACATCTGAGAATAATTTTGAAGTAGAGAAATTTTCAAGGGTTACTTGCGAATGTGTTGAGTTATGGATAATAGGATACTCTTTGAAAGACATATTTTGTGAAGGACTCAATACTTCTCATTATTTTTATTTTTTCTGGGCCGCTTCAAAAGAATTGAAGCTATTTACAATTTGAAGTGAAATTTTAAAAGTGAATTTTGTGTTTTAATAATGAAAAAAGATTGTTTCCAGAAACGTTGATCACTAAAGAGAACTAAATATTGAAATTCAATTTTTTCAAATTGATTTTTTTAATTTGTAGGCAAAATTTATGAATACCACAAGTTACTGACTAACTGGACTCTTCAGTGGTTTATATTACGCAGTAACTATTCGGGGTGAACTTTTCAGTTTGCCCTTTATTACAACTCCATTTATATACCTTTGTTCATTTTTCTGATTGTGGAAAATTATACACCCAAAAATTTTACAGACTGAAAAAAATGAGGTAAGGTGAATATTCTTACCTGTATATCCTTTATAGCAATCACATTCATAATCTTTAATTCGATCAATGCAACCAACCGCATTCAAGCACGGATTTCCTTTGCAATCATCGATGTTATTCTCACAATGAAATCCTTCGTAACCAGTTTCGGTGCAGTCGCAAGTATAACTATTCAATCCATCAATGCAGAGAGCCCCATGCTGACAAGGTGACGATTCGCAGTCATCGATGTTATGTTCGCATCTCTTTCCTGTTAACCCTTCTTGACAGACACACATAAATTCGTTGATACCATCCACGCAAGTACCACCGTTCATACAAGGCATAGGATCACACTCGTCAATGTTCAGGGAACAATCTTTACCTTCGTAACCTGGCGGGCACTTACAGCTGTAGTTGTTTATCAGGTTGATGCATGTTGCATTGTTTTTACAGGGCATTGAGAGACACTCATCAAAGTCTTGATTGCAGCGTTCTCCAGTGAAACCAGGTTTACAGTAACATTGAAAGCTACCATCGGAATTTACGCAAATACCATGGTTGCAGATGGTGTTTCCAGAAGCTGTACATTCATCAATATCTATGTTGCATGTGGTGCCTGAAATAAACGAATAAATAAAAATACTTTGAAGTATTGTATTAATTGAAAAGTATCAATTGAAAAAGTTAAATCATCAATAAATTATGAATAACAATGGGTCCAAGACAGAACTTTTTGTCGGAAGCCACAAGTAAGTTTTTCTCATGTGAGTAAGTTTGTTTTGATCATCCATACAAGATAGAAATGACTCGAACTAATAAGTTTCTGTAGTAATAATAATAATAATAATTTTATTAGCCATTTTCGGTACTTAATGTACATTTGGTAAGTGAATAATTGTAATATATGTTATATACATATTGAGAATGAAAATAATAGTTAGTCATTCTTGAATAACAAATTAAAGAATAAAGATAAAATATAAATATAAAAACATAAAACACGGCAACTAATATACAAATGTTATAATTTAAAAACAAATACATATATTATATTACATTGGGAATTATTCCCAGGTATTATCACTCCAATAGTCTTTTAAACTACAAAAACATTTTTTTATTAAGAATAGTTTCGTATTATTCTCAAAGATTTCATATGATTTTGACTCCTTGATTGAATCAGGTAATTTATTGTAAAGTGAGATAGCATTGTATAATGGAGAATTTTTAAATTTATTTGGTCTGTGGGAGGGTATCCTTAACATACCACCGTGACGGGTATGATAATTATGAGTATAAGCATTCGTTTCAAAAGATGCAAGATTCTTTCTTACATAACTCACACATTTGAATATATATATGCATGGAACTGATAATATATTTTCCCTTACAAGAATAGGTTTGCAGCTATCACGATAATCCATAAAAAATCAGACTTATAATGCGCTTTTGGGTAACAAATATTCTATTAAGATCTCTACCACATCCCCATGACATTATATTCAAGGAAATATGCGGATATGCCATTGCAAAATATATACTTAAGAGATTTTTTTTATCTACAAGCAATTTCATTCGCTTAATCGCGAAGAATGCTGCATTTAGTTTCTTGAAAACCCCATCAATATGTAAATCCCAATTTAAAGATTCATCTAACATGGTTCCTAGAAATTTAACATCATGTGACATCGCCATTCCATCAGTAATATCAACTCCATCTGGAATGTTATAGTACCTCATGATTTACACAATCAAATGCTTTGCATAAATTAAAGAACGTGGTTGCTGTTATCTCACTAATATTTATATTAGCGTAACGTATAGCGTATATACGAAGTCAATTCGAGTGGCATAAAAACTAAATAATTACCGAACGTTGGCAGTTTGCCCACAGTGATACAAACTGATGGTTTTTTTTTGGAAAATCTTGGTTATGACCGGAGTTAGATTGTATTTAGACTATGTTACTGTTGTAAGGATGTTGCTTTATTTGCTTCGTTAGGATATAGTCGAAATTTATGTTGTTTGGGTTCAAGTGACTTTTGGTATTTGTAAAGAAAACGCACCTCTATGAGTAGTACGAAAGAGATCCGTTGGTAACACTACCCAAGGTGTCACGAAACGGACTTGGGAAGTGGGAGGTTTCCGGTTAGGAGACAGTCTTTGGAGAGAGTTGGTGAGAGGAGGTTGGAGAAGATCCGTCAGCGTGAACAACTGAAGTCGTTACGCAATATTTCATATCCAAAGATATCTGCAGGTTTCTAAAGCCATCCTATGTTGGGAATTATCTGGATTTATTGCTGCGTTATAGTCTGAGTGAGGCGTCGAGGAAGACGTCGTTTGATTGTTTTGGAATTTTGGGCAAATTGCTCACTCAGCACCCGATCAGAGGATTACAGCTTCTGACATACCTTTTTTATTGTTTTACCACTCCTGGTTTATTAGAGAGGAACCTTTGTGCAAAGGTTCAGGTCCGAAATACATCGTTTGGAGGTCGGATTTGCTTCGGAAGCTCTTTTGGAGGACCATATCCCTTTTATAGAGACTGAGTCCAAGTGCCGAGGTCTAGTTGGAGGGCAGGGATACTTTTCTGAAAGTCGTGCATGATGTTTTCAGTCCAAGCTTCATTTGGGAGACTGCCGATCTAAGATCCAGCTATTCCTGTTCCAGACCCCCCTTTAAGACCACAAGTCCATCCGGATTCAGATAAGTGTTTGAACACAAGAGAAATATACTCCTATTTTGGTCTATTTATTAGATATATATATATATATATATATATATATATATATATATATATATATATATTTTGAGAGGTTATCACCCTGACACTATAGTTCATTAGTTTTTATCAGATATATATGTTATGTTTTAAAAAAAGGGGCCGTCACCCCGACACTATAGTTCATTTCTATCTTGTCAAGGACGTAAAACTGAGTTGCAGGTATAATAAATAAGAATTTGTGAAATATCTGCAGAAAGCAAAGAACTACTGAACTACTGAAAGAATACAATTTTGCATAAGGTAACCACTGCTAATGGATCCATTCGCCGTCGTTCGCTCATAATCTGGTGTCTTCATCAAGGTATTACTTTCCGTATGGTATAATTTCCCCTGCAGTATTTTTTTTCTATTGTATATAGATAGTTTCAAACGTTCAGTTTCATATATTAATGCATTAGGTATCGAGAGGAATAAACAACCTTTAAATTCATTTTTAGTTGCCCTATATAGACTCTTTTATTCGTTGTAATTCAACTGTAGATACACGTGACTCATTTGTGTAAACGTTGCGATGTGGCACAACATGAACAATTGAAACTTTTTTTTGTTCTTAACTGTACTGGTTTGTCCCTTGAAATTTTATTTGAATATACAGGGTTATATTTTTGGGAATTGGCTTTTCCTTTTCTGATTTCCTAGTTCTTTAGAAAGAAGCTAAGATAGAACCTGCTGCGGAAGGAAACTAGGTGGCGCCCCCGTAAGGTAAGGGACTTGTTGTCTTAATAACCTAAACGCTCACCTTTAGTATACCCACGACCATCTCCACTTCGAGCGTAGCCGCGAGCAAGCAAGGATTTTGAGTGTCGGTCCCTGAGACAAACCTTGTAACATTTTTTTCTTCCCCTTTTCAACTGGGGCTTGAGACTAGTTACACAACATTAGAACTTTCATCAAAGTTCTTAGTTCAGCAGGTTTTGGTTCATTATAGTTCAGTATTTAATTGAAATCTGTTCATAATTCAAAATTATAAGCAATGAACGTTTGGAAAATATATTGTGCAATGTCTTTTAATAATATGTCTTTACTCATAACTTTGCTAATGATGGATAGAATTTGATAAAGTTCTAGACAGTGATAAAACAAAACCTGCTGAATCCAGTGGAGAACTATTTTACTGGTAAGATAATTGAATCACATATTTTTCAAATTTTATTTGATTATGAAATTTTTTGATGAAGAACACATTTGAAGGTAATTTTGACATAAACCATTTCGAAAGTATGTGAATCTAGAGGTGTGGGTAGATCCATTTAAAATGGCCACAGTATATAACTGGGAAAAAGCTTTTTGGTGTTCTACTTCTCCATCATTATACAAAAATATGGAACAATTATGAAAAATAAAAAAATCTTCACAAAGACGTGTAGATCGTGCTTGCCATCAACTATTTCTTTCATCTTACACAGGCTTTTGATACTATTGACAATATTTAATTTCATCAGTTTGGATTTCCATTGTCTAATATAATATAAATCATCAAAAATGACCTTCAACGGAATGGTTACTCCAGAGTGATGGTAGAACAGGCTTTAGCTAGAAGACAGCAAGAGCTCCAGAAGGAAGAGGAGCCGCCACAACCAGTACTTGTACTTCCCTACATCAGAGTATTATATGAAAAGATTGGGTCCAAGTATAACATCAGGACCTGCTTCAGATCTGGGAACATTATCTGTAGCAGCCTCACGAAAACCAGGCCACCAAACGCGGACTGCGATTCCAAGAATTGCATTTACCGGACTCATCAACATAACATCAAGTAAGCTCAAGCTGAAATCATCCACAAGGAGGAACACTGGTTTAGGGTAAGTTTCAAAGAAGCCGCGTATATGTTGTCCAACAACACATTTAGCCAAGGGTAGAGATACGTAACATATGGAAACCTCTAATCAAGCGGAAAACTACCAACTCCCGCCAAACGGTCATCTTCCGCTAAAACTAATGAAGCGAAGAGAGGGAAGAGGGGATAGGTGAAAGCACTCGAATGACCTATAAGTAGTCAGATCTCGGAGGAATAAGTTCAGTTATCACCCGAAGACGATTGTGGATACTAACAATCGAAACGTCGTGACGTAACATGGCTTGGAATCCTTTAATTTTTAATTTTCATTTCTGGTTAATAATATTTTTTTTTTAAATTTTCAGCTCGTATTAAGATTTCAAATTTGTTCATTTTTTTAATTTTTTTTTTGATTGTTGCTTGTATGTTATTTCTTTGTAATTTCAGTATTTTGTTTAATAAAATTGTTATTTTTCGGTTAATCGTTTTTAATTTTTTACAGATTCTTTCTGTGATTTCAAATCAATTTATATTATATTAGACAATGGATGTCTGAACTGATGAAATTAACCACGAAACATTGTCAACCACCTTCAAACAAACATTGACAATACTGTTTTACTTGAAAAATTATATCGATTAGGAATTCAAATCTTAGCTAATAAACAAATGGTGAGAATTGGAAACTAAAACCCTAAGTAGCTTTTGTGATATAGTTGAAAAATATTATCTCGAAAAGCGTACTGAAGATTGCTTATTTCGGGCTTGTGTAGTCAACACATTCTTACGAGTTAATATTCTTAGATGAATCAAGATTTTCAAATAATAGCGAATAAATCCCCAGGACCATGTAAAACTTTGAACTAGACAAAATATGTATTGATTAGTTTAACAAACTTGTATACTATTCATAATTGTACAGAATTTCACAGCAATAAATAAATCAATTTCGAATTTAACTTTTAATGTGTTGATTTTTACTTCAGACCGTTCAACCATCTATCTTTGTCATTTTTATCCTGTAGTTAATGTTTTTTCTTTTCTTATCTTTGGCAATAAGAGCCTACTCTATGTACAGAAAGAGATATTCTTCACTAAAAACTACTGATTTACTCACCTGTGTATCCCGCTTGGCAATTGCAACTGAAACGATGAGTAATCTTATCCACAACACAAGTGCCATTGATGCAAGGCTCTCTCACACAGGGATCCAATTCGACACTACAATCATCTCCAATATAGCCAGGAGGGCATCGGCACTCATAATCATTGATCAAATCAACGCATACTTGTCCTCGTGGACACTAGAACAGATAGGAGTGTCATTAATACGTCAAGTCACTTAGATTCAATCTGTTTAAAAACTGTTTTTCCGTTAACCAGCTGTCGCTCCCCTACGAACGACAATTATCACGAGCTAAGGAATAACGAGGTATTATCTTTTAACGTGTGATTCCTAACATGGGGTGGACGATAGGAAGTGAAAATCGATCGTCTGGGCCTTGCGGATCGAACCACCGGTTCATACAGCGGTTGATTGAGAGCAAACCACCCACGTCAACCCGACTGGCTACCTTCCTACCTTATACAATCTGCTTCAGATGAAGTAGATTGTATATATAATGCCAATAATAATGAATTCAAGTATGGATAACTTTATTTTTCAATATGACTGGGAGTTTGTTTTCAATATATCAGTAACCAGATAGATAAAAAAAATTTTTTCGTAAGTCATCTGTCATCTTAACTTTCAAACATCTGTTACAGTCTTTAAAGTAAATATACTTCCTCACTTTAATTAATGTCCTAGCCTACTATTTTTACAAATTGCATAACTTTATTGCAGATAAATACTGTCTGCATTAGCACCTCTTTATTTCAACCACTTTATTGCTTTTCTAACATGAGATCTACAATTATCCCACAAGACATATTTATAAATTATGTCTTCCAGCAAATAGTCAATCAATATACATCTTTACGAACACTTCAACACGGACTGATAAATCGTTTAAAATAAAAATTGTCGAAAGATGTCTTATTATGAGTATCTAGTTGTTGCTTTCAACTATATTAAAAACAAATATTTATTGTCACTATAATTACAACCATGTAAAATTTTAATGTACATTATCATGCGTGTTGTATTGTAGCGAATATATAACATGCATATTTGAATGAATGATTTATTTATTATCATTGGTATTGAAAATTTGGCATACAGACTTATGTTCATTGAAAGAGTCTCAACAAAAGTTGTTTGTATTTGAAGATAAATATGAAAAGCTCCTGAACATCTGTGAATGTAGGAAGTAAATGAATAAAATATGGAAAATTCGATAGAAGCAGTCAAATGAAACATCACTATTGAAGAATAATGTTTCGATTCAAAAATCAAATTAAACAATTGTATATACCTTGTTACCCAAGCAGTCGTCAATGTTAACCTCACAAGTCTCTCCTTCGAATCCAGATAAGCAGTGACAAGTGAAATACTTTTTATTAGGAGCGGATATGCATGTGGCGTTGTTTTTGCAAGGATTCAGTTCACATATGTCGTAAGGTCTGTCGCATGTTAAGCCCATCCACTGTTCCGTGCAATTACAGTAAAAACCATTTATTCTGTCGAAGCAAATTCCTCCATTCAGGCAAGGACTTGATGCACATTCGTCGATATTTGTTTCACACAGTTGACCTTACAAGTAGAAACACAAGTATGAATTAGTATTGGACAGCAATGATGAGTCATAGTTCAGATAATATTTATGAGATTTAGCATCTGAATCAGAAATTTACATAGAAACACCAAAAATTTAAGGAAAATTCAGATTAAATGGAAGCCAGCGGTTACAGAAACAACATTCTGTTTGTAAATCTTGCACAATGTATTTGAGAACATATATATGATGGAATCGGCCGATACTTGATGAAAATCCATAACTAACGTATTCCAAAAACACTTTATTGTGAAATTTTCACTAAATTGTTTTACAAAAACGCCATACAATGGCTTCATCTGGCGTGTCTTTCAACTAATTCTACACATTCAATACTAAATATATATATATATATATATATATATATATATATATATATATATATAGTTTATGGAGTACCTGAAATCAAAGTACCTGTAAACGAAGTACCTGAATTTTAAGTAGCTGATATTTTACCTGAGTTTCTAACGAATTAAATTACCTGCACTTATGTTCCATTTTCACATTTGAAAAAATATATTCAGTAACGGAGAGTTATTGAGTTCTAATTGATCATTCAGTAAATTACCCGAATTCCTGAATCTATTGATTTCTAAACATTCTAGAAGATTAAGTTTCAAACTCTTCTCTTCT
Source organism: Leptinotarsa decemlineata (assembly GCF_025532065.1). Classification (NCBI taxonomy): domain Eukaryota; kingdom Metazoa; phylum Arthropoda; class Insecta; order Coleoptera; family Chrysomelidae; genus Leptinotarsa; species Leptinotarsa decemlineata. The sequence goes on from NW_027412586.1 coordinate 3,723,110, forward strand.
AAATGTAACACCTCGTACTCATGATTGAACTCATGTCCTACTGCTAAAAGATGGTTTGCAAATGTGGAATTGGTCTTTCTATTTACAAAATCACTCCTATGTTCTTTAATTCGTTGGAAAAATGTTCTTCCTGTTTGGCCAATATACAGTTTTGGACAAGAGCCACAAGTCAGCTTATATACTCCTGATCTATCCGACACCAAAGTTTTGTCCTTATTGTTTTTAATAAATTTACTTAGGTTATTATTCGTTCTATAAGCTACGTTTACGCCTTCTTTCTTCAAAAAACGGGCAATATTCCTGTTTGGTTCCCCCACATATGTCAATGTCTTATAACTAACGTTATCGCATCTTGAATATGGGTAGACCAGATCCATGGCTTGCTTTTGTCGTTTTTTGGAAAGAATGGAGCTTACAATATCTACCTTATAACCGTTATTAATCGCGATTTGTTTGATCAAATTCAGCTCTTTCTGGAAATCCCTATCAGACAGTGGAATATTCAATAATCTGTGAAGCATACTATTGAATGCAGCAACTTTATGCTGGTACGGGTGTGTGGAGGAATTATGTATGATAATGTCCGTGTACGATGGTTTGTGGAAAATTGCAAACTCATGGTTATTGTTATTTTTCGAAAATATATATATATATATATATATATATATATATATATATATATATATATATATATATATATATATATATATATATATATATAGGGCTCATTAACTCCTCTTCTGCGAATTTATGTGAATCATTATTTAGCCTGTATATCTCTTATGGCTGAGATGTGCTCAGTATACCTATTAGGGTTCGTTTAAAATAAAATATTTTTTATCGGTACAGTATTAGGTAAAAAAATGAAATTGAAAAATGAAAATGAGGAATAAATTTTATGAAAAAAATGTTCTAGGAGTTATAAAATTTTTATATGTTGAAAATATGACTTTCATCTTCTCCTTCCACAATTTTCATCAAAGAGGTTTTTGGGGGTGCAGAAAAGGAATATCAAACCTACTTCAATTTATATTAATCCCAAATATAATTTTTGCAGAAAATGGACAGTTTCATTCATAATATTTGAAGACAAAATACCTTCACTAAATCTGGAAAAAGCAAAAAAAATATACCCGTAAACTGAAAGTAACATTTTTGCATTCATTTACAAGACAGTTATATTCAGTGGCACCATAAGAAAAACTAAATTTTCATTAGTTTGTAAAAAAATATTCCACTCTATTCTACAGAGAATGTTAATTGCTCACAAACTACAGAACAGAGTTACTATTAATTAAATAAAAATAATTACTCCTAAATTAATGTGAGAGACATGCAACTAAACAAAAAATACACCAAATTCTCTACTACCTTGAAACCCAGAAGTGCAGAGGCAAGAATAATACCCCCTGTGATCTACACAACTACCAGAGTTTAGACATGGATCGCTAGAACAAAGTCCCAATTTGATGTCACAGTTGACACCAGTCCAATCCAGTTCGCAAGTGCAGAAGTAGCCCCCCAGCTGTGAATCAAGTGACTCAATAAGTCTGTGTAGCAAAAAGTGAAAGAAAATGTCGAACATGTAAAAGCATGTGTTGCTTTCAATAGAAAACTTATGAAACAAATATGTGGTGTTCTCCAAAAAAAAAGGTACATAGTGTGTCAAAAAATAAGTTTTGACTTGAATTGATTTATTTATTCCCGAGTTCACTATCCATGATGAATAATGAACCATGCAGTTATATTTTATTTGTGCGACGCAAGTGTCACAATAAACGTTGGATTTTCTGCAGGATGCGTTTCGGAATAATGATGTAGTTGGCTGATTACTGCGCTAGGGACTTCTCCGACATTGAACGCTTCAGGAAGTAAATAATTTGTTTGTATCTTCGTAGTTTCATCGTGAATTCCAAACAACAAACACTTTTTGGATGATTCAAAATAGGAGGATTCTACTTGTTGCGGACTTCGGGGGTAGGGTACATTTTGGGCATAATCAAAACTTATTACAAGATGAGAGGCTGTTGCAGTATCATCAATTTTACAACAGTTTTGATAGAACTGCAGCTGAGCCTTTGTGCGATTCAAATGAGTCAATGCGATTTCCTATTTTTTTTGTTTTCCTTCAGTGTTTATTTCAGAAAAGACTTGTTGAAGCATAACTGAATTTCGTTGGCATATATCGCACATTACACGAAAGAAAAAAATTCTTTCGAAATAAATACTTCTATATGAACACTGAATTATACAGAAGATACTTTTCTCTACTCAGTTTGTATTTCAAACATTCGTCGTGGAATAAAAATCAGATATCATTCACATGAGTTAAATATAAAATGAATAGTAAGGGGCCCATAATACTTCCCTTGGGTACTCCTTTATCGTTTAATATTTGTACCATTGATTCTTACTCTTTGTTTTCTGCCTTCAAGATAGTTATAAAACCATTCATACCCTTTGTCCTCAATTCCGTATATTTTCATTTTGCTGAGGATTATATTTCTGTCAATTGTTTCGAAAGCTCTCTTCAAATCTAAAAATACCGCTACTACAAACTTGTTGTTATCTAATTCGTTTATCAAATAGTTAAGTGACCTCTGTAATGCCGATTCACAAGAGCACTTTTTTCAAAATCCTGACTGATTATCAAACAGAATCTCATTTTCATTCACAAAGTTTAGCAATTGATTGGAAACAGCATACTCAAGTACTTTCTCAATGGGCGGCAACGTATTAATAGGCCTAAATTCCTCAGCTCTGATAGTTTTATTTACCTTAGGAATTGGAATAATACTACTAATTTCTAGCAGATCTGGGATCTTTCCTGAGAAACACAAGATTTATAGACATGTCAAAACAAGTGGGGCAATTAAAATCAGGCTATATACATCTTAAGATTCCACAATCAATGGTGGTCATGAATTGAGAAATAAAAAATACGAAGACATACTCATTAAAACAAATCAACATACTCATTAAAACAAACTACATAGCTAATCCATGAGTTCATTCTGAAAGTCAAATGTTATCATAACGCTGAGTGAGATGTCTGCCGTATATCATCAATATCATGCAAGAACAAAAACATTTTTTGCAATTGTAAGCTCCTCGAAATAAATAAAATGTATCAGATCTTCATGACTTATCTGTTTCCACTCTATGACCATATTTTTTTTCGAACCTGACCTTCGTAAATTTCTTCCATGCAGATGACTCAAAAATACTAAGTCTTGACTAACCTTAATCATTTCATGGCCGTATCTACGACTTTCGACAGCCATATCTAATAATAATCGACTTTATTCATCAACAAAAGTAATAACATACAAAAGCAAAAATAACGATGAAAACCGATATTATCTTTTTATCACATTGTTTTGAACAACAAGAACCATTCAGTTGTGTATCATTAAAATTCTCCTCAAACTCAGCATACTCCGTTTCACAATTTTCTGATGTAATATTTAAACCAGAACTTGCAGAAGATTCATCTTCTTTACATACCGCATCATATATCCCATCAACCATTTGAAACTCTTCATCGAAAACCTCTGGATTTTTTTTAAAATCGTCACTCGCGTTCATTTTGACAAAATAGAATTTATGAAAATTTTTAATTCAAGACTGAATTCTCACGAAAATTATGAAATTGAAAAAAAAAACCATTTGTGGTGATAAGAAAAATCAGCTGCATTATAGCTCAGTTGCAGACTCGATAACTGAAGCTACCGCCAAACTATAACGAGAATAAATATCACAGATTGAAGGAATGACGTCACAGATACCCAGACCGATGAAATCAAGACCTTATACCCCACTGAAGGTAAGTACATAGTAGTAATACACCGTAAAACTTCGAAAGTGTTTTTCTCGAAAACTTGTTTTTGTACCCTATGTACCTTTTTTCGGTGAACACCACATATGTTAACTGGGTTAACTCAAACATTTTCATTGCAATTTATATTTGAGTAAAATAAAACTCTGATCTTTTTCTCATGAAGATTTGCCAGTTCATCCCTTGAAATTAAAATTTAGTACTTTTTACACTTATACAATTTTTTTTTTTTTTATTTTCAAGATTTTAAATTCATTCTAATATTTCTTCAGTCAATAGTTTCAGAACATTTTATTCAACACTTTTTCTGTATTCTAATTATAATTTTTGAATTTATAATTTGTATATGTAGAAATTAAATTTTGTAACAATCCTCTACTTTTCTCCATCTCTTTTCAGCAACTTATTCAAAGATTGGGAGTCATTCAATCTGCTTCAAACTAGCTGAAGCATCTAAATTAATCATTGAACAAGTACTGATAATGAAAAATGTATAATTGAACTCAATTGTAATTTATAACAGAATCAAAGTTTGGGTATACTTCAAGAAATTTTGAAATACCAAGTATTTTTTTGAATTATAAAAACCATCTATCAAATTTTATACCTATTTTAATTTCTTCCAGAAAGAATAACATCAATATACCACTTCTAGAAAAAAGTAAAATCTTTGAAAAAAAAACTTTTCATTGCAGGATTGCAGCTGAAACTACTTTCTATCCCCATAAGTTTTCTATTCCTAAAAAACCATGTGTGCATACTCACACAATCTCGACAAACCAGAGCATGCTGACAAGGACTATCAATACAGCAGAACCAGATATCACAAATGGGACCAATCCAGCCATTAACACACATACGAAATAATCGGCCAAAATGCATAACACAAAAGCGGCTGATTTTATAACCATTCAGCATGTACCTAATAACCCTTTCACAAACAAGGCCTTTAGTTAGTAAGCAGCATGCAAGACAAAAGCATCATGATTAGAAAGATTCAGTTAACTTATATTAATGAGTAATAAATCACATATATTAATCTCATCTTGTAGTAAAAATATATGAAGATATTAATTAATGGATATTTCAGGTATGGTGTGTAAAGAATTAAAATTATTCAAATGTTACTAATAATTTTGGAAGGCTAACTGTATTGAATACTTAGAAATATTGGAGTCATAAATTGAAAAATGTCTTAAGAGTGTGATTGTGAGTCCCTCAAAGTACATGCCTCATAATCATTAGAAAAACATTTTAGAAATCCTAAATCACCGTAATGAAAACTATATTTTTATTTTAGCCAAAGTACGAGGCATGTTGTTAAAGTAAGTACCGTTTTCAAATTACGCCCCCGCAGCGCTTCTAAACGGCGTTCATCACATGTGGACCGTATACCCAAAACTCTGGGAAAGCCACATACGCCATTACGGAACCATTTTTCTGTGTTTAGATTTGTTTCCCGGCGACTTTAAAGTGTGTGCTGTTACTGGGTTTTTTAGTGCTAAAGGTTAGAAAGCAGTTGAAATTTATCAACAAATCAGTGAAGTTTATGTTGAAAATATTATAAGTGATGGAATGGTACGTAAATATTTTATATTTTAGTTCCAACGAAATCAAATATACATATTAACATTAAAAATTAAAAAATACCTATCACTAATGAAAGAATAAAATAATTCATTAAAACAAAAAAAAATATCAATTTCAATAAAAATTTAAACGAGAAATTCTGTAAGATTCCAGACGCTGAACTCTACGTAACTCTACGCAACCTTATTTAGATAGGAAAATATCGCTTTTCCTGTAGAACAGCAAATAAGGAACTCTTGTTCCCTGGGGTTTCAATACGTCTTCATTTTGCACGGTCTTGACCGAAGAATCGTCGTACCTAATCCAGCAATTGTAGCCGACGTGGAAGGCATCAGTCACGTAGTGTCCAATGTTGGCATTTTTGCCTTCATGGTAAACGACGGCGAATAGCTTGTATTGTCTCTCTGTTGGAGACTGTGTTTCCGACGATATCAAAGTCGAATCAAACTTCAAGTCGAATTCAAAATCAAAAGCCTTGATAATCTTCGTGCAACGGTAGTTACTGTATTTGAAAAACTTCAGATGCAAAATAAGGATAACGGGAAGTTTGCAGAGCGTAATTTGCTCCCATGCTTCGACCTTCTCGTTTGTTTTCGACGAAGTCACTCCCTCTAAAATGTTCTTGGAGACAAGTACCTTAAGCGCTTCTCTGACGGTTTTCACTTTCTCAATGTTGAGTGGCAGGGTGAGGAAAGGCTGGGTATTCTCAGTAATGTGGTCCACGTTGCGATGAATGCTCGACTTTTGTTGCCCCCCGAAGATGTCATTTATCGGTGTATTGGTGAAGTCGATCCTTCTGGTTGAATGTCCTTTATTTTTCGATTCTATTATGTTCCATAAATTATTTAAAACATTGCTCAAAGCAGAGTCAACGAGAGGTTTTTCATCTTTAATATAATTTTTAACCAACTCATTCAGCTCAAACATTTCATCATTGAGTCCATTCAAAAGAAAACCTAGAAACTCTTCTGCATCTTGTTGTCTACCATCGATCCAGTCAGTCCGCATGTTATGCAACATTTTATAAATCCAAGTCGGACCGAATGGGATGCCAGTGTTGATTGAAACTTTTTGGCCATTCTTGGAATTTTTATCTACTCTCCCGTCTTTCGTCAAACAGTAGGAAGGTAGGTGAACAAACTGTTCCACAAAACGGCACATTCCAAATATAACCGGGTAGATGGTAAGTGGGTTAGGAACTTTACAGATCGCCGCACAAACAATCATGATGGGGGACGCAGTGGGCGACCTTTTGCTATTTAGCTGTAAACAATTGGACCACTCCATACAAATTAAATTCTAGTAAATCACAAAAAATTGTAATATCTACAAATAACTCGAATTATATTGGGATTACCATAAAGTTATTCGGCATTACATCGGATGAAAGATTATGTTGGCATCCTAAAATGCCACCGAGGAAAAAACTCCGTGGTTCTATTTTTAGTCTCAGACAGCTTAAGAATGATATCGATGCATACAAATTGATAACTGTATTTTTTGAAAAATGTTCACTTGATGTTTCTTTATTGCAAAACGGTACTTACTTTAAAAACATCCCTCGTTATAGCATTAATCATCATTTTCTAAATGCTATTAGTATTCACTATCAGTGAAACTTATATTCTACAAATATTAATTAAAACAGTATACAAGTGGCAAACAAAGTGTAAAGGACATTAACTGCTCTCAATTTGTAATGAGACATAACAATAATGCAAAATTTAATGAAAACATTAAGAACCATATGGGTCTTTGGAATATTTTAGTATTTTAGATGAAATACCAATAAAAATATGAATGCCAATGCATAACAGGTATTCCACACTTTAAAGAATTAGAACAAACAGAGATGGATTTATAGAAATTTGTAAATAATTCAAGACCTCAAATACTTTATCTGTTCCTATTTATCCAGGGCGAATACAAACATTCACTTGTTACCCAAATAGATGCAAAATATTTGTGAAAAACTTACCTGCGAACCCTGGTGGACAAGTACAATTGAAGTAGCCCTTATACAAACTGCAAATACCGCCATTCAAGCACGGATTATTGGTACAAATGGAATTATTACAATCTGGATATTCTCCAGGGTACTCAGGTTTACAGACACAGGATAAGCCACCCCCTATTTCCCTACAGTTTGCATAAGGTGGGCAAGTGTTAGCATCACATTGTCTTTGCCCTTGTTCCACCTCGCAATTATCACCTAAGAAGCCAGGGAGACAGTGGCATTCATATGTTCCAGCTCGACTGACACATACGCCATTGTTGAAACATGGTTGAGATATGCATTCATCTACGACCTGAAATTAAAAAAAAAATTGCCTTTTGATTACTGACTCTATACCCTATGAACATATTTTGCATTGAATATTTGTTTAGAAATAATAGATAAAGCAAAAGCCATTCTTCTTTTACTCTTAGTTTCCATACTATTACAATAACAATTCTTTATTTACTGCCCCAAGTAATATCATTACATATATAGCAGGTCAGAGAAAGTAGAGGATGAATATATACGAATAATGAGTGAAAGAAACACACGTGTATTTATTAAAAGGATAATTCGTCGATATTGGCATGTTGATATTCTTCAAGGGAATAGAAAGAGTCCTAAATTTATCAGAATATTTGTGGACAATATGTAACATATTAAAAATAATGAGTGTACAAAGGCATTATATCATGTGCAATAAATGAGGGTTCTCTTTATGATGCATTAGCCAATATTCTGAGTACTTTCTTCTGTTGATGAAAAATGGTTATGGAGTGAGGAGAATTTTCCTATAGAATAACCATAACCTCATAGGTTAATTTTGTATGAAACAGAGAAAAATATACACAATTACAGTTTTAGGGTTGGAGTATCAATAACATTTATAAGCTGCCTGAGAAGGAAAATAGTACTAGCCAGAATGCTATAAAAGTAATAATAAACAAATATCCAGTATGTATGACATAACAAGCATTTCATAAGGTTCTGTTTAAAATCTGTTTATTCTAGAACCACAGATGGTGTTTTTAAAAGGGAAGATATCATCGATTCAACATACTAAACACCAAAACTCAATCATGGAAACTCCTTAGTGATATATGGTGGAGAAAACCCAAAATAAAAAACTAGACACAAAAAATGAAGATTCAATTAGTAATTTTGTAGATGCTGAAATGAGGTTGTTGATAAAATTATATCAGGTGAAAAAGTAAGCCACGACTGAAGATTGTCATGTAACTGAAATGCTATCAGAAATGGGCAGATACTAATTTATGATGGCAACTGCAACATTCAGTAAAAAGAAAGAATTGTACAATTTGGCATTTTGGCCAAGTGTCCTAGGAGATATACACTTTAGCTTTATAATAGGTTCGTTCCAACCAGCGTCAGAAACAGTTTCTGACAGTCAGGATTCTGCGCAGTAATGTGATTGCGTTCCAACGTGAGTTTCCAACCATTAGTAAACTATCAGTTTTCTGTTCCATCCAAGATTCAAACCTGTTCGAAATCTATCAGAATGGTTTGAGGATTATCTTCTAACCATCAATCTGACGCATGCGTATTCCGTATTACTATTTCTGTTTTATGTTCATGCAACTTACAAACAACATAACCTGCAAAAATTGTTATAAAATAAATTATGTATTTGCTGGCGCAGGAAAAATTGGGAATTCTTTAAGTGAACCTATAATATGAACATCTTTAAATACACAAATTAATTATTGCGGTGACCTCCCAGTTCCATGTTGATAAGAAAATAGAATAGAGATATAAAATACTGCAACCTTCTTTTACTCTCCAGAAATACACTTGATTAGATTTATTTTTAAAGAATTGAAGGGGGTATATTTTTAGGAGTGACATTCGTTGTGGAATATTTGAAATACAAACTGAGTAGAAAAAAGTATCTTCTGTATAATTCAGTGTTCATATAGAAGTATTTGTTTCGAAATAATTTTTTTTTCTTTCGTGTAATTCAAAGTTTATATGAAAATAGCTGTTTCAGGAGGACATTCTCTCAGTTTGTGTCTGAAAGTTACTTCTTTGCATGATCTACACTTCCATGTATAGAGTTACATATTTTCAAATTGATTACTTCCTTCCTTTCTTTGGAAGATTCCCTCATCCCCTTTTTTTGTATTAAGATGGAGTAGTAGAAAGCCAAAAACTTTCTTTCCCAAATTATTTTTAAAGGTTATGTTGAAATTCCATGCCAAACTTCAGTTGAACTATCAGCTGTTCCAATCAGAAATTTCAAATTAATCAGAAACCAATATTTACCAGACATGCGCGTTGTCAACGATTTACAAACAGTTGGAAATCTGTTTCTGACTCAAGGTTGGAACGAACCTTATAATGGAAACTTCCTTGAAGTTATGAACGTAGTGGAAATATTCCCAACATTCCCATAAATATAATCAAGAAATACATTGTACACGCTGTAGAACAATAACATATATCATTATCAACTCATTACTCTTTTGCATTTTTTTAGACAATTTGAAAGTTGTTCATAAGAAATTGAAAACTATAGGTCTACAAGTTTATAATCATCATTTGGAAAAATTATGTGCAACAAAAGGTAGATTGACTCAAGATTATAATTTTTCAATTTATCCAGTATACAGGGTCCTGCAACAGTGGCACGGTGTTCCATATCTCTATATAGGAAGCAGATAGGAATCTAATTTTCTATAATATTACCTTATTGCTCGAGCTCGACAAAATAAAAATATTGGCGGTCACACAGGGTGTTCGATTTTTTCTGGGCGGATCCCAACTGTGTCTTTTTAAATGGCAACCTATATTTTTTATCGCTTTTTCGGTTTCTTCATAGAAAATAAAATAAACTTTACGTATATCTGCACTTCGAAAATATTGACGGTTTTCGAGATATCTAGCATGACAGGTTTTTTTTCCAATATTCGTCACTCAGAATATTTGAAATTATAAAGTGGTGCCAAGTCCAGTTGAAATTTTTTTTTGGTCGAATATTCTACATTGGTAACTCTCTCAAACGATATATCTGAAATCGACCTGTGATATACAGAGTATGAAAAACCGCTTGCCAAATATTGTAAATGAAAATTTGCAAATTCTTCCTTAGATTAAATGGAACACCCTGTATATTATTGATCCATAAGAAGCGCCAACGAAACCTCTACAAATTTCATTAAGTATTCCCTATGGCTAAGTTCAATAGTTTTTCTTAAATGAGCATTTCTTTCGAAAAATGGTCATTTTTTCAAAGCGAAATCCATTTGACGACTGATAAAAATATACGAAAGATATCTTGTTTCAATTTTGTACATTAGAAGGTGTCCAAACAAATATTTTTTAACGAAATAAATGTATGTACCTATCACTTTTTGCTAAATGGAAAATTATTTTTTCATTGGATGCAGAATTTCACTCATAAATCGTGCAATATCAAACCAAACAAGTTAAAAGAAAGAAACATTATAAATAACTATTTTTTTCATGTTATTATATTCATTCAGAGCTTGAGTTCTAGATATTCAAATTTGTCAACTGGCAAATTACAAAACTACAAAAGGGAGAGTTTAATTAAGGTTGATAATGAAACTTTTATAAAATATGTTCAACATGTCTTCCATTTTCTCGAATGCAGAGCTGAAGTCTATGTTTGAAAGACTGTTCTACCCTGCGCAAGACAGCTGGTGTAATGCTGCGAAAAGCATTCGTTGTTCTAAGTCGCATATTTTCGGGAGAAGTTGGTGGCTCAACGTAAACCATATTTTTTATGTATCCCCATAAGAAAAAAATCTAGTTTCGTTAAATCTGGTGATCTAGCGGGCCACCATACAGGCCCATTCCGTCCTATCCATTTATTGGGAAATACTTCATTTAGATGATCTCTCACTTCTGCCGAATAGTGAGCAGGTGCACCATCATGTTGTAACCACATTCTATTGCGGAGGTCAAGAGGAATATCATCTAACAAACCTGGTAAATCATTTCGTAAGAAATTGAGATACATTGCACCATTCATATGTCCCTCAAAAAAGTATGGACCAATTACATATTCTCCAATGATGCCTCCCCAGACATTTATCGACCACCTATGTTGATAATCCACCTGTCTCAATAAGTGAGGATTTTCTGTCGCATAATAATGGTAATTATGTCGATTTACAAATCCATTTTTATGGAATGTCGATTCATCCGACCATAAAATATTATTGAAAAAATATTCGTTTCGACGAATTTTGTTCATGGCCCAATTGCAAAATCTCACTCTTTTCTCGAAATCAGCATACAGTAGTTCTTGATGTAACTGAACGTGGTATGGATGCAAGCGATGTTTCTTCAATACTCGTTGCACTGATCTCTCACTTATATCCACTATTTCCCCAATTTGTCGTTGACTCCTACTAGGATCTTCTTCAACAGCAAGAAGAACTTGCAATTCATTATCTTCATTAGTAGCTGGCTTGATGCGCTCATGTTTGGAATAATTAATAGATCCAGTTTCAACGAATCGTCCCAAGACCTTTCGGAAAGATCTTTCATCTGGATGCCTTCTATCTGGATACCGTTGAGAATAAATTCTATTTGCCAATAAACAATTCCTGTCTGATTCACCTAATATGAAAATCATATCAATCAAATCACTTTTTGATAACAACATTCTGATGAAATTATACCGACAGTTCAACTTCACGATTGACTAAAAATTTCAATATTCATTTGCAGCCAAATATTTTGTTCTGTCATTTGCCAGACGACTTGATTTCCAATGAATATTTCATTCGCTGAAAGGTTGTTTTAGACCGAAAGAATATGGCACAAATTCCGAGATTTTTGAAATTATTGTAACTATTCAAGAACGTCCATTTTGTGGTGTAATTCGCAACTTGTTTATCTAGCAACAGGTAATTTTAGGAATGGGCGATATTTTAAGGAAAGGGTATTTTTTGTATATTCTTATCAGTCGTCAAATGGATTTCGCTTTGAAAAAATGACCATTTTTCGAAAGAAATGCTCATTTAAGAAAAACTATTGAACTTAGCCATAGGGAATACTTAATGAAATTTGTAGAGGTTTGGTTGGCGCTTCTTATGGATCAATAATATACAGGGTGTTCCATTTAATATAAGGAAGATTTTGCAAATTTTCATTTACAATATTTGGCAAGCGGTTTTTCATACCCTGTATATCACAGGTCGATTTCAGATATATCGTTTGAGAGAGTTACCAATGTAGAATATTCGACCAAAAAAAAATTTCAACTGGACTTGGCACCACTTCATAATTTCAAATATTCTGAGTGACGAATATTGGAAAAAAAAACCTGTCATGCTAGATATCTCGAAAACCATCAATATTTTCGAAGTGCAGATATACATAAAGTTTATTTTATTTTCTATGAAGAAACCGAAAAAGCGATAAAAAATATAAGTTGCCATTTAAAAAGACACAGTTGGGATCCGCCCAGAAAAAATCGAACACCCTGTGTGACCGCCAATATTTTTATTTTGTCGAGCTCGAGCAATAAGGTAATATTATAGAAAATTAGATTCCTATCTGCTTCCTATATAGAGATATGGAACACCGCGCCACTGTTGCAGGACCCTGTATAATGATAGCCTTAGAACACAATGAGTTGGTTTAAGGAGTTTTTGTAGACCAAAGCAGATGATTGCATAGACCGTAATATGTATACTGCTGTTTAAACTAGAGAAATATGGGATTAGAAATCCTGCCTTTAATTGGTTTTAGTCATACCTATTTAATAGAAAACAACGACAACAAAAAATAATTAAATCATATGAAAGAATCTTCAATACTAGAGTATCCCAAGAAAGAATAACCGAACCAATTCTCTTCATTAGATGTTGATGATCTTCTTCCAAATACTGACTTAGTAAAGTGCAGTCTGATGAAAAATGAAAGTTTTCTGGAAGTGATTGATGGGTTGAAACACGAACAAGTTGACTCTAAATAAAGACGAAACTAACATAATGCTTTTCACAACAAACAGGACAAATTTTGAGGAATCTAGAGACGATGCAAGAAACAACAAAAAGAAACTTTCAAAACTATTTCTAGAAAATGAACCATATCCAATCAATGAATATTTGTCATTAAATCTACCCTAGAAACAGTAACTCTTCACATCTGCCAATTGTTGATGTTTTATGTCATATTTGTGACATATTGTGATATTCTTTGAAATAAAATCGTTTTTATTCTTGTTTTTCATTAGAAACTATATATTTTGAAACAAATTGTCTGTTCAGTGAATAAGTTTGATGATATATTTTGAAGAAAGTAAATATTCAAGGCTCACTTTAAAATGAAAACATTTTGAACATAATTCTGAAGTAATGAATTTGTTCATCTGTGATTGGTTTTGAAAAAAGTGAGTTATGTATCTGGTCAACTGTGATAGGTTCAAAAGTGTGGGTTATGAATTATTTGCCTACTAACCAAACTAAAAAAGGTTGCATAATTCTAGTATTCTTCGAACGTCATAAAAAACAGCTTTGATACTTCACATTTCATCACTTTCTTCCAATACAAGTTAATCTTGTAATATTTTCCTTATAACAATTGAGATGGATAAATTGTTATATGTTTCTAGCCTTTCAGTTTTTGGTGTTACACTTTGTTTCAAATTGAAACAAAATTTAAAATGTTCTTTTCACAAAGGAATATGCACCATTTATCAGTATATTGTTCTATCAAAACAAGAGCCAAGAAATTGTATACATACTTATCTTAACGTTTCAGAGACCAAACTCCGTCTTGAGAAGTAAAAAATCAAATATAACTTGCAGTTTTCCTTTCTTCGATTCGTTTCATTCAAGTTAACTTGCAAGATATATTTGACGTTTTCAAATCTAAAGATGGAAGCAGATTTTAGCGTTAGAAACGTTAAGATAAGTATCTGTACCATTTCCTAATACTTTTTTGTTAAATGTGAACTTATCGAATATAACAAGTTACTGAAAAAAAGCGCATTTGTCTTCGTGAAAAATACATTGAATTCATGCAGGTAATATTCGGGGTGAACGAGAAGTTTCCCTTTTTATACCCATATAAAGTTTTCCATAACATTTTTTTTTCAGATTGTAGGTGAAAATCCCCAGAAATTACAAAAACTGTAATTTCCTCCACAAAAAAACTTTTACTTGGGACTCTGTATATGTCTTGATTTATATATACTTACTATATAATACTTACAATTTGACAGTTATGTCCTCCAAACCCTGGCAAACAGTCGCACCAGTAAGACCCATAGTTATCAAAGCAAGTCCCTTGATTCGAACATGGATTCACAACACATTCGTTAATGTTAATTTCGCAAATGTTTCCTTTGTATCCAGTATGGCTGCAGTCACAGGTGAAATTATTGAAACCGTCAGCACACAAACCTCCATTTAAACACGGATTCGGATTGCATTCGTCTATGTTGATTTGGCAATTATCACCTTCGTATCCTGGTTTACAATGACACACAACTTCTTGAGTTTCTGCATCAACATCACATATTCCACCATTCAAACAGGGACTATTTTTGCACTTGGGAGGAATTTTGATTTCGTGTTCGCAGCGTAAACCAGTGAAATGGGGAGTGCAAACACAAGTGAAGTCTCCTACCGCATCAGCCACACAAGTTCCAGAGTTTTTGCATAACGGCGGTTTTCTATCACATGGGTTTCCTAAGTCTATTTCACAGTTTTTTCCAGTGTATCGAGGCAGACAGGCACATGTATAAGTATTCTGTCCGCTGAGACAAGTACCATGTCTCATACAGGGTTCTGTTACACAATAGTCATAACCTATTATTTTCTCTTTGGGAACACCTAAAATTCAAAATTAGTATCAACGTGACATATGAACAGCCCACATGAAAAACTCACAGCTATCATATGGTATAGGACAGGGTCCGAAAACAACATTGTGATTAGATGTTATAAACCTGGGTTCAAAAACTATTGAAGGTCCTTCCATAAGACATCCATTGAATTGTTTTCCAATGAGAAGGACCGCAGCACCATCATTATATAAACCAGGGCTAACCAGTAACTCATTTCGATAACTTGCATTTGCAATCAACTAGAAATTTCACAATGAATAATTGACAAAATTGAGACTGTAGTACTAGATACCTGTGTTTCTCCATCTACGTCAAGAGTCAAATTGCCAAGTTTATACTGTAGATAGACAACGTGCCACCTGTTGTTCAAAAAGCTTCCGAGAACTTTATGTTCGAATATTTTTCCAGAAGTCTTAGCAAGGAAAGTGATCCCTTCTGGGTTCACCGAAAGTTCTATTAAATCTTCATTTTGTGGTTGGGAAAATAAAACGCCACCTTGAAATTATTAAAATTCATGTTAATAGAATTTTTACGAACTTTCAAAATTTTTAAATATACAATATAATGAGGAATTAATTTTGACATCTCCATTAGCCTAAAATTTTTTTTGTCAATGCTCTATTCTGGGATATCCATCCTGAATATTACCAATGCTGAAACATGAAAACACATGAGGTCATTTCGGTTTTTACCTTGAAGAATTTTTGTTTCATTTCTCATATAACAATGACTAAACCTAATATCTAAAAATTCTTCAAGTTCCCAAAGAGAGCAGCTGGTTTTTAGAGTACTGGCATATTAACCGAATAGGTATGCATAAGAGATCTCTTTATAAAATTAGAATGTGCTAATAATTGAAAAATAAAGACGAAAATAGGTTCTCTGTCACAAACAGTGATATCTCCTAAATTTGAAAATAAGAAGTTCTGTGTTAACATTAATTCATTGTCAATGTAGAAAATAAAGAGTACAATTACCGTAACATGTTCTGAAGCTCAGTGCGGTTCGCCTTTTCAATGAAATTGTATTTTGAAGTCTCAAATATGAGGATCCATTGAAATAAGCTTCTGGCTGACTGGAAGGACCTTCATAATTCAAAGGTCCTGCATTTATACATGTAGTCCATAAATAAAATAAACCTAAAAAAAAAGAAGACATATTGTAGACCAGTAGCAAAGAATACTACCACTAAAGAATTAAATCTAAAACTCTGGTGAGTTTACATCAGTTCAGAAATAAAACGAGGATTGTAAAATATATTAATTAGGGCTTTCCTACCCGGTAAAATTTGGCAAGAATGACGCCTTTTACCACAACAGTTGTGGTAATAGCCAGTAAATATTTTAAATACCATTTGAAATATGTATTTATTTCTCCTACTGGAATATAATAGCAAATAAGTCGATTCCCTAATTTTTTCTTCATAATCTTCATTATGACCTATCTTGAAATGAAAATTGATTGACTGGAAGAAAAAGAGATGTCTTTATCAAATCAATATCTCGATTGTCTCTAATTAAACTAAAATAAATGTGTACTTTAACTACCTTACTAATTCAACAAGTTATAAATACCTCGTATATTTTATAAAGCTTAATTTAATGTTTGGAGAAATGAAGGTGAAGTGACTGAATGATGGAACATATACCACTTGTTCAGTCTAGGGGCCCTATTAGAGAGGAGATTCATTTTGTAAGTAAAAACAATGTGCATCATACAATATAACAATATATGCAGAGAAAAATGAATGTTGTCTCGTATTCGACATCAATTGAGCCACTTACAGCGTTACAACTTCGCCAGTAGAAAGGACAATATATAACACGTGCATAATAATGCCGTCACCGGCTTGTCAAAACATCTGACCTTTGCCTTCCTCACAAATGTAATGGATATAAACGAATTATTGATAAAGGTAATGTCCAGTGTGGGGGAGTATTAGATCATTATTCATTTGTTGTCAGCATATGTGCTGTTAGCCTAGCTTAACCTGTTTGTTATGATTACGATATTGCCATCTTCAACAATCCTCAAATAAAAAAATACTAAGTTACTCTTCTACACCTGAAAAGGTGCTTCCTTATGAAGTGAAGCTATTTCTACTCTAAAGTGAAGATCAAGATTATTCTCGAAACTGTCATTCTTAGGTTAACTACTCATGATTCTCTCATCTATTTCCAAGAATGTAGGAAATAGTATTGGGAATGATTATTCCTTCTCAAAAATTCCCCACAGTTCTTTCTTTGCAATAAATTAGCTGAAGATCAATCTAATGAAAACGCTTTCCCACACCAGAACTAAAGTAACGTATCTAGACGCACGTTTGGCTGAGAGTTAGCATAATCAGAAGATGACTAATGTTATGTGATGGAAATGGCCAATACTTGATAAAAATCCATAACGTAATCAAGTAACACTGTCAAGTGATAGTCTCACGATAAAGGGTTCTTCAACGACTAAGGTTGTTTAGCCATCTTCCGATAATGCTCAACTTGGTTAGCAAAACAATTGGGAGACAGTGCATTAGTTCTGGTGTGAGAAAAGTATTCTAATTAGAGTTTACAGTTCTAGCTATCAAAGTAGTAATAATGTACACGTATGTCACCACATAGTGAAATGCTTGCTAATAAAGAAAAGTTACTATAGTTACTAGTAGTTTTAGATTAACTCATTCATTCTTTTTTAAACGGTTTGTTTGTTTGGATAAAATTTAGTAATTGAATTTTGACCCCCTTCCTGTTGACAGATTGATCTGATATTTGGTACACACATTTAGTTTTGATGACAATACAATTTATTAAATTCTGTATCATTGTAAATTCAAAATAGTCGCAGCTACAAAATGGCGGATTATATATTGTTTCACAACTATCTCAACATGGGTATCAAATAACAGGGCTTGACGAGTAGACTAGTAGTACACTTTGAAAAAGATGCAAATTCAAATGGCCGCAGCTACAAAATGCCGGATTACATATTTCACAACTACCTCAATATGGGTATTAAATGACAGATCTTGACTAGTACTATAGTAGTACACTATAAAAAAGATGCAAATCCAATATAATCTGTACGAAGAACCCAAGTCAATATTTTGTATTGTATCGAGGACTGTTTGGATTTAGAGTGACTAAAAATGATACGTTCTTAGCGATACACCACCCAAGTCTACGCCCAACGATTTTATTATTTTTTTATCTGTTCAATACCGTAGAATGCTGAGGAGAGATGTGTGATGACTGCTATACAGGCTGATTCACGGTGGATGGCACATTAGACGTTTCTGGTGAACCAGACAACGGATCACTTTGAAAATTTAATGGAGGTCATATTCGGACATTCTCTAGCCAACTAAAATATTTTCGACAATGCGGTGTTGCCGCTTCTATTAGAAAGCAGTAGCAACTTTGATTTTTCAAATGGAACACTCTGTATATAATATTATTTTTGGAATCTCCAACAATTGCCCGACAACTTTTCTTGATATTTCCCTATACCTATCTGTTACCGTTTTCGAAATAAAAATTAATTTCAATTTTTTTCTTCGAAAATCATGACTTCTAAAAATGCCGATATCTTTTAGTTAAGAAGTACTATGATATCGAAATTTGGTTTGGAGTTAGGTGATACTTGGACACTTCCCACACGTCAGCCTAATCTCCGTTACTTCAATACAGGGTGGTAAAAAAATACAGTTTTTTCGTTTGCTTGAAAAAGTTGCTGAAATTTGATTACTTTAAATGGAACACCCTGTATATTATTGAAAATTCGGAGAGCTGCTGAAATTTGCTTTCTTTCTATGTATATCATACCTATACCTAACTAGTCAAGTTTCGGACTTATGAACATTTATTTGTGAAAATGTCCCTTCAGAATGGTATTTCCATTCGGTATTTGGTAAGCAGGCCATGATTACTATTTGACAGTAGCGTTGTGACATTCTCCTAATAATATCGACATTTTCGTCACTTCAGAAGTTGCAAATACCTTCAAAACGATGGAACAAAACTATTCAAACGAAGTTCTTATGAATTTGTTTATTATTTTTGGACAGTGTGACAAAATTATCAGCAGAACATGTAGAAAGTTCAATGAAATGTATCCGAATCTACCGCCAATGAACCTCAAGAAATTTATACGAATTCAGAACAATTTCAATATGTTTGGATAAACTTTAAAAAAGCACCAAGAAACTTGAAATTGGAAATATTGATATGAATAATTATAAAAAAGTAAAACAATCATGTGGAATATTTCAAAATATGTTCGAATCGCTGGCCGTTCACTTCCAAGCACTTTAAAATGCGGGGGAAGTGTCCAAGTATCACCTAACTCCAAACCAAATTTCGATATCATAGTACTTCTTAACTAAAAGATATCGGCATTTTTAGAAGTCATGATTTTCGAAGAAAAAAATTGAAATTAATTTTTATTTCGAAAACGGTAACAGATAGGTATAGGGAAATATCAAGAAAAGTTGTCGGGCAATTGTTGGAGATTCCAAAAATAATATTATATACAGAGTGTTCCATTTGAAAAATCAAAGTTGCTACTGCTTTCTAATAGAAGCGGCAACACCGCATTGTCGAAAATATTTTAGTTGGCTAGAGAATGTCCGAATATGCCCTCCATTAAATTTTCAAAGTGATCCGTTGTCTGGTTCACCAGAAACGTCTAATGTGCCATCCAACGTGAATCAGCCTGTATATTCACAGGTGTTTTTTAATATAATTTCTAACTATGTCAGTTCACAGTCGAAATTTGAATAAAAACAGCCTCGAGTCAAACAGAATACAGGGCAGGCCAAAAAAGTAAATTATTTTAAGAATAAAATATTTTTTCTGACAGTATAAGAAAATACGATTCCGAAAAGTTGTTCATAATTGGGATTTATGGTCAAAATCATTTTTACCTAGTCTGAAGAACCTTTTATGTTCAGTATACCGTTTTTAGAAATTTCAACCACATTGTTCCACATAAACACTATTACACTCCGGACACTTAAGCTTATAAACTTGTCCACTTCATCTTTGGCATTGAAAAGGAAATCAGATAACCTGGCATGTGGTCTGAATGTCACTTCCACATTGTTTTTTCTGAAGAACTGCAATTATATCTGGTCTTTTACCAAAATATGTCAGTTACCCATTTCTTGATTTCTGATTGTTTGATCTGGGGGATATTAATCTGTAAGTGAATTTACGGCTTTGTTTTCTGACTAACATCTGGATTCTGTCTGCGTTGAAACTATCATTATGGCCTATCTGAGTAATTATTTTAATTTCCCTAGTTACTGCTCTGTGCAATATTGAATTGTAGGCTGCTAAATTATGACTGTCTGGATGGAAAGAATCACTTGGGATGGTAATGTCTGTATAACTAGGTTTTCTGAATACATTGAACTCAAATTTATTCTTAAAAAAGCGAGAATATCGTCTACATATCTGTACCAAAAACGAATGTTTTTTACCCAGGTCGGAATTTATTATAGTGGTCTCCAAGCTGTTCATAAATATGTCTGCTAAAAGTTGCTCATTGGTAAACCTGACTCCTATTCCGGACTATTTATGTATGAAAGTACCGGTCTGACGGGGTTATCCTCTTTGTGTTTTTATCAGGCTATATATAATTTAGGACAGGAGGGGGTTCATGTTGGTGATTCTTCGTTTCTCTGATCCCGTGAAAATGATTTTAGTATCTGAGAGGAAATTTTTCAGTTTCATTTTGAATGACTGATTCAATTTTCTGGATATAAGTTTCTCGTTCAAGAATAACGATGGCATTCGATATATCAGCTTTCATGAAAACAAGATAATTTTTTCTTATTTTTTATTGTATAGTTTTTATTACGCCTGTTTCTCTACGGTTTGATAATGATAATGGATGGTTCTAAATTACTTCATTGATTTTATATGCCCCTATATCTCTCTATATCTCGTTTTCACTTTCCTGCCCGTTTTTATTTTTGTTTTGCGTCAGCAACCATATATTTCAAAAGAAAATTCCAATTTAATGATTAAGTTAGACATTTGAAAACATATTTTGAAGTAGAAAATTCTTAATGTTTACTTGCGATGAAAAAGCATACAATCACAACAATAAAGTAATGAATTTGATCATCTGCAATTGGTCTCGAAGGTAATGAGTTATGTATGGGGTCAACTGTGATCGGTTTGAAGATGTGAGTTATGTATCATTCTGCCTTCTTACTCAACAAGCAATTGACGCATAATTGACGCTTTTTTCAATCGTCATAGAAAAAGTATATGATATTATTCACAACACCCAGAAAGGATCTGCAGGTTTTACTGAAATTTAATTGTACCTACAGCGTACAATTGAACCTTTAACATATGTCAACGAGTGTTTCAGTAGATAACACCATAAAATTGATCTAGAGGACATAGTAAAATCTTTACATTATTGCAAATATTATATGATAAACAAAAACATCCATTTCACACAAGATCTGAATTAAAACAACACTAATGACATCAAGATAACCTCAGTAGATATTTTTATTATTCGCTCGGAAACATATCTACATATTTTTAAATAAAGATTGATACCATAACTATAATTGTAATCAGAGATAAAATGAATTTTCCATTTCCTATTTATTGTTTATTGTCATCCCCAAAAACATTACATGTCTATACAGGCCGTTTCTTTTATCATGTGGTACCATCGCTATATTCTGTTAAAAAAAATCTGTTTTTGCGTTAACCAGCTGTCGCACCCCTACGAACGATAACCCTCAGAAGTCGAAACTTGTGCGAGCTAAGGATTAACGAGGTATTACCTTTTAACGTGTGATTCCTATCACAGGTTGGACGATAGCAGGTGAAAATCGATCGTTCAGACTAGGGCTTGAACCACTGACCAGTCAATTCGAGTGAGTGAACAAAGCACCCACGCCGAACCGCCTGGCTACCGACCGTAACAGATACAAAAACAGCATTTTTGGTTTTCCATGTATAGCTCGAGAAGGGCGAGAGTCCCCGTAAATTTTCTACGACCATTGTATTGTTCCCGCTGACAGTTAACTTTTTTCCCATTTAATCGTCTTCGAATCTGTTACGATTTAGAATATGTTGCTGTGATAAAAGAAACGGCCTGTATATCCATACCAGCGAACCACCCCGGCCCCGCACGGGTGCAATGTTGATACTAAATATACATATAAACGCGTGAGATCGTTGCTAATCATAAAGTGCTACAGTGCGAAACGCGGTCTTCGCTATTTAAAGGCTACGCCGTCGGCCAGTACCGCCGCGACCGCTATGTTCTAGCATTTTAAATCTGTAATATTTTCGAAAATATTCATTTAACTTACACGCTGTAAGGGGCCATATTGACTTATATTGAATGCACAATGTATTTAAGGTACTTAATTGGATAAGGATTAATATTGCTTCGTCAATAAGCAACTATTTCTTGAGGATAAAAAATGGTTATTGTGAAGTATCCCTTAGATTTGCCAGCGTTTGCTGGCGGAACCCTACTAGAGGTTTCTAATGTAATGTCTATTTACGACATTACATTAGAAACCTCTATAATTTTCAGTGTTTTTCTACTTATTTATGCATGTTATATACATATAAACATTCCTTTTGAATCACTATCTATTTAAAAAATCCTCATCAAAATCCGTTGCGTAATTTTAAAGATCCAAGCATAAATAGGAACAGGCAGCGGGAAGCGACTTTGTTTTATACTATGAAGTGATTATAAAACTCAAACATTAAATGACATAAAAAAAAAATAAATATTCAATAAATGTGAACCAAATCTGTTAACTTGTTGAGGCGTGAAAGAGCCACAAACTTAGCGTTCCTGTGAATGATATTTAT
Source organism: Leptinotarsa decemlineata (assembly GCF_025532065.1). NCBI lineage: Eukaryota > Metazoa > Arthropoda > Insecta > Coleoptera > Chrysomelidae > Leptinotarsa > Leptinotarsa decemlineata. Next base: position 3,746,239 of record NW_027412586.1, read on the forward strand.
TTCAATTCAATAACGAATATTTGGAATACAGACTATAGGCTACTATTACTTCAATAGAAATGTATTTTGTGTAGTTTGACAGAAATATCTGTTCAATATCCAACAAGTCAATCAACATCACAAAAATTGTTTTTGATATTTTTTTCTTCTGAAAACTTTACACTAAGCGCTAATGACTGTGATGATAGACACCACATTACCCTCCCTTTGATTGAGACTATGGATGGATGTCCTGAATAAGGAATTTACCTTTTCTTCCAGAGCGGGTAGTGTTAGACTTTTCCATAGAAACTTTGTTTTTTCTTTAGTGTTGATTTAAACCATTAAATAGTTTATTCATGACATTTTATAATATATACATAGAAAATAATAAAACAAATTTCTAAATAAAATGGCAACGACCTTGAGAAGTGAAACTTGTGCCAAGTCTTAAAAAAAATACATCTTTATAAATACAATTTACATATATTCATACACAAAGTAAATAACAAAAAGAAAATAACAAATGATTACATAAATATAAAATAAGTGCTGAATAACAATATATGAATTAATTAAAATTATTCAAAAATTCATTTGATAAAATGTGTATCATGATTTATTGAAATTCATTAAATCATCAAAATTTTTTGTGAAGTCCCTATTATCCATTCTTCAATTATATTTTTATATAAAAAAAAAGATTTGTTTTTTATATAATGAGACAGCTTATTAAATATATAAGGAATTATATACACCAAACTTTTTTCAGATATTGTTTTCTTCACTCTATTTTTTGAAGAATATGTTAATTTATTTATAAACATATAAATCAAAAGATTATAAAAATATAATTGACATATCAATTTTTTTACTAATTTTGAAAAGATGTTCCTATTGTAGTTGTGATTGAACCAGTGCAAAATAAAGTAAATTCATATGGTGTATACTCAGAATTTTTAAATATTTAAATTTTGGCAGAAGAATCCTAATATTTTCAGCAAATAATTGATTTAAGGATCCCATCTCAAATGTTTGTCAATCATTAAGCCTCGATACTCTCACTAATTTTGGTGAAAAATTTTGGCAAGAATTGAAAGTCAACATTCATCGTTAATAAATTACCATCAAACCATTTCTTGATAATTTTGAATTCTGCTTCAACTCCTAATTTTAAATTATAACAACTATTAGCAGTACATGAAATCACCGTATCATCTGCAATAGATTGAATTTTCCCTTCAGATTGTATGTAAAATAAATCATTGATGTAAATATTGAACAATATCGGACCCAAAACAGAACCTTGTATGGTTCAGAATATGGCCGTTGCAAAGGTTTTTAGACTACATCTAATCTAATGAAGACATGTGTATCAGTTGGTAACTCTTTACACATGAATAGTTTTTATTTTCATTTCTTTCAAAGAGAACCTTCCTTCCCCTAGGTACCTATTTTGCAAAGTTATTTAAAACAGAGTATTAGCTTTGTGTTTACTTATTAATGATGTCAATGTTTTGATTGCAAAATGAGGCATCGGAGCACTCCTTCATATTAGAAAGAAAATATATAATATTTGATAAATGCTGTAATGTAATAATATCCAAAGGTAAGGCTTACCTGGAGTTTTGAAGTAATGAAAAATTTGCAGACATTATTAAACGAAATCAAACTGAAGAAAAACAATTATAATTGCTGTATTTTATTAAAATATCACTTCAACACAGTACAAAATATCCATAACAAAAAATAAGAAGTAAAAAACTAACATATGTTGATTGCCCCATATACAAATATCATTATCAGACTAATAAACCACTTCATATATTAAAATGCATTATTAAGAATAACTAAATATATTATTATATGACAGTTTCAGTATTGAGTAGGTAAACAGGTCTGAAACTTAATTGATAAATATCAGAAAAAATCATACAGAATGAACCCAAAGAAATATAAAATTGTAAGAGTTTAAAAATATCTATCAGATAGATAAGGGACAATGACAATACTTGAATCATTATAAACAAGTAGACTTCAACAAAATATAAAACAACAAAAAATATTCAAAAAACAAATAACTTTTAGAGTTGCCATACAAGTAATTTTTAAAATAAAAAAATGGAATAACTTTGTTTTCATATACCTACATTTTTTTTGGATGCTAGGAAATAATTTATAGTTTTTATCCAAATAGCTCAAGAGTATAAAATAAGAGTATTGATTTTACAATTTGGCTCTCAAAACTTCAATTTTTTTGGCAGCAGTTTTCTGCAACTCAATCAGTTTCATAGCAATCCCAATATTTCCTTGAATCTTTACCTTTCCTTGGAAAAATGCTTTTTGTGGAGGAATTTTTCCCGTGAGCAATTCCATAACATCCCCATCTTTAACTATGAATGTAACTTGTGGTTTATCTTTACCGTTGAATTCAATTTTACCTTTTCCGGTCATGCAATTGATAACCCAGTATCCAGTTTCGCCATTAGGTTTAACAACTTTCAATCCGTATATTGCTCTGTGGTTGTTAACAAGGCCATCTTCATCTTCATCCATAGCTTGCTGTAGAATTTTCAGGTAGGGAGTCACAATGAAACCTTCATCACCAACTGAACCTCCTGCCTTAGGACCTTCATAACCTTTGTTTTGGTTTTGCGGAAAACCAAGTTGGTATAGAGCCACTACTACAGCACCTCCTAATCCAATATTATGCTGTAGAGCCAACTTGGCACCAGGGACCTGACGTAACCCTGCCTCACCCCTCAGTTGCCAACATAATTCAGCACACTGTGCCAATCCTGTAGCTCCTAAAGGATGTCCTTTAGAAATAAGTCCTCCGCTAGGGTTGACAACATATTTACCACCGTAAGTATTGTCACCTCGGTCTATCAGTTCTCCTGCTTTACCGGGAGGACACAAACCTAGGGCTTCGTAAGTAACAAGTTCGTTAGCAGAAAAACAATCGTGAAGTTCTACAACTTGTACGTCGGTGGGTTTCCTATTTGTCTTTTTGAATAACTTTTCAGCAGCAAGTTTAGTCATATCGTACCCGATAATTTTCATGTGGCTTTTATCAGTGAAAGTTGTAGCTAAATCTGTGGCCATCTCGATTCCCAGTATCTCTACTGCCTTTGACTCAAGACCACGACTTTTAACAAAACGCTCTGATGCTATTATAACGGCAGCCGCGCCATCACTTGTAGGACAACACTGGAGTTTTGTCAGTGGACCATATACTTTCGGTGATTTCATAATTTGTTCCAAAGAATATTCGTCACGGAATTGGCTATTGGGATTGTTAACGGAATGTTTGTGATTTTTATAAGCAATCTTGGCAAAATGCTCAGGTTTAGTTCCATACTTTTTCATATGTTCGATTCCAGCGTTGCCAAACATTTGAGCAGTCATTGGAGCAGCCTCGATATCGACCAGTTCAGCCATAGCTTCTACATGCTTATCCATTGGATTTGTGCGATCATTGAATTTGGGCTCCAAACTGCCTCTTTCCATTTTTTCGAAACCTACTGCTAGGGCACAATCGCACTTTCCCGATTCCACCATTTCCTTCGCTAGCATGAGTGCACTGGAACCGGTGGAACAATTGTTGTTTACATTGAATATGGGAATGCCGTGCATTCCTACCTCGTATATAACCCTCTGGCCGCAAGTAGAATCTCCGTAGACGAAGCCTGCGGTTGCCAATTGAACGTCAGCAATATTCACCTTTGAATCTTCAAGGGCAGACAAAATTGCCTCCTTGCCCCATTGTGGATAGTCGCCTGCCTTTTTTCCTGGCTTCTCAAATTTTGTCATTCCGACACCAATCACAAATACGCGACTCATTTTTGAGATATCTGAAAAAAAAACAAAATGTTCAGGAAACGCTATTTGGAATGAAAATATTCGATCTTACCTTTTATCAACACAGTAGTCACAAAAGTTAATGGAGAACTGAGTGAATCTACACTGTTTTTCAAGTACAGAATTAATTATTTATAGACTTTGACCACTTGTTCGATAATGATAACGCAACACAATTTTTTAGTGAAAATGAAACAATCATATAACCAACCTAACCTTAAGATGTTTTCGTTTGATTAGTTAACGTGGCAAGTGTCAAGTCAACTGCGCAATGTTGCCAACTGTTCCAAAAAAACTAAACCTCAAAGAATTGGGGTGAAAATTTCAAGCTGATTTAAGGTGAACGAACATTAACAATGATCACATACAATGATCAAATATTTACTAGTTGCCCTGCTCTGGATTATGTTTTTTGTAATATTACAACTAAATAGAATGAACTTGGTCATTAGGATTTTGGAAAATATTAGAGATAGGTAGGCGTTTTATTTAGGGAAAATTTATGGATTTTTTTTTGGCCATTTAAAAAAATCCAAGTAGGTTTATTTGGAATATCCATATCCCATATCAAGTTTTTTTAAAAGAAATATTTAAAACAAAATTACACATTCATTTTACACTTTTTTTCTACTACATGAAGGTTTTTTCCGATTCGTATCCGACGTTTCGTTTCTCGGTCACGTTTCTCGGTTTTCTTATGAGCACTACAGTGGATTACTGAAGTTTTCTAAAGCCTTATTTTTGTCTTTCCAAAGATGCATCACAAGTGTATTTGGAAACTTCGAAAATATTACGAGTATTGAAATCGCAGGAGTAGACACTGCTTTTTTAATCTGTCAATTATCAAGGGCTATAGGGTGCATCAATTGTCTGAATGTGGTTGACAATGTTTCATGGTGAATTTCATCAGTTCGGAAACTGCCTGAAATGGTTTTAATCCTACCTTACAGGACGTAGACAGTTTTTTAAAACCAATAGTTGCTCAAGTACAAATAATGTGAAAGCAGGAGTGCACCAAGGATCGATCTTAGGACCTATACTTTTTTACATGTAAATGGCCTGGCTACTGTACGTATTTCTGGTAGTTTCACCATTTTTGCAGATGATACCACACTTTTGTGGCATAATATAAATCAACCGAATGTATATGAAAGCATCTGTAATGACCCCAGCGAAATTAAACAATGGTGCGATGCAAGTCTGGTGTTATTCAACACAAAAAAAAGAATTATCACCTTTAAGTGCAATCTACCGGAAATTCATATGGAAAGTACACTAGTGGAAAATAAGATCTCTACAAAATTCTTGGGAATTAATATCGATGAGTTTCTGAAATTTGAGGAGCATATAGGCATTATAAACAAGAAACTTTCCTCCGGGTTTGTTTGAAGGTGATTGACAATGTTTCATGATGAATTTCACTAGTTCGGACTTCCATTGTCTACTATATAAAATGATTTGAAATCCCTGAAACAACTAAAAAAGAATAATTAAAAATGAATAGCTGAAAATAACAATAATATTAAGCAAAATAAACCTGAAATGAAATAATAGTGAAATAAACTACAAGTAAAAATATAACAATTGAATAAATAAAAACAAAATAAAAATAAAGGAATGAAAAAAAAATAAAAAGTGTAGAGATTCCAAGTCACGTTAGTTCACAACGTTTCGATTGTTAGTATCTACAATCGTCTTCGGGTGATGACTGGACTGATTCCTCCGAGAGATGACTATTTATAGGTCGTTCAAATACTTTCACTTATCCCTGCTTTCCATTTTCCGTTTCACTGGTTCCGTGGGAGATGACCGTTTTGGCGGGAGTTGGCCATTTTTCGCATGATGATGGGTTTCCATATGTTGCGTATTTCTACGCTGGCCTGGCTGAAAACAGGACAACTATGAAGCCGCCAACGTCATCAACATGAGTTCCCGCCCGCTCACGGGAATAGAGGAATCCTTGTTGAGGAAAGGCCTGAATTTCGCCATTACGCCAACATCTGTGCCCACTTTGGAGATAATTACTGCAGTGGAATCCACCAGTTCCCTTATTGACCAGACCGAGGCAGAAGAGTTCAGATGGAAAATTAGAGAACAGCTGGATCGAGAACCAGTTCCAACATCAGCAATGAAGAACGTAGAGCTCTGAACGGCCTACGTAGAGACAACACCATCAAGATCCTACCTGCAGATAAAGGAAACGCTACTGTGGTAATGGATACCGTTCTCTACGAACAGAAGATCGAAGAGGTCCTTCAGAAGGGACAATACACAAAGATCGTACGGGACCCTACTGCATCAATCGAAAGGAAGTTGTACCAAATTTTGAAAAAACAACAAGTCTATTTTTCGGACAAGGAAAGATCATGGCTAACACCGCACCACAGTAAGCCCCCTCACTTGTATGGACTACCCAAAATCCTCAAGAAGGACGTTCCGCTTAGACCGATCATCAGCTCCAGAGATTCGGCTACTTAAAACTTGTCTAGATTTTTACTTCCCTTAATACAACCATTACAAGGAAAAACATCGTCTTTTGTGAAGAATTAAAGGCATTTTGTCGAACTACTAGGGTCAATTGAGGTCACACAGGAAGATCAACTAATTAGTTTCGACGTGGAAAGCCTTTACACCAACGTTCCGGTCGAAGAAGCACTCCAAATCATACAGAGAAAGCTATCCGAAGACGGGAACCTGAACGAGAGAACGAATCTACCTATAGAAGTAATTATGGAATTACTAGGATGCTGTGTACGAAACTGTTATTTCCAACTGAAGGACGAATTCTTTACACAAGATGAGGGACTGCCAATGGGATCGCCACTTTCACCAGTCATAGCCAACATATATATGGAGTGGTTTGAAACTCTGGCCATTGAAGAAGCCCACAAGAAACCCCGAGTCTGGTTGAGATATGTTGACGACACCTTCATAATATGGAACCATGGGAATACTGAACTAGACGCCTTTCTGAAACACATCAACAGCGTGAGACCTTCCATCATTTTCACAATGGAGAAGGAAATCAACAACAAATTGCCATTCTTAGACGTTTTGGTGAAGAGGACCGACACTAAGTGGGAAACATCTGTATACCGAAAACCCACTCATACGGGACAGTATCTGAACCACGAATCCAACCACCATCAATCGACTAAAAGAGGAATCATCAAGACTCTATTAGACCGTGCTTTTGGGCTCTGTAATACGAAGGAAGGTCTCGAGAAGGAGCTAGACATCATCAAAAATGATCTTTAACGGAATGGCTACTCCAAAGCGATGGTAAAAAAGACTTTGGCTAAAAGACAGCAGGAGCCTCGCAAGGAAGAGAAGCCGTCACAACCAGTGCTTGCACTTCCCTACATCAGAGGATTATCGGAGAGGATAAGAAGAATTGGTTCCAAGTACAACATCAGAACCTGTTTCAGATCCGGTAACACTATCCGTAGCAGCCTCACGAAAACCAGACCACCAAACGCGGACTTAGATTCCAAGAATTGCATTTACCGGATACCCTGTGAGTGCGGAAAATCCTATATTGATGAAACTAAGAGGCCATTGAATGTTCGCATTACCGAGCACAAGAAGCACACACAGCGAGGGGAAACCAGCAAATCAGGAATAGCAGACCATGTTTGGACCCATCAACACAACATCGAGTGGTCCCAAGATGAGATCTTGCACAGAGAGGAACATTGGTTTAGGAGAACATTCAAGGAAGCCGCATACATGTTGTCCAACAACGTATTCAGCCAGGCCAGCGTAGAAATACGCAACATATGGTAATCCATCATCAAGCGAAAAATGGCCAACTCCCGCCAAAAGTCATCTCCCACGGAACCAGTGAAAGCAGGGATAAGTGAAAGTATTTGAACGACCTATAAATATTCATCTCTCGGAGGAATCAGTCCTGTCATCACCCGAAGACGATTGTAGATACTAACAATCGAAACATCGTGAACTAACGTGACTTGGAATCTCTACACTTTTTATTTTTATTTTCTTTTTTCATTCCTTTATTTTTATTTCATTTCAGGTTTATTTTGCTTAATATAATTGTTATTTTCAGCTATTCATTTTTAATTATTCTTTTTTAGTTGTTTCAGGGATTTCAAATCATTTTATATAGTAGTGAAATTTCCTCCGGGTATTTTGCACTCAGAATAGTATAAAAAAACTAGTATTTCACGCAGCAAAAAATGTTTATTATGCCCTCATAGACTCTCATCTAAGGTTTGGCATAGCATTTTGGGGTGTATGCAGTAAACAGCTGTTTCAATCTGTTTTCATATTACAAAAACGTGCGGTACGGTATCTATTTGGAGCAAAGTTGAATGATCCTTGTAAGCCACTGTTTTTAATGCATGGAATTTTAACTGTGACTTTATTGTTTATTCTTGAATCAGTATGCCTTCTACACAAGAACAAAGGTACCTTTACTTCTCCGCCTCATCACAATATTGACAAGCTTGCCAATTAAAGATTCCTATTCCAACAAGTAGTCGAATCAAGAACTCAATTATATATAATGGAGTGAAAATGTATAACAAGTTACCTAAAAGTTCAACAGAACTCAATAGCTCAAGAGTATAAAAATAAGAGTATTAATTTTATAATTTGGCTCTCAATACTTCCATTTTTTTGGCAGCAGTTTTCTGTAACTCAATCAGTTTCATAGCGATCCCAATATTTCCTTGAATCTTTACCTTTCCTTGGAAAAATGCTTTTTGTGGAGGAATTTTTCCCGTGAGCAATTCCATAACATCCCCATCTTTAACTATGAATGTAACTTGTGGTTTATCTTTACCGTTGAATTCAATTTTACCTTTTCCGGTCATGCAATTGATAACCCAGTATCCAGTTTCGCCATTAGGTTTAACAACTTTCAATCCGTATATTGCTCTGTGGTTGTTAACAAGGCCATCTTCATCTTCATCCATAGCTTGCTGTAGAATTTTCAGATAGGGAGTCACAATGAAACCTTCATCACCAACTGAACCTTCTGTCTTAGGACCTTCAGAACCTTTGTTTTGGTTTTGCGGGAAACCGAGTTGGTATAGCGCCACTACTACAGCACCTCCTATTCCAATATTATGTTGTAGAGCCAACTTGGCACCAGGGACCTGACGTAACCCTGCCTCACCCCTCAGTTGCCAACATAATTCAGCACACTGTGCCAATCCTGTAGCTCCTAAAGGATGTCCTTTAGAAATAAGTCCTCCGCTAGGGTTGACAACATATTTACCACCGTAAGTATTGTCACCTCGGTCTATCAGTTCTCCTGCTTTGCCGGGAGGACACAAACCTAGGGCTTCGTAAGTAACAAGTTCGTTAGTAGAAAAACAATCGTGAAGTTCTACAACTTGTACGTCGGTGGGTTTCCTATTTGTTTTTTTGAATAACTTTTCAGCAGCAAGTTTAGTCATATCGTACCCGACAATTTTCAAGTGGCTTTTATCAGTGAAAGTTGTAGCTAAATCTGTGGCCATCTCGATTCCCAGTATCTCTACTGCCTTTACCACGACTTTTAACAAAATGCTCTGATGCTATTATAACGGCAGCAGCGCCATCACTTGTAGGACAACACTGGAGTTTTGTCAGTGGACCATATATTTTCGGTGATTTCATAATTTGTTCTAAAGAATATTCATCACGAAATTGGCTATAGGGATTGTTAACGGAATGTTTGTGATTTTTATAAGCAATCTTGGCAAAATGCTCGGGTTTAGTTCCATACTTTTTCATATGTTCGATTCCAGTGTTACCAAACATTTGAGCAGCTATTGGAGCAGCCTCGATATCGACTAGTTCAGCCATAGCTTCTATGTGCTTATCCACTGGATTTGTGCGATCATTGAACTTGGGCTCCAAACTGCCCCTTTCCATTTTTTCGAAACCTACTGCCAGGGCGCAATCACACTTTCCCGATTCCACCATTTCCTTCGCTAGCATGAGTGCACTGGAACCGGTGGAACAATTGTTGTTTACATTGAATATGGGAATGCCGTGCATTCCTACCTCGTATATAACCCTTTGGCCGCAAGTAGAATCTCCATAGACGAAGCCTGCGGTTGCCCATTGAACGTCAGCAATGTTCACCTTTGAATCTTCAAGGGCAGACAAAATTGCTTCCTTGCCCCATTGTGGATAGTCGCCTGCCTTTTTTCCTGGCTTCTCAAATTTTGTCATTCCGACACCAATCACAAATACGCGACTCATTTTTGAGATATCTAAAAAAAAAACAAAATGTTCAGGAAACACTATTTGGAATGAAAATATTCGATCTTACCTTTTATCAACACAGTAGTCACAAAAGTTAATGGAGGACTGAGTGAATCTGCACTGCTGTTTTTCAAGTACAGAATAAATTATTTATAGACTGTGACCACTTGTTCGATAATGATAATGTCAAATATAGAAAATAATCATGAAATAATTCAGAGTCATTTAAGTAAATATATGAATTGAAAGATGTTCCAACCTCACTTCAATATTTTAACACTCAGTATTCAGAATTCCACCTTTTAATATTTCAAGTTCATAGACATCGAAATTGATCCGATCACAGGATATAGAATATAAAATAATCTCCAACTACGCAAACTTTGCACAGATTGCATACTGAGCATTTTATCTTAGTACAGTGACCGGATCAAAGTCGCAATGTCAGCGTATAATTCTTTATAAATATTGAGGGAGGTCAAGATCATTAAGAGACAGTATTCATTTGAGTATCGATTGATCATCAGTGGCAGTATAATGTAAGTTTTTTGGTGTTTTAATATATTTTTCTTATTAACATTTGAGTGTGAGTTTATTTAAAGTATTTTTTCCGTTTCTTTTACAATAAATATTTAATTAAGTTTTAAATGAGTTCTTTCATTATTTTGGATGAATGAATGAATGGGTGAAACAGCGAAATAAAATCCTCTCGTTAATAGCCAAGCGAGAACTGAGCTGCGACAATAACGCAACACAATTTTTTAGTGAAAATTAAACAATCATATAACCAATCTAACCTTAAGATGTTTTCGTTTGATTAGTTAACGTGGCAAGTGTCAAGTCAACTGCGCAATGTTCCAACTGTTCCAAAAAAACTAAACCTTGAAGAATTGGGGTGAAAATTTTAAGCTGATTTAAGGTGAACGAGCATTCATAATGATCACATACAATGATCAAGTTATTTACTAGTTGCCCTGCTCTGGATTATCTTTTTCGTAATAATACAACTAAATAGTATGAACTTGGTCATTAGGATTGCCTTCCAAAAGAGTTTCTTCCTCTTCCACCAAAACCAGTCGCTCCAGTAAACAAAAATACCGGCACCAAACCCTAAAAAGTGGCTAAAAAGATGTCAACGCTCCGGGACGAAGCCAAGAACAACACTTCAGAGTCAGAACTCTCAACAACAGAGTCTTCCGTCGAAGGTGACCATGAAATGTCGGTTGACGACAATAGGCCTGAAAAATCGATTTCGTCTATACAGGGTGGCCCAAAACAGCCATCCCAAACTCAAAATCAGGTTGAAAACCCCAACGACCAGGGAACTAGCTCCCCTCTCCCTCCGCGTCCTGAGGTGCCCCAAAGCACCAGGAAAACATCCTCAATTGTCGTTCGCCAGAAGGACAAGTGGGTTAAATTCACAAAGCTGGCTGCCTTCCATAAGGTAAACTTTACCAAGGCAGTAAACATGGCTGACGGCATCAAGGTTCAGCCTTCTTCGACCGAGGACTACAGGAGTGTGTCCAAACTATTGGTGAAGGAAAAATCCCCCACCACACGTATACCTTACCTGAAGACAAGCAAATCAGAGCCGTCTTCAGAGGAGTCCCGGAACAACATCTGAGACCGCTGATATCGAGGACGCCTTGGTTGAAAACGGTTTCCAACCATCATCAACCAAACAAAGCAAAATCAGAAGCATATTTATGACGTCTGGGATCTCCTTAACGTAAAAGTTAAGGTTGAGCCCCAACACCAAAAGACACTGGTAGGGCAGTGTCACCGATGTCAGCGGTTCGGGCATAGCCTAGCTTCCCATTTGCGTCAAATACGCCGGCAGACACCTTTCAGGTGAGTGCAAGAAGTCACGACCAGATTCGCCCAAGGGCGTGCATACTGCAAGTATTCCCCAGGGTTCACAGGAGGATCAAAGTAGTTGCAAATGCCCCCCGAAATGCACCCACACCTGGAAAGCGTCCTGCAGGAGCATCTGGCACACGCCCGGGAATGAGCTACGCAGGAGCGGCCAAGAGAGGTAACACCTCCGCCAGGCCGACCGAGGTGCCCAGTAGTCCCCGTTCGTCGAAGGTTAGTGACATCTGTTCCGCTCTGGACCAAATGAAGAAACTCTTCATTCAGTTCCCCGTACTCGAAAAGATGTTTACGGTGAACACCAACGTGCTAACTAGAACCTGTTAATGGCTAGACAACCAACATTGCTTAGTTCTCTTAAGGTTGTATTTTGGAATGCCAACAGTATTTCAAACAAGAAATTAGATTTTGAGAATTTTCTAATACAACAAAACATCGATGTTGCACTGGTGCAGGAAACCCACCTGCACGATGAACCTTTTGGTATTCCAAACTATCGTTTTTACTACAGAGAACGCGTTGGACGTGCTGGAGGAGGAGTTGGGAATTTTGTCAAACGTAATCTTCTTCACGTACAATTCGGCATTGATTCGGATCAGTTACATGGCATGGAAGCCTCCAACTGAGAAGAGGTCGTCATAGACTAACCTCAGTTTACAACCCTCCGCGGAATCGTCTACTCCCAGAATCACTGGATGAAATGCTATGTCGACAAATACCCCCACAATTGCTGCTGGTGACTTCAACGCCAAGCATAATCTGTGGGCAGACTCACCAATGCGAACGACCGAGCGCTCCATGCGCATGCTGACAGGCATGAGTATCGAGTGATGGGTCCAGATGAGCCCACATTCTACGGTGGGGATTTAAGGCCTGACGTGCTTGATATCACACTGCTCAGGAACGTCTCCATGTCCTGTGAAGTGTACACTTTGTCGGAACTTGACTCAGATCATAATCCAGTCATCATGATGCTGGGTGATGACCCCCCTCCCCAGGATTATCGCACCACTAGGTGAGCCTTCAAGGCTCACCTAGTGGAGACACGTACAGACCGTGAGCCGCTTCAAACTCGCAACGAATTGTCCAGGACAGAGTGTCCTCTGCGGAGCTACAATGAGTTTCCTACCAGGATAAAGAACCTTGCCAAGAAAAAACGACTCAGACGAGTTTATCGGTGGACTCTCTACCCTGGAGACAAGACTGCGGCCAGCAAAATGGCCAACTAGGTTAAACAGGCCATCACTGACTATAGAAACGAGAAGAGGAGCGGGTGTTTGGAATCGCTGGAACCTGGGGATGACGCAGGCTCAAGAAGGGGAAAACCGCTCCCTCTCCTCTTCACGGACAGCGCGTCATCTGCTACTCCCCCGCCGAGAAGGCGTTGGCCTTTGCAGACACAATGGATAGTCAGTTTCAACTTAACGTTGATCCGGATGATGATATTGACCGTGATATCCGGCTGGAACACCGGGTTCGGCGCATTCTTAGGGAAAATGATGACGACGTGAACCGTCCAGCTTCGGACGAAGAACTGCGGGGGTACATTAGGGCCTCCAAACTCAAGAAGGCTCTGGAAATTGATTTCAATCAACAACAGGTTGTTGAAGCAGCTCCCGGAGAACTTCATCAGATACCTGCTGGACATTATCAACAGCTCAATAACTCTCAGATACTTTCCTCGAAGATGGAAGCATGCCGTAGTTGTCATGATTCCAAAACAGGGCCAGAACCCGCTGTTTCCCCAGACTCATCGTCCAATTAGTCTGATTTGCTCAACAGCTAAGTTGACTGAACGTGTTGTGCTGCAGAAGAAGTTGTGCTAACAGAAGAAGTTGAAGACTGAAATGTTCTGCCTGACGTACAATTCGGCTCCAGGAGGGCACACTCCACCGAGCTGCAAGCCCTGAGACTGGTGGAAAATTCCATCTCAGAGCTGAACAACAGGAAGACAGTCCATCTCGTCCTCCTCTGGATATTTCGAAAGCCTTCGACCAAGTCTGGCACGAAGGCATGCTACACAAAATGCTCAGGGTCTGGTCCGGTGGATTAGGTCCTTTCTGAAAGGCAAAACATTTCAGGTCCGAGTTGAAGGAACCCTGTCTCCCGTCAGGGAAATCCATGCTGGAGTGCCTCAGGGAGCTGTGCTACCTCCACTACTGTACAGCCTTTACGTAAGCGACCTTCCGAGGTTCGATCACGTGAAGGTTTCCCTTTACGCCGATGATACGGCTCTCCTCGCTTCTTCCATGGGATGGGCGTTGGCAGTAGTCTACATGCAACGCGCATTGGACGACCTGGAACGCTGGTACCTCGACTGGAAGATTCGGGTGAATCCAGAAAAAAATCAGGCGATAGACTTGGGGAGACGTAAAGTTTCTCCAGGCAAAAGGGTCACGAGTCAAGTACCTAGGTCTTTGTGTAGACAGCCGACTCACCTGGGCAAATCACATTGATTATATCAAGAGCAAAGTGCAGATGAGGATAGCTAAACTCTATCCTCTGGTCAATAGAAATTCAAAACTTAATCTTAAAAATAAGATTTTACTATACAACACGATGTTCAAGCCTGTCATCATGTATGCTTCAGGTGCTTGGGGACAAACCGCCCCGTGAAACCTCTCCATTTTGGAAAGGTTGCAAAACAAACTTCTCAGGATGCTGGTGAATGCTCCATGGTTCGTGCGGAATGAAGCCATCCGCAGAAATGTGAAGCTATTAACTATACGGCAGTCCATTGAGTCGAGGAATCAGAGAGTTTTCAAATCAGCGGAAACTCATGATAACCCATTAGTCAGGGAAGCTGTAGATTACACTATAGACGACCCCACTCGATTCAGAAGGCCCCCGTCGCTCAGTTGAGTGAAGGCCCACAACGTCTGTTAAAATGAACAGTTTGTTCATCAAATACCCCAGTCAGGAAAGGGTACACAAGGCCAGAGCGGCATAGAGGTCATTGACCTTTATGTCGCCACCAAAACACCTTACGTTATGAACCATTCGTCTTCCTGTCGAATCTCAGTTGAAAGGGTAAGGGAAAAAATTTCCAACCTGATGAAAATGAAGATGACTATGAAGGGTGCATCAAGGTTTATCGGTTAAAATTAATGTAAAACCAAAATATTTGAAATTTTGTTAAGCAAATGATTTTAGTGTATAATAATTTAATACATTGAAATTTAAAAATTTTTTTTTTGATCGATTCAGCTTGGGTTGAGATGGATAGAACAGATGTCAGTCTGTACCTTTCGGTGCCGATTGCCATACTGAATCTCGCCCATTTACTTATTTTTTTAGTTCACATGTATGAATATAATTGAAAATTATTAAAAGACCTTTTTTTATTATTATTATATATACGCATGCACTGACAGTGTGGTTGTCTTACTTTCTCTTACAACTCTTACAACTTACAATCGTTTAAAGTCAGGCAAAATCGGTTTCAAACAAACATACGAGTGAAGCTAATATAAGCGTGTTGAGCTTGGCGCCCACTTATCCGGCACAGCACAGCACAGCCCGTTCCGTCAAAATACGGATAGGATAGGAACAATGAAAATTAATGTATATAAGTGTATATGTAATAGTTTGAAACACTTTTGAATAGGTTAGGAAATGTTCATTCGAACATATTTTTCTGATGTGAGCAAACGCGGCACCCAACACGAGGCTAGCTTTCTCATGTGAAATTTTGATTTAATATGTGACAAACACGTTTTTTGACATGTTCATAACTTCTGCCTACTATCACTCTCACTTTAATTCGACGGTTGTCTAGAACCATTTGGTGCAGCCTTAATCAATATACATATAATGAAATGGAGTACATAGTATTACCTACTGTTTGATATAGATAAACCGGTTCAAGCTGGCCACAAATAGCTCCAAATGAAAAATTAATGTTTATTAGAAGAATTAATACAATCAATAAATAGAAGCAAGATCAAATGCGAATAATCTTTGTTTGATCTTTTGTACTTTATTGCAAAACATATGTTTCTTTCATTGCCGTTTCGATCTGTATCTGTAAAATACTCTATAACAGCATTCACCTTAAGCCTGGGGGGCTGAGACATGGACTCAGTTTCATCTTGTTTGATCAAATGAGAAATAATGACGTGAGAAATGATGAGCCCCATCATTTCGCGGAAGCTAGAATATTCCCTATTTCGTTTAGTAAAACAGTGAGTTAGATTGTCCTATATGGACGTGTATCATAAATATATATTTTAAACTGATACGTACGCCAATGGGAATCTATAGTTTCCAGACGTCGCGTCGGGCAAAGCAACAGGTCACTGGTCATTAGGTAATGAACCTCTGGTAACTGTACCTTTTGGCGGCATATAATTTGTGCCGTAATCCGTAAAAGTTTACGTCTAGCAGAGTACTCAACGAATAATAACGGAGGTTTCTAATTCACTAAAGTTTTCAACATCGATAAGTCCTATGGCTTGTGGTAACTAATGACTTTCAATAAGTCTGAAATCAGAATAAATCTATTTACATAAAAATAAATTTTTGTTGTAAAAAAGTGTGTGGTGATAAATATCCATTGTTAAAAATATTTGGTTAGGAGCTGTTTGTCAGATTGTCATCCCACACTTTTACATCAAGCCACAGGAATTATTGATGTTGACCACAAACTTAAATTAGTTTCGATTTATTTTTGATTTTTTTAATTTGTGTTGCTATTAAAGCGTGTTTTTAAGTTTTTTAAACTATTATTTATTTCCCACTTTTTAGTTTGGCTTGCTACTTCAAGTCTATTTGTTTTAATATTGAATATATACGCATGCACTGACAGTGTGGTTGTCTTACTTGCTCTTACAACTTACAACCGTATAAAGTCAGTCAAAATCGGTTTCAAACAAACATACAAGTGAAGCTAATATGTACAGTGTGACCCATTTAAAATGGAACCACCCCTGTAGAATGTGCATTTTTCAATCAATCTCAATTTTTTTTATTGAAATATTAAGCATGAAAAACTGTATCTTGACACTAACTTTCACAATTTTAGTTTCATTTCCAAGGCACTCTATGGTTTTTTTTGTTTGTCAAAAACGGCAAAAGTTTATTAGGCAATTTTTGTTTTCAAATTTGACTATACCACTGGATTCGTAGTCGTTATAAATCAAAACTGTCAAATTTTCATTAAAAAATATTTGTTAACAACGAAGTTACAACAACTTCAATTTTGGAAACAAAGTATTTGTTTGTAATTTTTATTCAGATTATAGACATATTTGAGATCTGACAACACTGTCATCACCAAGTAGAACACCAGTGAATTTGTACAGTGAAAATCCGAAGTCAACAGCTCAATGCGTTCTACAGTTATAACTCCTGAAAATATGGTAATGTGAGAGATTTGTGGTGCAAGCGTTTTGTAATAAAAATCTGACTACGCCACTGGATTTGTGGATAATATTCTCTTAAAATCATTCATTTGAGTGTAGGTTAGGAGAAGTGAAAATTAAAATAAAAATTGAATAATTGAATAACAGAAAATTAAAAGTTCATTTTCAAGTTACGCAGTAGTAGACCAAGTTCAGAATCTCATGTCATGGGATCTCCCAATTGCGCTTTTACCAAATCTTGATAGAATCTTGAAGTATTAATGGTCATACTTGTAAGATTTTTGGAAGTTTCCCAATAATAAATAATAGTACTTTTGTAACAGCGCACCTGGAAAATCACATTTTATGATGAATGATGATGTAAAAAAATCGAATATAGCTCTTCTGGATCTGGAGATATACAGAAAAAACAAAAAAATCCCAAATTATTTTTTTTGTCTATATCTTCTTTATTCGCAGACATATTGAAAAACTGTCTACATTTTGCTATTGGTACTTGATGTCGGCTAACCATGAATCTTTTATATAGGGTATCATCTGACTTGGGCCATCCCCATCTTTGAATTTCTAAATACGGACCTGTTGTGGTTTTTGGATCGTAGACGTTCACTTCTTACTGACAAATTAAATTTTATTTTATATTTCGGGATGTTTCGGTAATATCTGATTATAATTGGGTAAATTATTCTATTTTAAATTACGGCCCTGGAAATTGGTTGACTGAGTTAAATAAAAACACAATAGCAACTTTCACGCCTCCCTATGTATCGTAGAGTTTTTAGAGTACCTATTCGTATTTTTTCATATTTCCATTGCACTGAGCGTTTTTTACAATTGACTTCGAATAAGAAAACCTTTTATTATTATCTGAAACATATCTACAACAAAAATATATTATATGTGTTTTGATGAACAGAAAAAGAAACGATAGCAATAATAACATTCGAAATGAACACTATAATTGTAATGAAAATTGAAATGAAGTAATTTATATGCACAAAAAAATTAATTGCACAACAAATGTTCGAATTGGAGTCCTTCCATTTCGATACAAGTAATGGACCAATAACATGGCCTGCAAGATCACCAGATCTTACTATTTTGGACTATTATCAATGGCGGACATTGAAAAATAGGATTTACGCTGGCAGAGTCGCAACAATGCTGCAAATAAGTGTATTAAGAGCAATAAATAATATGAATTACCGAGTTCAAAAATGCCTCGGAATGAAAGGAATCCAAATTGAACATTTATTGCGCCATTAATTTTTTTGTGCATATAAATTACTTCATTTTAATTTTCCTTACAATTATAGTGTTCGTTTCGGATGTCATTATTGCTATCATTTCTTTTTCTGCTCATTAAAACACATAAAATATATTTTTGATGCAGATACGTTTCAGATAAATCATAAAAGGGTTTCTTATTCAAAGTTCATTGTAGAAAACGCTCAGAGCAATGAAAAAAGTATGAATAGGTACCTAAAAATTTAAAAAAAAATCTCGAAAAACTCTACGGTACATAGGAAGACGTGAAAGTTGCTATTGTGTTTTTATTCAACTGTCAACCAATTTCCAGGGCCGTAATTTAAAAAGGAATAATTCACACAATTATAATCAAATATTACCGAAACATCCCGAAATATAAAATTTAATTTAATTTCTCAGTATGAAGTGAACGTCGACGATACAAAAACTACAACAAAAATACAGGTCCGTATTTGAAAATTCAAAGATGGGGGTGGCCCAAGTCAGATGACACCCTGTATAAAAGATTTTATGGACATATTCTAATAGCTCACATTAAGTGCCAATAGCAAAATGTGAACAGATTTTCAATATGTCTGCGAATAAAAAAGATATAAACAAAATAATCTAGGATTTTTTGGTTTTTCCTGTATATCTCCAGAACCAAATAAGCTATATTTGATTTTTTTACATTATTGAATAGGTCTTCAAAATACGAGACACTTGACTAAAATTCTCAAGTTTCAAACATGACTGAAGGATAAAGTGTCCAACAGTAAAATACATTCCAGACTCTTGATTGATAGTCGTGTCAAAAACACAAAACGGACAGGCAATCCTCGGAAGTCCTCAGAAACAGCTCTGATTTTGATGTTTTTTTTTCAAATTTTTGTTCTTATATATTATTTGAAATCAGAAACCCATTGAAGCGAGTAATAAACTATATATATATTGTTTAAACAATATACATAAAATTAATATAAAAAATGCGGTTTCATGTGGCTTTTCTTGAAAAGTTCTTCATATATTGATCAATATAACAGTACATTAGATATTCTCATAATAACTATGGCATCAACGTTGAAGTTGTTAATGCCGATGATAATGATGAAACTCAAGCAGAAATAATAGATATATTAGTTATACTTCAATCGATGATGCATTTAAAGAAGAAATCCTTTAAAGAAAAATTTAAGTTTACAGTTGTCCTTTTGCTAATCCTAATCTTAAGGATGTATCAGAGCTTTATTTTTCTATCGTTGAACTTGTGACTGAACTGTTTTAATATGTTTTTTTGCTGCATCTTCTGTCGGGGATAACGAAGTTTAATAGTATTTTCAGAAACATACTAAGTGACTATTGAATCTTGAATGATGAAATCAACAGCTAGATACTCGACAGGGATTGAAGTGAATTATTGTAAATACCTACCTGCCCATTTTCTCAGATAAATATAATGCACTTTTGCCTGCAAATGGTCTGACAATAATTCACATTGATCCCTGTCTGGTTTTATCATTCAGGGCCAAATTGCCAATTCAGTATATCTCTGAAAACCCTGTTCGCTGTTGTTCTTTGGAGCTAATGCTATGCAATATTTGTATCTCAATACTTTCATTAAAAAATACTTCTTCGTGTGGTTCTTCAATCATGAAAGTTTCAGAAGCTACACTTCTGACAACTAATAGAGTTTTTTAAAAAGATTATGTTTCTTTTTATCGTGAAGAGACGATTCAGTTATCTCGTTCAGTGAATGCATAAATGCTAAAGTTATGATTTGTTGTAATATTAGGATATTTTATTAATTTATTTTTTGTCGAACAAACTCGTTATAACGCCATTATTACCATAAAAATATTGTTTGCTACATATATATACAGGGCTATTCAAATTCGTTTCTGTACATGGGGATCTCGTAAACGATAAGAGATAGAGTGTCGGTTGAATTGGCCCTAAATGATGAAACCAGACAGGGATCAATATGAATTATTGTCTGACCATTTGCAGGCAAAAGTGCATTATATTTATCTGAGAAAATGGGCAGGTAGGTATTTACAATAATTCACTTCAATCCCTTTGAGTATCTAGCTGTTGGTTTCATCATTCAGGATTAAATTGTCACTTAGTATGTTTCTGAAAATACTATTCAACTTCGTTATCCCCGACAGAAGATGCAGCAAAAAAAACATATTAAAACAGTTCAGTCACAAGTTCAACGATAGAAAAATAAAGCTTTGATACATCCTTAAGATTAGGATTAGCAAAAGGACAACTGTAAACTTAAATTTTTCTTTAAAGGATTTCTTCTTTAAATGCATCATCGATTGAAGTATAACTAATATATCTATTATTTCTGCTTGAGTTTCATCATTATCATCGGCATTAACAACTTCAACGTTAATGCCATAGTTATTATGAGAATATCTAATGTACTGTTATATTAATCAATATATGAAGAACTTTTCAAGAAAAGCCACATGAAACCGCATTTTTTATATTAATTTTATGTATATTGTTTAAACAATATATATAGTTTATTACTCGCTTCAATGGGTTTCTGATTTCAAATAATATATAAGAACAAAAATTTGAAAAAAAAACATCAAAATCAGAGCTGTTTCTGAGGACTTCCGAGGATTGCCTGTCCGTTTTGTGTTTTTGACACGACTATCAATCAAGAGCCTGGAATGTATTTTACTGTTGGACACTTTATCCTTCAGTCATGTTTGAAACTTGAGAATTTTAGTTAAGTGTCTCGTCTCTTACAGGCAGACCCTAATAAATACAACCATTGAAATTAACCAGAAATGAATTATAATGAGCAGATCTGCATTTGGCGGCTGACAGATATAGAGAAGTTAAATAATAACCTTTGATGATTGATGAAGATTGAACAGTTTATTTTTTATTTGGATATCATTATTTTGAGTTGTTAATATCAATCATGACTTTGTCAGGGTCTGCTATGAAGTACATCAAATCTGATATTTCTGTTTCAAAAACTAACTCGATTGTTAAAATTTCTGCAGAATATGTTACTAGGGGTATGGTTCCAAATTTTTTTTGTGGTTTTTATATAATTGAATGGTAATGTAATGGTAGGTCGGTAGCCGGGCGGTTCGACGTGGGTGCTTTGTTCACTCTCTCAATCGACCGATGTGTGAGTCGGTGGTTCAAGCCGCAGGCTGAACGATCGATTTTTACTTGCTATCGTCTAAACCGTGTTAGGAATCACACGTTATATGTAAAGACCTTGTTAGTCCTTCTGAGGGTTGCCATTCGTAAGGGTGTGACAGCGGGCTAACGGGAAAACATACTTTAAACATATTTTCATTTTATTGTAATTTGTATAGAGTTATGAAAAAATAGGAACATGTGTGATAAAATGTTTGGGATATAATAACCGGTTTCTACAATGTAGCACACTTGAGATTTCCTTTTTTTTTGTACAGATTAGGTCATAGTTGTAACCTAAAAGATTACAAATTTGAAGAAGAAGGTATTTGAGACAACCTAAAATATAACAAAAATCTGTTTGCAGAGGATAATAAGCTGTGGTTAGTCATGACATTCAAAAGAAATAACCCGTGATAAAATGGAAATATTTTGAAAAGGAAAAAAGAATTGCAAAGAGAAAAAATTTTACATATTAATTGTTTCTATCTGCAAAAAGTTCTCATGTGTTTGCCTATTTTTGGTTTGAAAAAATCGCCGCTCCAAACTATTACTATAGTACATATATATATATATATATATATATATATATATATATATATATATATATATATATATATATATATGCTGAACTGGTTTTTCCGGGTATTTGATCCGTGTATGTGATATTATCTCTAATTTCACCGACGTTTCGACAAAATCTCATTTGTCATTATCAAGGTGTGCTGTTACGTGTTCAGAAATTTGTTGACCTTGCTCAACTCACTTCTTACTATAATGGTAAAATGGTATTCGTTGTGTTCAGAAATAGATTAGTCCATAAACCCTGTACTACCTACTATTTAAACGTTGTTGAGTTTTACCTGCGTTCTTCTTCTTCTTAGTTGACCTCATCTCCCCGTTAAGGTATTGAATATGAAATCTGAAGTTTTCACGGATAGGAATATGCTGAACTGGTTTTTCCGAGTATTTGATCCGTGTATGTGATATTATCTCTAATTTCACCGACGTTTCGACAAAATCTCATTTGTCATTATCAAGGTGTGCTGTTACGTGTTCAGGAATTTGTTGACCTTGCTCAACTCACTTCTTACTATAATGGTAAAATGGTATTCGTTATGTGTTCAGAAATAGATTAGTCCATAAACCCTTTACTACCTACTATTTAAACGTTGTTGAGTTTTACCTGCGTTCTTCTTCTTCTTAGTTGACCTCATCTCCCCGTTAAGGTATTGAATATGAAATCTGAAGTTTTCACGGATAGGAATATGCTGAACTGGTTTTTCCGGATCAAATAGAGATAATATCACATACACGGATCAAATACCCGGAAAAACCAGTTCAGCATATTCCTATCCGTGAAAACTTCAGATTTCATATTCAATACCTTAACGGGGAGATGAGGTCAACTAAGAAGAAGAAGAACGCAGGTAAAACTCAACAACTTTCGACTTTTGAGGGTTGTCGTTCGTAAGGATGCAACAGCTGGTTAACGGAAAACACAGATTTTAAACAGATTTTTTTAGAATGTTAACGTTTTGGAAAACTGTCCGTTTCTGTTTTCGAAAACCAATAAATTCCCTTGTAAAGCGTGTCTCAATCGGAAACATTTATCGAGTTTGTCTGTCGTAATCATTATACAAAATGTGTGAAACATGTAGTAGAAATGTGAATTTCAGTAGGAGTTGAGTAAGAGTAAGAAAACTTCAATAAATGTAATCTAATAAATGTCGATTTCCACCACAACAAAACAACAACTTTATCGATTTCGACAAAACAAAAACGAGTTATCAGAATGAGAAACATTTTGTTTTGTCAACAAAGAAATGTCCCGTTGGCAGGCGGAGGATCAAAAGGTTTCGTCTGTGTTTTTCAAAGAGTTGGCAATGTGGAAACGGTCGGTAACTATTCAAATTCGTTTCTGTACATGGGGATCGTAAACGATAAAAGATAGAGTGTCGGTTGAATTATGGCAAAGTTGCGTATTTTAGAGACCTATTCAATGATGTAAAAAATCGAATATAGCTCTTTTGGTTTTGGAGATATACAGGAAAAACCAAAAAATCCCAAATTATCTTTTTGCCTCTATCATCTTTATTCGCAGACATATTGAAAATCTGTCGACATTTTGAAATTGGCACTTGATGTCGGCTATCAGAATATATCCATGAATCTTTTATATAGGGTGTCATCTGACTTGGGCCACCCCCATCTTTGAATTTTTAAATACGGACCTGTATTTTTTGTTGTAGTTTTTGGATTGTAGACGTTCACTTCATACTGAGAAATTGAATTTTATTTTATATTTTGGAATGTTTCGGTAATATTTGATTATAATTGGGTGAATTATTCCCTTTTAAATTACGGCCTGGAAATTGGTTGACTGAGTTGAATAAAAACACAATAGCAACTTTCACGTCTCCCTAAAGATGTTCAGAACAAACCGGAATATTTATGAAACTCAGATTTTACAATCCTATTTGAATAATAAAGTGGTGTATGTACTATTAATTTTCTGAAATTGTATTACGAATTTATAAGAATTATAAAATAATTCACCTAGTAGATCCTTTTGAAATTACAATCAATCAAACTAATATTTTAGTGACCAATAGAATTGAAGATTGAGGAATATATTCAACACCAAACTGACCTTCGAACAACCAAATAATATCTTTTTTATCTGGTTCAATAATTTAGTAGATTCCTTTTATAAATTCGTGAGATATTTATGAGATGTGCATTTACATAATTATACTAGTTGACAAGCTATATAAAAAAGTGAAAATTGTGTACTACTATTATTTATTATAGATTATGTCATTGTCAAGCATCTCTATAGATCAGTTTCTCCTAAAATGTTACAGTTTCAAGATGGCTTCATGAAAAAAAGATCCACTGTTAGTAATCTTAGCAATGTTACCCAATTTGTATCTGAAAACTTGGATAGTCGTGCACATGTGAACATTATATACACCGACTTTGCTAAAGCTTTTGATAAAGTCTCACATCCAATTCTTCTAAGAACCCTGAAATATGATTATGGTTTTCATCCCAACCTGATAAAATTTTACATTTCATATCCATCTAATCGAAAACAAAGAGTAATAGTGGAAGGGCATAAGTCCAGTCCATTTATTGCATCGTCTGGAGTTTCCCAGGGTTCCAACTTGGGTCCTTTGTTATTTATTTTATTTAAAAACAGCCTTGTGAAAAATATCACATCATCTTGCTACTTGTTGTTTGCAGACGACTTAAAAATTTTTAAAAGAATATTAACAGTTGAAAATTGTGTACATCTACAAAACGATATAAATAACATCGTTGAATGGTCAAACAAAAAACAAATTGTTATTCAAACGTTGAAAAGTGTAATACTATGATCCTCTGTCGAAAAAAAGTCAGTATAACATACAGCTACGAGATGGACGGTATAAAACTCAACAGAACTCGAGAAATAACAGACCTCGGTGTTACTTTTGATTATGAATTGTTATTTAAATCTCATATAGTGAATATAACAAACAAAGTCTCAAAGATGTATGGGTTTGTAGTCCGCAACTTTAGGCAATTCAACAATATTACCTGCATCAAACATTTGTATATCACTCTTATTAGAAGCATTTTGGAATATGCTTCCATTATCTAGTGTCCTTAATATAACTGTCACGAGTATAGCATTGAAAGAGTTCAAAACAAGTTTCTGATATATCTTCACTTCAAAGAAAGATGATACAGAGTGAAGTAGACGATCCCTGTCTTCTATCAAAAATCAATTTCAATGTACCTGCTTATGAAACTAGATCGTTTCGCACATTTTATATTGAATCGGCAAGAACAAATTATTATCAAAATGACTGTGATATCTTCTTCCAAAATCGTAATAGTTTTAGAAATAGGTTGTATGAAATTGAACTTTCTTGTCATTTTGCTGTATGTAAAAATCTATTTGTGATATTTACCTTTCCTACTCTGTAACTGGGTCATGGGTCTGTAGAATTTGTAAATAAATAAATGAGTTATGAACTATTACCATTCATTTAAAAATATTAAGTAGAGTTCGATTATAAGTGAAGGAATTGAGTGACACTTGATGAAAATCCACGATAAACGTATTCAATAACACATTGAGTCGGGAAAGAGAAGTGTTGGCTTTCTACTTCAACAAATGTCTTATTCCGAAACTTCGAAGTCCACCCTATGAGGATGGCAAGATTCCGTGCAAAGGGAAATTTTATATCGTAACTCTTTCATATACTATATTGTGATTAAAAAAATATTCTGTAATCAAAAATTCAACTAACATCTGACGAGCCTAACATACAAATATTAAACTATACAAACATCGTCCTTTGGAATTTATTTCATCTTATTCTGCGACAAAATCATAAATTCAAACAAGAAAATGGCGGTGTTCCTGTTTGAAAATTTTCTTCTTTTTGTAGATCCCCTAGCATGTAGCGATAGTAGTAGATATTCTTTTTAATTGTGAAAAATTCTGATTGACTTTTTCATCTAGCCATATTGGATTCCGTACTTCGAGATATATAACTTATTCATTTTTACAAAAAGACCAACCAACAGGAGATCAACAGACAGGAGACCAACAGACCACGCCACTGAAGATGACTGCCGCAGTTGCAGTTGAAACGTTTGGAGATTGTAACCAAACAAGACCACGGCAAAACCCGGAAACCAACCAAAGCATGGCAAGTTATTGTGCATCTGAGATAATTTCACAATAGTTCGTAGAGAAGTGAGGTATAAATAATAGCAGTCTTCTTCTTAAAGAGCTACAATTCAGTGAAACTTGAGAAGTGCATTCCATCGAATCTACCAAATGATTAAATATTTTATAAATGAAAAGTATATTTGTATGGCATTAACATCTTGTGTTGTAGTTAAACTTACTAAATTATAAAACAAGTTGCTCTCGTACGAAAAGTAATGTCTATGACGGAAAAACTTTTAATTTATAGTATTACTGACTTTTGTCTGAACGTATTTTAAGCGATTAATTAACGTTAGGAATGTAGGGTTTCATATTACGCTACATTATTCTATTATTGGGTTATAAATATAAGGTACATCACTTGAAGTGAAGAATAGTTTTAAAATGGGGAAGGTTCCCCAATTTGGGTTATTACAGCAAATGCAAGTTTGAAAACAATAAAGTTGAGTTTAATTCATGAGTTTTTCAAATTCACTTCGAAAAGTATTCAAATTGATGTTTCAAATGTTGGGTTTTGATTTTTAAAGGGATTTGTTTCTAATTCACATATTGGCAACAGCGCCTATATCAATTTGAAATAATTCATACGTACCTAGATATTCTACTTTAAATAAGGAAAATTATCTTTATAAATCAACAATTAAGGCAAAATATAAATTATAGTTCCATACCACCTCCACAGGCCACATAAACAACAGTTATTTTGTTATTTATTTATATAGAGGAAGATAGGTTAGGTGCACGAAATGTCATATGTCACAGAATGTCTCGGAACTCGGAACATAAGTAAACAGAACAGCACGCCTCTGAAATACGTCATCTTTGTTTGTTTCATACAGGTAACATATTCATTGTCCTTTATTAGCTATAACCGATGTTGCCAAATGGTGAAATAGAAACGAATCCCTTTAAATATTGAATGCATTATTTCATTCCTCTTTTTCAAGTATTTAAATAATTTTTTAAAGAAAAAGGTTGAAATAATAACTTTAAAATGCGTTGTTTTAGAGCTCTTTTATGAAAACTACTTGATTTTCGTCAGGAGGAACATTCCCCATTACTTGGTATAGTATATACGATACGAATGGCAGTTTCTTTGTATGGCATGGGCGGCGTGATATAATACGAGGCTAATCCTTATTTTTATGTGCGAGCTTTTATATGTATGGTGTTAACTAGTAAATTTGTCAGACCCGGTACATTAGTCTTTCATATAGCTGTTCGGATTGACTTCCTGTAGACTATACATCTATTTAAGGAACGTATTGTTCTTAAGGCTTTCTGGGCGATTTTATCTACATGACAGTCAAAACAGAGTTTTCTGTCCAATATAACTCCTAAATCAATTGTATTGTCAGTAATTGTTCGGTAATATTAAAATGTATGATGGGCAGCACCCGACGAGGGAAAGTTATGTGATTACATTTTTGTATATTCAGTGTGAATCTATATGTTTGGCAAAAAGTGGAGAACCTATCAGTGCCCCTCTGTAAAAAATGATAATATGTCGATTTAGTGATTAGGCAAAATATTTTCATGTCACTAGCATACAACAAAATTTTTGAAAACTCGAAAGGCATTTTTCGACATTATCAGGATAAATTCTGAATAGTAGTGGTCCCAGATATGTATCCTGGAGACACCTGATGTAGCTCTAGCTAATTCGGATTTGCAATTGTTTAGTGCAGCATTCTGATAACGCTCATTAAGGTATGAGTACAACCTCAACAAGCAACCGTGTGCACAACAATTCCTGAATTTTATCAAAAAAGTAAGATGAAAAACTGTGCCAAATGCTTTTGAAAAGTTAGTTCACACGGTACCGGTAGATATTGTCCGCTCCAAGTTGCCGCAGATGTCCTGTACGTAGGGAACCAAGGTACTCAGTACAGACCTTCCCCTGTAGAAGCCTTGCTGGGTAGTTGAAGTACAATTCTTAACTATAAAATATATTTCAGCGTGAATGATTGACCCAAATAATCACCCAAATAAACTCAACAAAGAAATGGGTTAGTAATTTGTAACATAACTCGCCTCCCCTCCTTTGGGTATAAGTATAACCTGAGCTATTTTCCAAACTTTCAAAAATTTACAACTATGCAACCAATTGTAATGGCTCTATATAGTAAACTATTTTGACAAGATTTTATGAATATGACTGGGTATCCATCTGGTCCACTATAGTAAACTATTTTGACAAGATTTTATGAATATGACTGGGTATCCATCTGGTCCACTACCTTTACTTGCATTCAAATTTGATATACCATTCGGTGCTTTATTCTTTTTGAATCAAAATTATTAAATAATTTATCAGAAAGTCCTAGTAAAGAAAGTGACTTGTCGGATTGATAGACACTTTCAAAATATCCTGAAAATAGTTAACATATAGATAGAAAGTCATTAGAGCTTTTATCATCGAATTTTATTTGATTAGGTATTGAAGAATGCTGCTTTTGCTGTGTTCCGAATGCCTGACATATCTTTCACAGTATTGTTCAATACTAATTGCAAACAATTATAAGAGAAGTTAGCGTCTGTAATGTAATGTAACGAATTAAAGAATCAACTGTTTTAAACAAATTTATTTTTAAGAATATTTCTCTATCACAACTAATTTATATTCAACACTTAGCAACTAACGCTTAATTTATCTTCACTGTCCGAATTCTTTATTTAAACGCACGATTCGCTTTCTGAATATAGACTCCCTTTATGGACGGGAAGCAGGGCTTACATACCAGTAAAATCGTTCTAGATTTATCTAGAGGTCTCTGTACTCGTCTATTCTTTTCGCAGCGGTTCGCGATGAGTCAGATGTTTGCTGGCTGAAATATTAGTCAGGGCCGGTTTAAGATTCGTTACAGTAAATACGAAAGAGTACATTTTCGGTACAGACACACTTGGGATTAGAACCCGGTTCTCCTGTTCGTTAGACAGGCGCATCAACTTTGCTATCGCAGCTACCGACAGACAAGACGTTTGGAACTACAAGTTCCATTCGACAATGGCTTACCAGCCTCTTTTTTCTCTACCCGTGACTCCGGCAGTGAAAGTCTATGTTCTTATACAACCAAATGAACGGAAAAGAAATAAAAGACAATAGAATAAAAGATCAATATTCTGATACATGAAGTTTAGTTGCTAAGTTCAGCAATATTGACAAATTTCTTTGTCTTCGCACTAACACCACGAAATAATGAATGGAGAATGTGCTTGGGTTGTTAGCCTGCTTGGTAACTCCGACAGAGCAGTTGGTAAATGCGCATGTCTAGGGAACAAGAGAGCCAGGTTCTAATCTCGGACGGGTCACATTTTTTCAATTTGGTTTTTCTTTCTTATATGTCTGCATACCGCATTTTAGTACCGAATAAAAGCGGCACGGTTCCACTATAACACATAAATGAAATATCGTCGCTACATTTCAGTCTTGACAATTAATTTCCGGAAGTCCGCATTAGCGATTTGTCATGCATAAGACAAAAAGTTGCACAATAAAGTTAACCGTCTTCAAATGTGATGAACCGTCAAGGATGATATTGATTTTTCACCTTGGCGATAAACATTTTACCAGTGTGCTAGTATTGCTGTCAAACTCATAGTCCGGTCAAATTAGACAAAAAAATAAGATTAAAACCACCTAAAGTCTCACCCAGCTGAAAAATCAATAAGATTCTTTAAAATATGATCAAAAATAAAATTTGAAAGTTTTTTGCGATTTTCAGCAAAACGGTAAGTTTTATCATAAAAATACTTCAAACAAAAATTGTAGATCATAATATTATCTACAAAAAATGTATTGATACTTTTTTCCTACGAGCCACCGTTTTTGAAATATCACGATTCAAAAATTAGTTAAAGTTTTAATCGTCATAATATGCATGAATATGGAAATATATTCATCAATAACTTTATCTACTTTTGCAAAGTATCAAAATCATGTACTATTTTTACACGCAATAACTGGCTGTGATACGACATCTGCATTTTACAGGAGGGGTAAAATAACAGTTTTCAAAGTGTTTGAAAAATAAAATTTAGTTCAATGTGCTGAAGTTTTCAAAAATAGTAATTCAGCTCGACAAGAAATTATCACTAACGGCATTCGATTTCTTCTTTCTATGTATGGAGCTCCTAAAAAAACTACCTGCTTAGATAAGTATAGATATGTATGTTTCGTTAAAAATACCAAAAGTAAAAAACAAGTAGAACCTTGTCTTCCTCCAACCTCAGTTGCTGCTCATCAACATCTTTTTCGGGTATATTATCATGTTCAAGTGTGGCTTGGTTATCAGCTGGAGTCTACAGACTGGGGTTGGCAGTTGGTCAACAATTGTAGTGCTTAATGTTGTTGCAAAAAAGCCGGACTGTTTTGTTCTCTTGCATGTACACGTTGTCAAGGCCGGTCGTGCTCTAATAATGAATCACCAACAGTGGAGGATCCGTTTGATTCCAATGAGGCGACATGCGATACATCGCTATTAACGCAGTTTACATGTACTCAGGATGAAGATGAAGAAGAACAAGACGAACAATAATTTTATGAGTTACAATTTTCGTCTAAAATATTTTTATGATAAAACTTACAGTTTTGCTTGAATATTTTTTTTCCATACAGGGAAATAGGGAACTTTCAAATTTTATTTTTAATCATATTTTAAACAATATTACTGATTTTCAGCTTGGTGGGAATTTAGGTAGATTTGAATGTCTAAATTGACCGGGCTATCATACGCACTCGATTCAATTTTTTGCGAATGTTTAAGGACTTTTTGTAAATCCCGGCAAAATACTATCCCATGCGCACCTTATATTTCGAAATTAATAATTCCGTAGCTGAAACATGTTATATACGTAATTTATTGTGATTTTTCCATTGCCTAATACCCGATTGAAATTTTGTATCATATTCACTGAATCAATTTTCAGGTGATTACGATTATTGCAATGTTGGAGAGGTCGACGTCAATATGTTCAAGGTGAAAATCATAGTGGAATTTCGTCAGAACGACAATGAACTAATCACTGACGGTCCAATCCGATCCGGGTCCGAGGATAAACAATTTTTATCTTAGATTAATAGTTCTTAATAGCGACCATGTACTGCAAATCTCATTAGGAAATACTCAGTATGATATGTCGAACAAATCAATTCGAATAAATATAAATGAATGGTATGAGAATGCAATGGGGGATTCGCTTCAACCGTTTCGGAGAAACTGACTTACTAGGATACACAGCTCAACTTTTTTATATTTTTGTATAGCATCTGATGCAGTTCTGAACATTTTTATATCCATATAGAGAGGAAGTTACAAAATCTTCAGTTTACTATGAATATAAAATTTTTATTTATCATAAAAGATAAAGAGTTCACATACATTCAACTAGAAAAGTAGGTGATTAAATACAGAATGTTCAAAGATGTTCAAACATCTTGAGTAAAACATATATGTACGCAGTAGTAATGATTTGGTTCTGCCAGCTCAACGGATAAAATAATAGATGTTTTATATAAGAAAATCATCGGTGGACGGTTGATAAAAATGGACCTGATATTATTAGAATGTTCGGATTTCTAATTTTATTTTTTCAACATTTAACAATATTACTAAATCTCTTACATCAGTTGTTTGTATCACTCATTTTATGAACACATTTTTTACATATTTCTGCCCTACCACCAGTTCATAGAGGTATCATAATTAATGTCAAACACAATGCCAAAAAAATTGCGTTGAAAACAATGGAAGATTTGGAGAAGATTCAAAAGACGGGAGACGAACTTTCAAGCTGATTGAGACATTTCATAAAAAATTTTTTTTTGATTGATATTTGCATTTTTTTACTATTTTATACTCTCAGCTACGAAGTACATCTTTTGATTATATAAATGAAGGATCTCTTATTAGCCATTTTTCAGATGTTAAAGATCTCACTGTCCAAGAAAACTGTAATATTTTTGGAGTTGTTGAAACATGGCTTTCTGATACCACACCACATGAACATATTCAAATCAATGGTTACAAGTTCATTAAATGTGATAGAGGGTCGAGAGGCGGGGGATAGGTATATATCTGCCGTCTAATTTTAAATTTCATATGATTAAAAATCTTATTGATGAGTGTTTGGAACAGTTATGGATAAGAATAATATATAATAAGAAACATATGGCAATTGGAGTATTTTATAGACCTGGTTCTAGATCAAAATTTGGCGAATTTTTCAATATTTTAGAGTTAACTTTAAAGAAATCGTTCTTATCTCTAATGAAACAATATGAGGAGGCGACGTTAACATTGATCTCTTGTTTCTTGCTAAAAATAATACAGTTTCAATAATACAGAAATGTTTAGACTGCATTGATAGCTTAATTTAAAACAATTAATTAATACGCCAACAAGAATCACTGATATTACTTCAACTTGACTTGACTTTATTATAGTATCCAATGAAGCAATAGTTAATCACTAGGGCACCCAGAACACATCTCACATTTCTGATCATTATTTAGTGTTTGGTGCAATTCAACATGAAAATTATAGAAATGAGGAACAGTTTTATACATATGAAATTTGAAGCGTATCGACAGAGATCATTTGCTGTTATTATCACCCTTCGATGACATTTTATTTTTTCCGTCTCGGACGGTTCGTTTATGAAGGTTTTCCCGTGTGTGGTCCCAGGTGTGTTTTCACACTACTCTTTATTTTTCTCAAAGATCCATTTTACAATCTGGTTCCGTATAAAAGATTTTGGTACACACATAGCTGGTTTGGTATCTATATATGGAGTTGAGGTTGCCAGGTGTTTCTGTAGACCATGTTCTTGGGATGTCTGTTTATTCTCCACTTTTCACCACCTCTAGTAAACAAGATATGTGAAAAGGGACTAGACTACAGAAAAAAGTAAGTTTTCAGGTTTTGCCTGGACAGTAATACTGTGATTTTTGGACTATACTCATTTCGTTTTTTTGATGATGAAAGTAATTTGAGCATCGCATCTCAAACGGAAATCTACATTCCTAAATATTTCAACTTCCTCTATTATAGGTTCTAGGATAGAAAGTGAATAAAGGATTTTTTTGAATCTATGTTTCTTCGGAGTCATAAATGATCATGAATCGCCATAAAAAAGTTCGCACAATATGAAAAACTTTTATTATTAATGTTAATGAAATGAAAGAAAATCTAAAGAGGTCTACAAATGTGAATAAAGTAGAGTAGAATGAGTATATCACCGAAAATAATTTTTTAGATATAATAATAAAAATAATACATTTATTATTTACCCATATATAAAGTGATACAGAGTAATTTCACAATACTAAAAACATCTAATGAAGGTAAATGAAAGGAGAACCGATAGACTCTGCAGCCAATTCTTCCTCATGCCCGATATAGAGGACCACAGTAGCAAATATGAGTGTAGCTTGTATTTGAAAACAACATTTGCAAGTGAACATTTTTAAAATTCAAAATAATAGGGGTATCTTGGATATATTTACATTTTTTGACATCCCATGTATAAATATAAATATTACTGGAGTTTAATCCCAACACCAAACCGTTATCTTCAAGAGGAGGATTAAACTTCCTCTTGAAGATGATCACTTGATTATTGAAAAATAATAGTTTGGTGTTGGGATTAAACTCCAGTAATATTCATTACTACACCAAAGGTTCCAAACAATGCATCACAAATCCCATGTATAGGTTAAAAGAATATCAACTTCCAATAGGCAACAAGTTTTATGAAGGATATTTTTTTACAATAAGAATATTTCAATCAAGTTCAGGCTTTTGACACTCTGTATATCCTAGCCCAATCTATCTGAGAGCTATACTATATTTTCTAATCAGAAAACTTTCTACTTTTTTACTGAGTACTTCTCAAGACAACATTCCGAATGAAACAGGCAAATTTATCCTAGTATGTTAATGCTTTTTAGAAAAATGAATGACTGAATTCAGTGATTTTTTGGAATTGAATGCGGTAATGAATTGAAGTTGTTCCTTATAAATTAAATCTGCTATATAATTAATTATTAATAGATCAATACAACAGTATTTTTTGTGATATATGAGTTCAGATACCAACACAATAAAAATGATGCACAGTTCAATCACAAGGCACATGTCAAGAAAAATATAGTTATCTAACCCGTATTGTAGTAGAGAATAGAATCTAACAAGTTTATAGAAAGCATGTTGCATCCACTTCTATCTTCTTAAGAGTATTGTCAACTTTTGTATTAAATCTGTTAATGTCTTGAATTCTGGTATCTCTAACTTTAAAAAATATCTATGTTTCGAATTGTCGAATGATTTTTTTTTGTTTTTAGCTTCTCCACTATTGCTAGTTATTTTAATTAAAAGTCATACAGTAGTACTTAATAATTATGAGTAGATGAACTGGTTATGAAAATTGGCAAATTCCATAAGAGACAAATCGCACATTAAGCTGTGTTCATTTAATACATATATGTGCACTCGATTAGCTCACTTCGCTCAACAAGCGTTTGATGATGCAGATCTGTTTTCTCAGTTCTATATTTGGTATTGGCTTTTTCTTTTCAAGTCTTATGTCTACGAGATTTCCTTTTTTGAGATCAAACCGCTCGTTAATACCTAAGCCTAAGAGTATTTATATTCCAAACTTTGAAGTCACGTAGATAGCTATAGCTACATGGCCTACGTGGCCATGTTAAATGTTACCTAGAAATGCTAGGTCTTCTAACTGAAACCATAAACATGTTGTTGGCTCTTGGTGACTGCTTGCATATGTAATGTGTTCAATTCTTGGTAACCAGGTGTTGCCCATCTTTGCATCACGTCAAAAATAAGGAAAATTCATGGATGAAGAAAATATGAAAACTGCAGACATGTGTACCTGGCTTATTAGCGTCATCAGTACTGTATAGCCAAGTGTAAGGTTAGGTTACACTTGGTTGCAGGAAACAGCACAAATGCACTGAGTCGTTAACAGAAGCCACCCACACTTAGTGGTTCTGCTTAGGTCACCTCGGGTTGGAGATTTTACTAAAGTTATTACGAAAGCTTCAGCTTGACACACTGGTCCAGTATACAATACAGAAGACAGTTCAGCGAGTGGATCTGATATACATAAAAAAGTGAGAATTCATGAACACGTGTCTGCAAACTGCCGACACGTGTTTCTGGCTCATTAGCTGTCACCAGTACAGTATAGCCGAATGTAAGGTTAGGTATACAATACAGAAGACAGTTCAGTGAGTGGATCTGATACACAAAAAATAGTGAGACACGTGTTTCTGGTTCATTACCTGTCATCAGTACAGTATAGCCGAGTGAGTGCATTTGTGCTGTTTCCTGCAACCAAGTGTTGCCTAAGTGAGGTTAGCTCTAAACTCCAGACATCACCAAAAGATGGCGAATGAGACTTGGCAAAAACGGTGTGGAAATAATCCTTGTGAGGATCAAAAACACAGAACACAGAGCAAAACCTGGAAAAGTTGCTCATGTTGTAGACTAAAAACTTCAAAAATCATGTAAAAACTGAAGTTATATGTTTGTGATGACAAGTAATAGCACAAATTTCAACTTGTCATTCCAGATAGAATCGAGCATTCATTAAATATATTTTGCCCTGCTGACCCAGTGATCACATGATATCAAATCTGTATCTGCTCGCTTGGCTCCAGATTTTTAAAACAAAACACACCTCCTGAAGACAACCCAATTTCTAACAAATCTGGAATAATTTTTATGAAAACTGATTTACTTTCTCGATATCCCATATCAAATATCAATTTTAGTATATGTTTAGGTCCATGTACATACATACCTATCTTATTGAAATACCTGCCATAAACTCTGAATATGATATGAAAAGGCCATCACAAAAAAGATGCTTAGCAGATTATCCTGATCAACAGATTTTAAGATATTTAGGTACTTGTGGAAAAACACTTTGACGAGTTTCTTTCAGATACAAGTCCAATTCAATGATGTTTCTTAATCAATATATAATGGTCAGATCCAACGACAAAATCATCAGATATAATACTATGAACTCTTTCTCTCAGTTCAAACATTGTAAGTAGTGGCAATAACCTAGTGTCACCATCAAAATTTATTAGACAGACATGCTATTGACAAACAAAATAAAGAAGTTACCCACAAGGAACACCTATATCATGCTGGTCCTACATTGCATATGTACTTTACATTTGAGACTAAGCTAAGTCAATATTTGGAATTAAATTATTAAAAAAATACCAGGAAATTTTCTGTTGGTAAATTTGCCCATAGAAATATAATTTGAATACATGTATTTGTTATCTTCTTTGAATACATTCATTCTTTTCTTTAAATTCATTATTCTCCTAGCACAGATTTGTTTACCCGATACTGTTTATCTTATTAAACAGTAAGAATTTAAAAAGTACTATTGAATAGTATTTAGGAAAAATATATACCTACTGAGAATTTCAACTCACCTATAAACATAAAGGGGTTTTCCAGCTTCCAAGTTCCAATGAACCCCATAATTTCTTTTTCCGCAAAAAGATTTGGAGTGCCTTTGTTAGACAACAATTTTTCAGAAAAATGGTACTTCTTTTATTGAAAACATGTTTTGTTTGAACACGAAATTAATTTAAAAATGAAAAACACACTGTTGATTCACAACACCCACCTGCAAAATAAACTGACAACAATGACGAATGACAAGTGACCACAGTGACAAGTGACCACAGTAACAAATGACAAACCTGACAACTGACATAAGGCGAGTCCTTAGGAGATGGTCCGAAAGTAACAAAAAGCAAACCGATACTACCCGGCAGTTTTGCCAACGGTTACCTAAAAAACACAAATCAGTGATCATTTTCGGAACACATTTGATGTTGAATTTCAAAAACAAGTTTTTACTCAAATTGAAAGGTGTATATGTTCAGGGGAGATTAATTTTTGGAAAAAAAAAGGTTTTGGCTTTCTACTTCTACATTTTTACACAAAAAAATGTGAAGAATCTTCCAAAGGAAGGAAGGAAACAATTAATATCAAAATATCAACTCTAAACAAAGACAGTCATTGAAATTGTCGATATCCATACCTACTGAAGTAGGTAGAGCTAGAATATTTCAGAATATATAATTTATATGCAAAAATTAATCAATATACCTTTGCTTTGGGTCTAAATTCAATTATTCACCCTTGTCATATTCATTAGAACAGTATAGACATTTGGCATTAGGTGATCGTACAATATTTGCCAGTGACATGGTTGACGTTTGATTTTACCGATTTACAGATGAACAACAGCGATTAATTTTGGAAAGCATAAAAATGATTTTGGTTTCCTACTTTCGAACCTTACTCTTGAAATTATTCACAAAATTTCTGATGTATTGCGTCAACCAATAGAAACGCGCTAACGTTATGAATGGACCAATAGATGGATCTATCGATAGATTCATTGGTGAATATAAAAACTCGTTTGAAATTTCGGATAGGTTTTACGGTCAGCAATCTGAAGAATCTGAAGTACGGATTGAACCGCGACTAAATTTTGTAGTTTTTCGACTTTTCAACTTTTAAGCCATTTTCAAGATGCACCAATAAAAATGTAAGCGCGTTTCTGAGATTCAATTAGGAGTTCTGCAGGTATTTCCTGCTTCCATACGTCATTCTTGGTTTTTGAAACGCACCGTACTCAGCCAAGTGTTTGTTGTCCAAAATACCGAATAATGTTCCATCCGGCTTGTCTTTCCGAAGATAATTCAAAATAAATGTATGCTGTTGTCGTACTATTCCTATCAAATTTAATAAAGTTTCAACATATCTCGTTTTTCTACATTCGAGAATGAGGGCACCTCGACTGAAGTATTTGTGCAAACTATTTTTGGCAATTAGTGTTCATTAAACAAAATTTATCGATGGAGTCATGACCATTTCAGATGAAGTTGTTTTTTTTTAGTACCTGTGGTTTCAGAAGAGCAGAACGTAACAAATAATACATCAATGAAATCAAAATGAGAAACACAAGTTTTCTGTATGAAAAAAAAACAATATGGCACCCATAGATAATAGAAAAAAAGTTGATGTTGATTGTCAGAAGACGAAACGTAGGATAGTCAATCTGAACATAAAAACGTGTAACTGAGAAAAAATGTCAATGAAAACGTACTTTTGGTTTTCAGCTATGTTATCAAATAACGCTAAAGAAAATAAAAACGAAAATTCCGATTTTCAGTTTTTTTCGGATATTTCCGGAAATACTCGGAATTTTATTAGAGACAAAAAATGCAACTTTGCTCCAATTTAAACTTCGACGTATCTCCTGTAGTTTAGG
Source organism: Leptinotarsa decemlineata (assembly GCF_025532065.1). Lineage (NCBI taxonomy): Eukaryota > Metazoa > Arthropoda > Insecta > Coleoptera > Chrysomelidae > Leptinotarsa > Leptinotarsa decemlineata. The sequence continues at coordinate 3,785,026 of NW_027412586.1, forward strand.
AGATCCCAATAGTGGAGGGGTCGAATTTGAATTATAACTGTATACCTAACTGACGACTGGCAAGCCAAGCCGGGCGGTCGTCGTGGTGCGCGGGGAGTTTTTTCGTTGCCTGGCAACGGTGAGTCAAAGTCACATTACACGTCGCTTGTCGGTTTAAAAATCGCGCGTTTCACAAAAAAATTAATACATGTGATATCCTACTACTACACCCTCCTCTCCCTTGTGATATTTCTTGATTTTTTGCTTACCCCCTTCCTTTCAAGCCTCACGTGATTAATGATCACTGAACTCTCTTAACTGATATCCTAATTGTTTGAAGGTGATTGACAATGTTTCATGATGAATTTCACTATTTCGGACTTCCATTGTCTACTATATTAAATTAATTGAAATCCCTGAAAAAACTAAAAAAGAAGAATTGAAAATGAAAAACTGAGAATGAAAATTATATTAACCAAAATAAACGTGAAATGAAATCATAGTGAAATAAAATACAAGTAAAAATAGAACAATTGAATGAATAAAAATGAAGAAATTAAAAAAGATAATAAAAATAAAAAGTGGAGAGATTCCAAGTCACGTTAGTTCACGACGTTTCGATTGTTAGTATCTACAATCGTCTTCGGGTGATGACTGGACTGATTCCTCCGAGAGATGACTATTTATAGGTCTTTCGAGTACTTTCACTTATCCCCGCTTTCCATTTTCCGCTTCACTGGTTCCGTGGGAGATGACCGTTTTGGCGGGAGTTGGCCATTTTTCGCTTCTTTTTTAGTTGTTTCAGGGATTTCAAATCATTTTATATGGTAGACAATGCAAGTCCGAACTAGTGAAATTCATGATATCCTAATTATTTAACTAATGTACCTATGACGCTTATTTCTCTCATGTTTCAACGAAGAATATGTTCTCTCTGCGTTGTTAAAATAGCAAAAATAAACAATAATGGTTTACTGCCTGGTATATTAGTTGGATGCAATTCTAGATCAAACCTATGAATTTTATTGGTCAGCGAGTAGTAGAGTCTTCCCTTTTGTTTGCAACTTAGGGTTTTTTTGTAGAATTGGTACCTACCTGTCTTTGAATTTACGAAAACCTCATTCCACAATCATTTCATCAAAAGAAATCTTCAGAAACATGTTTTCATCCAGGAGGATTGGCGTATCAGAACTGATGTCTTCATTGACTTCTACAAAACAAATTATTTTTCTATAATTACAATAGAACAGAAAATATTGAAAAATTACTGATATTTAATAATTGTGTTTTTAAACTCTTTAAAATGTTCAGAATCGACAGTGGTTGGATTCTATTGTCGTGTGGATACACATTCTTGCCATAAACTCATAACTTGAGAATATTTGAGAAAAACAAGAAACTGTTCAAATCGGTTCAAGATTTTTCATAAATTAAGTGTGGCCTTATTTCTGTCACGAAAATTATGTTGCCGACGTTTTCCTATAACTCCTATCACTCGCAGATTTCTCAAATTTGGCATCGTGATCATAGTAACGTTTTTATTATCCAGATGTTGTAAATGGACAATGGCTGCGCTTATAAGCAGCAGAGGAAGATTAAACTTCCTCTTGAAGATGTTGAGATAAAACTCTAGTAATATTCATCCTGTATATTATCGATTATTTAAAAAAAATGCCGTCCATTACTCTCCATTAGGAAGCAGTCTGTCTGAAGACATATCTTGATATACCCTGTACATCAAGCAAAAAATCACTATTCAGGCTGAACTCGATTGTAATATTCATATAATTTATAGTTTTACAAATACTAAAATACAGTGCATTTCTTTACTGCCCCGCTTTTTTATTTTGAGAACGGGTCAACTCAAAAAATTGAAATTTGAGATAATGAAATAAATGCATGAATACTTTACTTTGAAGTGAAATTGACAGATGAAACTTTTAAGATGGCGACTGGGCGCCATCCCGCCATCTGGGAAAAAATAGAAAGGGGGGTCTTGTGACACATCTTTTTGAAGCTCCTGACGAATACTTCACAACCCTAAAATATGAAATCGATATCTTCACCTACTACAAAATGGCGAAACATTTAAGAATTGCCTGAATACATTGACATTTAACTCCATAATATGAGGTAATAAGCTTGAGGTCAGAGTTCAGTAGATAAATATATGAATATTGTTTATGAATATATTTGTTTAATTGAAATTGACACCTGGCAAGCTGATGAGTAATCTATTATTCTATGTCTAAATTATAATTATTATGACAAAAACTTTATTTGATTGATAGAACGGATTGAACCGAATCGAGGCTCGTTCGTTGTTATTGTGCTCAAAGTCATATTTTTGTAGCAAGAAGTAAATCCTAATTAACTTTGGCAGTGAACAATCAATTCATTTCTCATTGAAAAATCATTTTTCATTTGGTTTCTTGTTTTAGTGATGATATGTTGAAACACGAATAGGTATATTGACTTTCGTTCAAATGGATGTTTATTTGCTTTTAGTAGGTATGATAATTATTGTGAAAGTCAGTACCTACCTGAATGAACTCTCAGATCATTTGATTTGGAATTGAATTTATATAGCTAATTTATAATTTAGAGGGGTGAAACTACTCACTGTGATTGAATTGTTGAAAAATAGGGTAGAAAATTAATATATACAAAATGATGTGAAAAGGAGAAAATATACATGATAAATATTTTCCTTCTTTCTTCAAATCTTTTTATCTGACGTAGTTACCTATCAGATCTCACACAAGAGATTTTGAGTAAAGAGAAATGAAAAAGTAGACATTAAAACAGCCATAGGTATTTATTTTAAAGGTAATGAAAATAGTAATCTCAAAATGTACAAATCTATTTATTGAGACTAGCCACAGTAAAATATGAACTATATGAAAATAGTTCTTAATTGATACAATGATAGTAAGGTATACGTGATTTAAAACCTATTTGCTTAAAATCATCTACAGATTCCAAAGGCAAATACAAACATTTTAGTACCATCAGCTTTATTCCACTTATTGAGTTTCTGAATTCTGATAAGTTTTATATTAGCTTCATTTTCAATATTTACTAATTTCTCAGTGTACTTAGCTTGTTTTGAAACATAATTCATTCTGAAACCCTGTAGCTTTTTTAACAAAATGGGGAAAGAGGCTAATTATTTACCTATTTATTCACCAAAAATATTTTTTGTCTCAATTTACCTTACAACGAAAACTGATGGTACTTCCAATCTACTAGTAAAATTCAATTGTTATTCACAAAATTGACAGAAACATAAATAAAAACATTTCATAATTTAAACAAGACTATTACATTACACATATCAAATCTTTTATAACTCCCTTGTAAATGAATTATCATTTCAAATTTCATTTTCATCTATATATGAGCAGTCATATACTGCTGTCAGAAAAATTGGACATTTTTCGGGTTTGTTAGCAATTGTCTGCAGGTTTTTATGCTGTAGACATCAAAGATGATGAGGCAGCGGACGAAGTACTCTAGTTGTCATCAAAGCAGATTCATTATTGGAATGTTTCTCCAATTTTATTCCAAAGGTGCTCCTGAAGGCTCTCTGGAGTCCTTAGTTTTCGTTTGACTGAATATTGGTTTCGAACTGTGTTTCTCCAGAATAATAGACCTTACTAGAGTTACCCTCTCCTGGTTGTATTGCCTGTTTTTTCTATTCCTTATCCATCTCAAAGAAAAATGTAATTAAAACGTTGAGAGAATCCGACGCATCTGTGAACTTGAGTCTTTCCATGAAACTCAAAAAACGAAAACTTGCCTTCAAAGGGAATGGGAAGTAGAATTCAAGCAGGCGACCCAGGAAAGACAATGCCAAAGTAACTCCAGCGAGCTTCGTTAATGAAAAAACTTTGATCCTCTATGTTACAAACTGGATTGGAAAAATTCTAGATAATCACAGTGTGAAACCAATATTCACGCCAACGGAATCTAAGATTAGACAAGGAACTTAGAGAGTCTTCAGCAACACCAGGGGTATACCGGATCCCTTTGTAGCTGCAGGTCAGTCTGCATCGGAACTACGAAAACAAGTGTAAGTTTCCGGCTCTCTGAACACAAGAGAAATTGTCGCCTTGGGCAAACCTACAAATAAGCTGTAGCTTAGCATGCATTGAAAGAAGGCACTTGCGTTATCCTGTTTGAAGAAATAGAAGTACTTGACAAAACTATCTGAGAGTATATATTAAGGCGATAGAAGTTCAACACAGATGTTGCACCAATAGTAACGAAGCCACGCCTATCACCAATGTAATAAAACCGCGCAGAAACATTCCAATAATGTAGTGACCAAAACAATAAACTTTTCCCACACCAGATAAAAGACACTGTTTCTCGAGGCGCGTTTAGCTTATTGAGTTAGACTCATCAGAATAAAGACTAAGTTTCTACATTTAGGTCTATTTATATCATTATTTTTTGTAATGAGATGACAAAGGTTGGATGATAAAGTATTTATCATTTGATGATGCATCAGCAGATTACAGAATATATCATCAAATGATGATAATTTCTTGGCTAGGAAAACACGCGTCACAAAAAACAATTTATTGACCTCATTTGATGACCCCCATTACCTGAGGTAATTTATAAGTATAAATGAACATAATTATATTGTATGTAGAAATTTATTCCTTATTATTTCCTGATGATACTAACTTGGTTAGCGAAACGAGCATCGAGAGACAGTGTTTTTGTCCTGGTGTGGAAAAAGCGTTTTCTTTATATCAATTTTATGCTAGCGATTAAAATCCTACCTATCAAAATATAGTATCTGATGTGAGGACAACTTGAGCGTTTTGTCTGTTGCCTCATTGCATTTGATAATGTCTCAGTTGTGGAGTGAAACATCAAACATATAAATCTGCATATCACGGTTTTTACGCGGCTTTGGACAAGTTTCTTAATGAAACATACTGAATATTCAATATTTGTTTACTATATTCGAAATACTTTCATAGAATCCATCTGGAAAAATATCAATGTTATTTATTTCTCCATTCAACTGTAATTTGATGTATAATTTGAATGCTATTACCCGAGGAGTATACTCTGTGTCCAAGATAAGGGTAACATCATGGGAAAAGTCAGAAGACGTGAGAGATACAAAGTCGGTTAAAATTGAAAATGTTGATCATTTCAGAGTTTACTCGAATGAGGTTTTGAAATCAAAAAAATTCTCATTGGTTCAGATAAATTTCGTTTCAGTTTTATCTGATGATATTCTTCAAGAAGGTATTAAAAAACAAAAACACTTTCACACTTCTCAAGCTGTGCAAGATGGCGTTTATAAATTTTCATTTTGATGTTTCGTCTACAAAAATCCACGATAAACTTCATTTTTTTCATGTAGACTGTGTTTTGGCATATTGAATTTGTACTATAGGAACAATATTCAGTCAACCACGGTTCAAGGGAACAAAAGAAATATCTGTAAAAAAGGCAGAACATATTTTGTTTCAGTAGTATTCAAGTAGTCGCTGAGATAACAAGAAATGAGTAAAACCTATTGCAATTTGCTCATAGTAGTTTTTTCAAAGTCTAGAAAATTAAACAGATCAAGTGATATTATTAGATTTGTTGTTCTTCACTATCATTTCCATCCATTCTATTTCGACCATTTCCCCTTTCCACTCATCACCACCCGGTATAAGTTAACCTTTTTGGTGTCATTTAAATAGGATCTAAAATAGGCAACTTTTTCTAATTTGAGACTTTGTTTCTTCTGGGGTTTTCAATTTTCACATGCTGGCTCTCCTTATTTTGGACACATTGTATATCATAGAAAAATATTTCTTCAAGAATCCAGAAACATTATGAAAGTGAATTGATTTATGGGCATACCTAATATAAATATTCGAAAACAAGTAGTTGAAAAGATTTGATGTCGTTGGCATAAAAGAACGAATATCTAGATAGTAGGTATTCCTATCACGTCACGATAATACTCAGAGGATGCAACATAATTCAAAAATATGCTATTAAACATTTAAGAACGAAGTGGCGTAACTAGGAGACATTTTGTGACTTTTTGTTGAAATGTTGCTCAACTGATAAGTATAAAATATACCTATTGAACACAATATTCTATGGGTTTCCATAAGATATATGAACTTGGAATGGATATCCTTTGGTGGATATGAGATTTTTTAAAATGTAGGTCATCTTGGTTGGTAGGTACACTCTGGACATCCATAATATATTCTTCGGATATAAATTGAACGTTCACTGGATATCAATCGAATGTCCGCTTGTTGTCTGTAATGACCTGCGATTTCCCGCACGTTATTAGATGAAACTACTTGCGAACACTTCGTCTCAAACATAATCCCCCTCTAAAGTATTCTTATTTAAAACTACATTTTCAAACATATACTATTTTACTTATTTTTCTTTTGTTTTTTCTTCGTCTTCTTTAGGAGGTTCTCTTTAGAAGGTGGAGTATTTTCCATCAAGATATTATCTCGAGTTTCTGGTAGATCCTGAAAACCAGAATATAAAGTTGTAGTGCAATAGAAAAATATTGAGATACTTGTTTTGACTATATACTAGTTGTCGTTTATCTTCATTTATCAAGCAGATAAATTTGAGAGATGTATATTTGAAATAATCTGATTCTTTATTATGCAGAATGAACATGTGGAGAAGCTCTCCTTGAAAATCAACGAATATGTTTTAAAAAATACATAACAACCTTTGTTAATTTTTTTCATTTCGTTAATACACAAACATACAGTGCCGTTTCAAAAACATTATTGCAAGAAGAATAAGTGACTATTTGTCAAAAAACAAAATATTATGAAACTCTCAACATGGTTGCAGAAACAGCAATCTATTGAATCGGAAAAACAGATTTTTTTTAAGCCACGAATCATTTACCTGATTATGTACACACCTAGATTAATCGTAACAATTAAGTTCTCTTCGTATTTTTCGATTCATATTGAAGAAACTATATAGTTTGGGAACCTCAAAACACGTAATGAATTGGTTCGAATCCTATATGATTGGGAGAACAATGATGGTTTCAGACAATGGTTCTGTTTCAATACCTGAATAAGTGAACTTTGGAGTAGCCCAAGAGTCGATTTTTGGATCGTTATTGATGTTTTTATATATGTGCACGATCTGCTACAATACCTATTGGAAGGAAACTGAATGATGTTTGCAGAGGATCATATGTGGTAAAGACATGGATGAATTGTTCGTGAAGTTTGGAACCATTGTTGACGAATTCAGTTCCTGGTGTGACACAAATAAGTTGATTCTCAATAAATACAAATCAATTTCTCGAAAATTTCACTTCAAACCTATTTTATTCAGAAATGAAAAATACCTCAGTACCTTGCAAAAGTATAGATAATGCTTATTCCGCCATAAAACAGATGAGTCTGGCTAGCTCTCATGGTTTGGGAGTTTTCGAAACCCAGAGAATAATTGTGAGGCTCATTTTGGTATACATTTTTATATAAGCTGATGATCTATTTTCGCAGCGTATTTATTCAAACTTGCTGTTTGCTGGAAACAACTTGGAACTATGTCTGACTAATGCTTCTGAGCACAATGACAACATATGAAGTTGTGAACTTCCTCAGCCTAAAATGATCTTCAAAAACCCTCCTTAGTTCAACGCCATGAATATTTACAACTTGTTCATTTGATTAAACTCAATAGTAACCGTTTATTTCAAAATAGTATCAATATTTTGATAATGGTGAGAGGTTTTTATAGTTATCAAACATTCTTATAAGATACTTTCAAATACTTTTAAAACACATTATAACTTGATTTTCATTTACTTATGAGTCTGTTTTGTTATATTAGGGGAGAACAGGGCAATGGGAGCCTACTAAGGAGAAGTTTGAATAAAAACCTCGTTAGTTAAAATTCTTGTATTTTTTCATTATAAAATCTTAATATGAAATTATTAATGGAAAACAAAAAATCTAGACTTTACGGATCCAAACAAAATGCACAAATATGAGTAACTGGATTATCACTGCCAGAAAACTCTTTATGGGCCCAGTTTCCGCAACTTCTGCATCGGTACCACATTTCTTCATATTTTCCAGTATTTAAACAAATTTCACATAAATTATCCCCTTCAGAATATTTTGACTCATCATCGCAAATAGTATTTTCGTCTCCTTGATCAATACATGAGTCTTCATCATCACTTTTAAACAAATATTTTGTTGCCTTTCTTATCCTTGTGTTTCTGGTTGAAGTCTTCTTACTTTTTATCTCTTTATCTTTGGTATGTTTTTTTTAATACATTCACCTTTGGTACATTTTCTCTTGACACAATTTTCTTTATCACAGTCTCCTTTATCTTCTCCATTGCCTTTGTCTTATTCTCCTTTTCAGTTCTTTTCCTCTTTTTTTCTTCAAATACTGCTTTATTTGAAGTACTTGTTATTATTACAGAATGCTGTTTGTTCTTCAACGGTCTTGGTTTTTTAGAGATGAGTTGTAGGGGCAGTGGACTAACAATGGAGACAGCATTAGCAAAGTCAATATCGGACTGAGTTGCGATAGATCTGGCGGAGTGGGTCTTCAGAATAGCAGGCAGTTCCGCTGTTAAATATGATGTGGATGGAATTGAAAATGGAGTTACAGCAGCTTCCCTTTGAATAATTTCTGGTTCAATTTCCAGACCACAAAAAATAGATGGACTTGTTACAGGGCTAGCACATGGTTGCTCAGCCTAATTTAACGTTGATGGAATAGAAGTGATATTCGTTGGGTGCTATTGAGCGTCAACCACCAGCACAGTTGATCTGGATTCCTCATTAATCAACTCATCATCGCAAAAAACTCCAGGATTCATTGGGAATATTCCCGTTGCTTTAAAGCTCGACACTCCTTTTTCTATAGAAATAACTCTAGTATAGGCTTTATTAAACAGTCCAGCAATGTCGTATATATGGAGTAATTTTTATCAGATTTCTAGATTTTATATACAAGTTGCACTCTTTGTTATAAGATCTTTCAAGCGGGGAATGAAATGCAACGTCAAGGGGTTGTAGACGGTGGGATGAATGAAAAGGAATGGTTAGAATTATGACATGGTTCTCTTTGGCCATTTCCCAAGCTTAGAGAGTAGCATGAGTGTTACGATTATCAAATATTTGCAATACGGGTGTTTCAGCAGCAGGTTTGGTGTATTTAATGAAATGACGAAGCCATACAACAAATATCTTTTCGTTAGTCCAACCATTATGTGAACATGTGTAAACGGCTCTCACTGGTCTATTTTTTTCAGCTGTGGTGAGTTACGTTGCCGGGGAAATATAAAAAGCGGAGGAACGAAAGATCCAGATGCACTCATAGCACATATTACTGTGACAGTTTTACCTCTTTCCCATGATGTTTCAGATCCGACGCGTTTTTGTCCTTTGGGAGCTATAATTTTTTCAGTCTCCTGGATGGTCGTTATACCAGTCTCGTCACAATTTTAAATCATTTAAGGCTCGAATTTATGTTGTTTCATCAATATCTCCAAATTATTGAAAAAAAGCGTTATCTCAGTCTCGTTAAATCCGAGGATTCGGTTGATACTAATGGCTTCAGGCTTTCTAATACTCAAATCTGGATGACGCTGCATGAATCCAGCCAGCCAATCTTTTCCTGCAGTTTGATTGACTTGGTTAAACCGTTCCTCAACACCTAGTTGTTTAGCTACACTGTAACATACTTTGCGAAACTGTTCTCTTGTCAAACCATGAAACTTATTTGACATAGTCCGAAGATGGTTAGCCAGTATTTCTTCTTGGGCTACATCAAATACAGTACTTTTTTCCAGCTTAGGAGAGTTTTTGTAGCTACTATCTTCAGCTTTCGCTAAATTGTATCTCTTCTTTAGAGTGCTGTAAGGAATGCCAGTCTGTTGAGATACTTTTTACACCGACATACCTCCTCTTTTGAGAACAGATATCACGTTTTCTAATGAATCCACTGTCCAAGAAGCTTTTGTGGTTGTCTTTTACGTGGCATCTAAAACAAAAAAACAAGGCATTATGTTTCTTGAATGACTAAGTGGGGTAATGGGAGCTATGTCGGGTTATAAGAGCCTAGCTAGGCTACCATTAGCCGCTGAGCACCATTTTGAAAAGTAATAACATGATTATGTAATTCTATTCTCAATCACAATTTAATTACTTGGGGATTTGTTAGTAAACGAATTTAGAAATACAAGAAGTATAAATACAATAAAATAAGAATATAATTTCATGCTTACCTTGATGCTGGTAATCGGCAATTTCGTGTAAGCGTGGAGCGAAAAACATACAAGCGTTCCAAATGACTAAACGAATGGCATTAACGGTTCGAGCGCGTCAGGCAAAGTTTGCAGATAGTTGACGAAAACAGCCGAGTGCTTACGATCGCGCAAATGTGCCTGCATTCCGTTCAATCACCATAGCTCCCATTGCCCGACCGCTCTCATTACCCCGCGATCCCCTAAGTTGTTTCAAATTTTCTGTCCGTTTATATGAGTCTCCCATGAACTGTAATATCTCAGTGAATACTTATTCAATTTAATCGAAAAAAGTGCCATATGAATCCATACACTTTTGCCTGCTTAACAGAAGTCGATTAAATCCGTCAGCATGAAAATTGTGTGCTCGGGGTTCGATTAAGTCGTCGAAGGCCATTTTTGCCTGGTCCTAATTGGCGAAAGTCCTACCGGTGAGATAGTTATCGTGTACTTGAAAAAATGGTAGTCGTTTGGCGACAGGTCAAGGGAGTATGTCCTGAAAAAATGTTCATCACACGGGACAATCCGATCCAAAAAAAGTATCGTTATGGTTGCGCAAAACCAAAGAAAAACAGATTTCGAAACGTGACAATTTCTGTCGATCCTTCAAATCGTGAGGCATCCGCTTTTCGAGCTCTTTAACCTTTCCAATACGTTTTAAACCATCAAAAACCGCATGGGAGCAGATGCCCAGTTCTTCCGCCATCCCACGCCGTGTCAGTCTTTACCGGGTCCTCAAGTCCTGGTTACTGTAGGTCGACCACTTCGGCACTTATCTCCGAAGGTAAAATCTCCGGAAAGAAATTTCACAAACCAACGTCGAGGAGTGCGTTCATTAACACTATCATTGTCTAGTATCACTGATAGATTTACAGCAGACTAGTTGTTGCCCGCGGCTTCCCCCGCGTAGAATTTGGTTTGTCACATCAAGTTTCGTGACAGACCATTTTAAACAAATAGTTACAATATTTTTTTACTAACCCAAAACTTCAGGTTTTGAACTGACGAAACTCAATACAATCATTGAACCCCTAATTTTCCCCCTTGGGGTGGAAATTCGTCTGCGCGTTTTGGTCGCGTTCTCGGCAATGGCTCTTCATTGCTTAGACCGCCCCTCTACCCCTGCACATCGTCCCCCATCATCTTACAGTGGACGCGACGCGTAATGGCTTACTGTCACAAGCACTACAGGAAAATCCTTAAGGTGCTCTAAGAGCGATACCTGTGCGAAAGTAGTGACTCACATTGCATTTGAATCACTGGAGATTAAATCCGTTTGGAAAAACGGTCTCAGGAAGTTTATTCCAAACGAACGCAGTTCTCCAAATTAAATAGTTCTTAAACTGTGAAGTTCGAGGTGTACTGAGTTGAACCCCAAAACGATGAGCAGCCACGGTGTGTCGCATATTTCTGATATGTACCGCTCTTGGTGGAATCAAATTTGCTAAGTCACTTGAACCCTTCCCGTGAAAGTATCTATAAAAGAAAAACAAATCCCCAACCTTTATTCGATGTTCCAGACTATCAAGGTTGCAAGTGATGGAATCCAGCAGCTTCAGGGTTTGCTTAGGGGCGGAGCCCCATATATGAAAACAATATTCCAAAGATTTGATTTGAGCTTCATAAAGCATCAGAAGTTCCTGAGGTGTGTACAGTTTTCTAGTTCAGAATAGTGTTCCAAGCTTTTGAGAAGCAGCCTTTGCAATTACAGTGAAATGATTGTGCCAGGACATATTGGTGTCCATTTTAACCTCCAACAAACTTATCGAAGCAGAAAGTGGAATTGTCTGATCTGACATTATTATATCCGGTTCAGATAGATTTATCTATTTGGAGAAAACCGATGCCTGCGTTTGTGTGGCATTGAATTGAACCTGGTCACTTCCACCCCAATTCTAAATTACTTCTAGATCCTCATTAGGATATATAACCTCCTGCTGCCGGTGAAGATGTGCCTCCGTAGCCGATGTCCTGGAATCCAAATGGAATGACGAGACGAGTGTGCTGTCGTCAGAAAACAATATATTGTATTCTTAGTTTTTTCCAATAAGTCGTTGATATACAATAAAAAGGAGGTTGGAGACAATATAAATCCCTGGGGAACACCAGCGGTAATGGTAAAAGTGTTCGAGAGATATTTATCGACGGCTACTTGCAGGGAACGTTCTTTCAGGAAGCCGAAGAGCCATACATGATTTTTGATATCACTGATAGCGAAGCTACTGGTCTATAGTTATTTGAAAAATTTTCCTTGATTTTTTGGGAATAAATTGAACGCGAGCAGTCTTCCAACAAAAAGGAAAGTATGATGACGTGCACTTCATCAGGACCATCAGACGCCTTGTTGATATTGAGCTGTTTCAAAATTCGCCTGGACTAGACGTTGTTAATCTTATCGTGATAACTTTTAAACGATTCGTCCAATCGTCCAAATTATTTAGTGTAAAAGACAAAGTCTATCTATATTGTTGTAAATCATGCCCGAAAGGAAATAACGCCGGTCGCCACTGGTAATCATAAACCAAACGTGACGTAGCTGAGAGCGTGGGAATATCCAATGTTATCTGCCGCTCGAGAAGCCGCAAGAAACATGCTACCGATGTCGATGGAACTTCGGCGAAATTATTCTACGATGTTCTATTGCGATATTTAAACGCTAGCTGCAAGCGTATTCAGTCAGTCAAGTACACAGTGAAGTGAACGTTACAGTGCGGTACGCGAAGTGATCTAGTAAGGCGATATACATTAAAATGATAGTTGAAATTTTTAGTTGAAGTGTTTGTTGTATTTGAAGTGAAATAAAATTAAGTTTGATTATTCAGTGTAGTCAATTATTGGTGAACCCACGGGTAAAAACGTAACAATATAAAATACTTAAAACGACAATTCTATCAATTTTAATAAGAAATTGACAGATATTCTAAAATATACATTGTAAAAAAGGTATCCAATTTAATTGTATTTATGGCTCAGTATTTTGCATATAGTGGTTACCACATAAGAGGTAGATAAACGATCTTACGGTACATTATCTGCATGTAACTCTAACGGTATAGGTAGCGCACGTCAAAATAGCTCTCAGGGAGCAATAATTTTTCCGATTTACTTAATACTTATTGTTATATTATGAACAAAATCGCACGAAACGTTTGTAAACTGTAACCTATATGTTATTCTGATGTATAAGCTGCATTTATGTAAAGTTTCATCTAAATCCTTTCAGTCGTTTAAGCGTGAAAGGGCCACAAACATACATACATCCATCCTCACAAACTGTCACATTTTTAATATTAGTATAGACTATAGAGTATTGATTGAAATAGTGCAGCCTAGTATTAGATAATGGAAGCAACGTTTTTTAGGCTCTGATATTATCTAATATTTTTATATGTCAAAATTTGAAAGATTGACAAAACTATTTCACAATTTGGGATTTTTTTTCATTTTATAATACCAAAGAACAACTTCAATAAAGTTTCAATTTATAACCAAAACATTGAATACTTTGTTATCTAACACCTTATACTATGATATTTAAGATATCTTACCCTTCTGGAAGGTCCAAGGTAGTTCAAAGTGGATCTTGAACTTGGCTCAGGAGATTTCTAGTGGAAAAATAAATACATTTATCAATCATAATCAACAAAATTAAAATTATCAATTAATTATAATGTTGATAGTAGATAGTAGGTATGTATGAATGCACTTTATTTGTCAGTATTAGACAATCCTAAGTCTGAATAAAAATTAAATAATATTTTATGAATAAAATATAAATATTGGATTACAAAATTATATAAAAATGTGTTTTGGTGTACAAACGTTGATAAATATAAATTTAAATTTAATACACTTATAAATTCACTATAATGGATTATTCTGCCAAATCACAGAATATATTAACTATAATTTCGGAAATCAATATACGATAAAATCTTGAAATGCTCGTAAACTCATACATAGATAATCAAAACAAAGTGCTAATAAAGTGCTCACTGGATATTATATAATGCCTATGGGGCTCATGGACCTGAAAACCACCATGACTGATGTACTGAGTTTTTATAGTACTTTTCTCAATAAATAAGAGCGAGAGAATAAAGTGCTTATTAGGTGCTCACTAGATATTTATAGTGAACCTAGATTCCATAATTGCTATGGGGTTCATGAACCTGAAAACCACCATGACAGATGTACTGAGTTTTTATAGTACTTTTCTCAATAAATAAGAGCAAGAGAATAAAGTGCTAATTAGGTGCTCATTAGATATTTATAGTAGATCTAGATTCCATAATGCCTATGAGGCTCATGGATCTGAAAACCACTATGCCTGATGGACTGAGTTCTTATAGTACGTTCCTCAATAAATAAGGACAAGAAAATAAAGTGCTAATTAGGTGCTCATAAGATATTTATAGTAAATCTAGATTCCATAATGTCTATGAGGCTCATCGATCTGAAAACCACTATGCCTCATGGACTGAGTTCTTATAGTACGTTCCTTAATAAATAAGGGAATAAGAATAAAGTGCTAATTAGATGCTCATTAGATATTTATAGTAAATCTAGATTCCATAATTGCTATGGGGCTTATGGATCTGAAACTGGAAAGAAAGTCATAACTTTCTTATTTCAAAAACATATTATTTTTTATTAGCGGGCGTTTGCAGGATGACTTTTAACTGGTTCGTCTATATGAATGGAGTGATCCAATAAAAACAGTCTTTCGCTTGCCGTGTAGAATTGTTTTTCAGAATATTACAAAAATTCTTTCAGAAGTGCAGCTCGATATCTCAACTCTTTATGGAGGTCACTGAATTTATAATTTTTTTTTCTAAATAACACGAAAAACAACTTTTTTCCGTTTTCTTTCAGTAGAACTACGAAAATGATTTTAAATCAAATTTTGAAGCTTTTGTTCTTGTCGGAAATTCAATTTTCATTAAAGAAGCTCTGATCCTTTTTTGTCAACTTAACAGATGAATATGTATGAAGTTCTGAAAACCTGCGAGAACAAATATTTGCTATTATTATAGTAAAAAAATAAAAATTCGAAATTTTCTATTTAGTCTGGTTAAGATAATATCTATCTCACACTTCTTATATTAAATCAAATGGTGGTTATCGGCTCCATGGTGGTCGGTAGCCAAGCGGTTTGGCGTGGGTGATTTGTTCACTCACTCGAATTGACTGCCGTGTTGGTCGGTGGTTCAAGCCCTAGTCTGAACGATCGATCTTCACTTGCTATCGTCCAACCCGTGTTAGGAATCACACGTTAAAAGGTAAGACCTCGTTAATCCTTAGCTCGCACAAGTTTCGACTTCTGAGGGTTGTCGTTCGTAGGGGTGCGACAGCTGGTTAACGGAAAAACAGATTTTAAACAGACAGATTTTTATCGGGTCCATAAGCCTCATAGGAATTATGGAATCTAGATTTTCTATAAATATCTAATGACCACCTAATTGGCACATTATTCTCATGCCCTTATTTATTGAGGAACGTACTATAAAAACTCAGTTCATCAGTCATGGTGGTTTTCAGGTCCATAATCCCCATAGACATTGTGGAATCTAGGTTTACTATTATTTATCTAGTGAGCACCTAATTAACTTTATTTTCTTGCTCTTATTTATTGAGGAACGTACTATAGGAATTCAGTACATCAGTCATGGTGGTTTTCAGGTCCATGAGCCCCATAGCAATTATGGAATCTAGGTTTAGTATAAATATCTAGTGAGCACCTAATAAGGACTTTATTATCTTGCCCTTATTTATTGAGAAAAGTACTATTTTCAGTACTAGTTTTACTATGAATATCTAGTGAGCACTTAATTAGCACTTTATTTTGATTGTCTATGTATTAGTTTACGAGCATCTCAAGACTTTATTGCATATTGTTACCTGTTGTTTAGCGAAATTGGAAGCTTTTGTTTATTAATTAGAAAATTTTACGATCCTTACCGTTTAGAATTTAATTAGCACCTGATAATGTTTCCTTAACATTTATTATTTTATTATTATTTTCATTGCGTTGCTAGCATTACATAATGCTAGCAACTCAACTTTGAGTATTGAGTTGCGGTGTAAGTCACAGAGCACCTAATTTTTGACTCCCATACCTAAAAAGTACCTAATTTTGGCATTTTTTAAATGCGATTTCCGTACTTTGCGTCGCTGGCGTAACAGAGCTCAAAATTCAGAGATGTCACAATAGGCAGATCATCGTAGGCAAATTTTCAATTTTGATTTAACCATGCCTCTTTGAGGTTCTTTGACAGAGTTTGGAAGACAGTTAACAGTTTGATACCAAATGGGTTTTTATTTGTGAAGGTTAACCTATTATTGATATTTTATTTGATTCAAAATTCGCCTGATTAGACGTTGTCAAAAAGTTATTTCCGGCATTGTGGATTTTAGTGTAGCAACAGTAGGTGATGTCTTTCTTAGAAAATCGACTGTGGAGTGGGACGCCAATTGTTCAGCTAGTAGATTTTTCATTTTTATGGCTGTTGTTGCAATTGAACCATCCGCATATATATATATATATATATATATATATATATATATATATATATATATATATATATATATATACGTTAAAATATTCAAGTGACGTATCCCTGAGACAATTTTAAGAAAAAAAGTCTATACGAACTTGTGTCCGAAAATGCTTCGTTTCGGAAATACGTGCTGTTGAAATTGAATTTTTTGTTCGCTTTTTGAAAATAACTCTTGCAAAAAATAAGTTATTTGCACAAAATTCGGTACCCGGGTTTTTCAACGTGGGAAATCATAATTTTGTATTAATTTTCATGTAACATCTAGAGGGTGCTGCGTACGCTGTCATTATTTATTTCAAATTGCCTTAACTTTTTTGACAGTGAACTTTTGGTACTTTTCATGAAAAAACCTAATTCCCACACCTTTTCCAAGTAAAAAAGGTACATCTCCTCAACAACGCTGGAGGTGATCGTTTTCGAGATATTTACAATTTTCTATATCGATGAATATACTTTATAGTCAAATTTGATTTCTATAATTGTTGTCACTCTCCGCTTGCAAATTAAGTTAATTAAATCGAGTAGGCTATGAAAGTTTGTTTATAAAAATAGAAATTCTCTGTCACATTTTTAACTATTAATTAACAAATTTACAGTTTGGAGTTTATAAAGTGATTTTTTGGTACCATGCCCGACTTTACGAATGTTGAAATGGCTGATATGGTTTTTGCATACGTCTTGGCTGACGGAAATTCAAGTGAGGCCAGACGCATCTATCAGGAAAGGTATCCCCAACGCGTGACTCCTTGTGCAGCGACATTTGCGAATCTTTTCCGGCGACTTTCCGAATCTGGAAGCTTTGAAACAAATTCTACAGTAAGACGGGCACGGACTACAAGAACTGTAGAATTGGAGGAGGCGGTTCTCCAAGAAATTAGTGAACATGCAGAGACTACTACAAGAAAAATTAGTCAAACTTTAAATGTGAGTCACATGACTGTTTACAGAATTTTAAAGGAACAGCAATTATATCCTTATCATATTCAGCGTGATCAGGCACTTACGCTATGTGATTTCCAATCACGTATCGAATTTGTTCAATGGCTTCAAAGAAAAGTCGAACAACATCCACAAATTTTATCAAAAATCCTCTTCACAGATGAGGCTAATTTTTCAAGAAATGGTTACATGAACTTCCATAATAACCACATCTGGGCGGAAGACAACCCACATGCGATAACGCAAACTCATTTCCAAGACAGATTCTCTTTTAATGTATGGGTTGGCATAATTGGGGATTATTTGATTGGGCCCTATTTTCTCCCTATATGTTTGAATGGAGATACCTACATTTTTTGGAATACGAGCTTCCCCAACTTATGGAAGATGTTCCCATTGGTCTCCCAAATCACTCTTAGTTTATGCACGATGGAGCTCCTGCTCATTTTAGTGTGATAGCAAGAAATATTTCAGACGTAGCATATCCCCAACGATGGATAGGAAGAGGAGACACTGAGCATTGGCCCCCGAGGTCACCGGACCTCAATCCCGATTTTTTCTTTTGGGGACACCTAAAATCACTAGTTTATGCTAGCCCCATTGAAAACGAGGAAATATTGAGGGATCGCATTATAGCTTGCTGCGAAACGATAAGAAACACTCCGGGCATTTTTCAACGGGTGCGGAATTCTTTGATGAGGAGAGCAGAAGCTTGTATTACTGTTGGGGGTCGCCACTTTTAACAGTTGTTGTAATAGTTGTTTCATTCAAATTTTATATGTTTATTTTCCTAATAAGTAACATAGTACTTCTCCGAATTGTTTTTTTTATAAACTCCGAAATGTAGCACTTTCTAATTGAATAATTAAACCTGACAAATTTTTTAAATTTGGATTCAATAAGCAGTTCGATAATGCTCAGTTTAGAAGAAGTCTGTAGGGTATACTACGTATAAAGTTTGATGAAAATAACTAAAATTGCAAAAAACTTATGACAAAAACCTACCATGTTTTGAAAAATTTCAACAATCTGCATTTCGAAAAAGAATCATTCTTCGTTAAACATTTTATAGGAAAAAGTTGTTTATTTTGACGAGATCCACCACATACTTAGTTTTTATAATGTTCTCAGCAATTTCATTTAGGGCCCTAGGAGCTAAGTAATATGCATCGATATAGAAAATTGTAAATATCTCGAAAACGATCACCTCCAGCGTTGTTGAGAAAGTGTACCTTTTTTACTTGGAAAAGATGTGGGAATTAGATTTTTTCATGAAAAGTACCAAAAATTTACTGTCAGAAAAGTTAGGGCAATTTGAAATAAATAAAGACAGCGTACGCAGCGCCCTCTGGATATTACATGAAAATAATACGAAATTATGATTTCCTAACCCCGAGTACCGAATTTCGTGCAAATAACTTATTTTTTGCAAGAGTTATTTTCTAAAAAAATTCACTTTCAACACCCCGTATCTCCGAAACCAATCATTTTCGGACACAAGTTCATATAGACTTTTTTTCTTAAAATTGTCTCAGGAATACGTCACTTGAATATTTTAACGTACTTATGTTACACCCTGTATGTTTTAAAATAAATCAGTAAAATGTTACCTGAAAATGAAATATTGATCCTTCATCATTCTACTTGCAAAATGTATAAAAAAATTTACTCCACCTCGTGTCACATTAATAGAAGTGAAACTGAAGGTATTCATAGTGATCTGTCGATTCTGAACAAGTTAAAGTCCGTTTTATTGCGTTTAATCAATATTGTTTTTGAAAAAACCGGTTTGTACCCAGTGGTCAAAGTTTTTTATAGGTTGTTTGAAATATTCCAGGACATTAGAAACTCATCCATTTACTGTAAATTAGTATTAAAAGTATCTTACCCTTCCTGAAGTTTCAGAGTTGTTTTCATTCGTCCTAGTAACAGGATTGCTCAATTGGGTCATTTTCATTCTTTCGGCCATCTTGAAACGTTTCTTCTCTAATGCTGATTCCAGTACCACTTGTCGAACTATTTGTAATTTTTCACAACGTTTTTTTGGATCATATGTCTCACAATTGGACTGCACAAAATAAAATTTCATAAGTGTCTTTCATATCAAGTTTTCATTAAGAGTTTGAGGAGTGAAAAAATGGTTCCATAAAAAAATTGTTTTTTCATCGACAATGTTCAATGAAAATATATTTGAAGTCTGTTTTGTTATGAGGATATTAAAAAAACGTAGTTTTTTCATTATTAGAGAATAATTTAACCAAAATTCTGGATAAATCAAAACTGGAAAAGAATTTTTGTCGATTTATTTTGAACGGATGACACTATTTTCTGATACATATGAACAACCTTTGGAGAACACTTTCTGAGAATATGTGACATTATGGGTAATATATACATATATTAAAATCAAACATTACCAGTAAAAACTTGAATAAAAAGTTCAGTGTGAAATAAATTTGAATTGATTTAATAGATCTTCAGGTGATTCCACCTCGACAAAGTAAAGAGTGTTATTTGAAGAGAAAACATGAAATCTATTGAACTCCTTCGAAGTAATCTACATAGGAACTTATGAGTACTCAAATATTTCGGACTTAGGTTTGCTAGTTTCCTTTAAAATCACAATGGAAAATTTTTGATAATTCTTGTTTTTTATCCCATACATTATCATTGTCCTTAGCTCTGTCAATAAGATTGATCGTAATATTATCATTATTGAGACATTGAAACCTGAAAAATACCATCAATTGGTATAGTGGGATGCAATGCTCCATAAACCACGTTTTTTTCTATATATTTGCAATATATTTTCATCGTTAGTACAATATATGAGAATATAACAGACTAACAGATTCCTACACATCTACTTCACATATTGAGGGAGGGGCTTCTTACCGGCCACACCATATAGAAGTAAACACACGCATCTTAATAGAAGTAGTGTTACTTCTATACAGTGACACAAGTAAGTTCACTCTCCGCCGCCATATTTGTGTCAAAATTCCCCACCTCGAATTTTATGCGCGGCTGACCTACAGCGCAACCAACTGAATCTGGGGTGTTTACCGAGCGAGCGAGGCATGGAATATTATTACAGAGGGAGTCGGTTTTGTATATGTGAAAAATTTGTGTCTAGTTCCAAAATGAACAATGGTCAAGCTGTAGGTTGCTGTAATTTGCAGGGTGATGTCGACATTATTTTTTTTTATTTCCAATTTATTATTTAAGATTGAAATAATGAATATATAACGAAAATCATAAAATACATTGTTATAGACCATATATAGTGGGGTCATTAATATGCAGATTTTTTAATGAAATTAATTTGATGAAATTGAACTTCACGAATTGTATATGCCTCCACATCAACTTTTTGATTTGTAGCTGTAGGAAAACAATTACTTCCACTGAATTGGTTAAGGTTTTCGCGGCCGAGATTTTCAGTGTTGCGATCTTCATTCGGGTTTGAAGGCCGTTGTGGTTTCTGTTTAAAAAAATCTGTTTTTTCTGTTTTTCCGTTAATCAGCTGTCGCCCCCATACGAACGACAACTCTCAGAAGTTGAGAAACTTGTGCGAGCTAAGGACTAACGAGGTCTTACCTTTTAACGTGTGATTCCTAACACGGTAGGAACTGTATCCTAACGTTTCGCCAGCACGAGTGGCTGGCTTCTTCAGAGGTTTATTCATCTTGATAGTTTGTCGGCGAACCAGCCACCCGTGCTGGTAAAATGTTAGGATACAGTTCCAAACCACGACGGCCTTCAAACCCGAATGAAGATCGCAACACTGGACTTCCACTGAAATTTCTGCAAAACCAAAGTATCAAATGTATTTTCAAATAACCTTTTTTAGAGCCTACTTCCCATTTATATGTTCCAGATAATCTACTATAAATAGTAAATATGTCTATTCTTAGATTCTGTCATCAATAACAAAAAACATTAGAATTTCATTCGATTGACACACTTCATAATTAGCAAACTAGGCAATCCAAAACCAAGAAATCTGTATTTTATACTGAAATTTTGATTTACAATAATCGACCCAATAATATAAAAAAAACGATTCGAAACCAAACGAAATAAACGTTTGCTAAACTACCTCTTTTTTGTCTCTCATCAAGTTCTGCTTCAATCTATTTAATACCTATATTCATTTGTATTTTTCAATTGATCATCCTTACTATAAACACTAAATACTATAGACACAGAAAACAAATTGATTTTCTGAAAGAAATGAAAATATTTTTCAGCAAATCAACTGTAATATCAAAAAAAGGAAAAAAAAACGACTGGACAAATGAGATTCACTGAGGGGTGGCTGATAACAATTTCGGCATTTCTGCAACTTTGGGAAAACCTACATAGTGAAGGACACTCCTACACATTGACGAGGAATATAAATCAGGACTGTGTGGAAAATTATTTTGGTCAACTTAGAAATACTTGTGGAAATGCCAGAAACCCAAATCCTTCTCAAATTACCAGATGCTGACAGAAATAGAATGAAGATTCTTGTGGAAGTTCCAATAAATCCCTAAAAACTTTTGAGAGTAGAGACAAATGATTATAGAACTCTAGCCACACCAAAAGGCAACAGCTTGGGCTATGTTTGTGGATATCTTTCGGGAAAATGTTTAAGAAAACATTCATGTAAAGTATGTACAAATTTTGCCACCGCGGCTAGTACCACACTGAATGAAACAAATCTGTTTTTCCGTTAATCAGCTGTCTCCCCCATACGAACAACAACTCTCAGAAGTTGAGAAACTTAAGCGAGCTAAAGGCTAAGGAGGTCTTACCTTTCAACGTGTGATTTCTTACACGGTTGCAGAATCATCCCAGCTTCAACCAGATAAATTCTCTCGAGAAAAATATCTGGTCTAGACAGGAATCGAACCCACGGTCTTCCGATCGTGAGTCGGGCGCACTAGCACCGCGGCCAATTCCACAACAAATGTTTATAGTTATTTCAAGGCATGTAGTAATACAGAAGCCAAACAGTTTGGAAGTTCATATATATGCCTCCAGATTCATTTTTACAAAGTATCATTCATCTAGGGACAGAATTTCTTGATCATTTCAACAATTTATGTGCGACTAATTGCATAGACAACCAGCTCAGAAAAATGTTTTCAAAAATCAACATTTCTCATCCTTGTGATATTTTTCTTTAGGATTATTTATTTTCTCTTTTCACAAGGGTATGAATTTATTATACTTTGAAATGTGCCAATAGAAATTTGAAAACAAATGTTAAAAAAAAATCAAAAACTCACCATCCTGAAAAACCTTTAGAATAGATTAGCATAAGTTTTTAACCTAATTGTATAATCTTACTAAACAAAATATATGTTATTTCACCACCTTGTCTTATTTTTATCAATTCCTAAACAGTTCACAATCATAAGAGATATTCATTGGGAGCTCCTCGTAGTAACGATGAAGTCAGATCATGGTCACATATTTTTTGATCGAACCTCGTGCAGAGGTGCACAACAGCTCTAATCCGACACCTTCCTGCCCCGCCACACGGCAGCAAAAAATAAAATCTCCACCCGATACATCAAAGACGCCGACCGGGCGTGAATTTATTTGTGTTTACATCTACATGGTGCCGGCCATGACTCACTCTGGCAGCTGTACTACTAGTTGTAGCCACTTGTAAGTGCAGGTATTTTTATATGTTTATGTTTTGCATTTATATTAGCAACTTTTGTACTTCTTCATTTTTTTGTGTTGGTAATATTTTCAATATTACTCTACTACTGTATACTTTTCCAAAAATTCCATATTCAATTTGGAAATGAATGTCTGTCACAAATTTCAAAAAACGATAAATACACTGTTACCTGGCCGCTAAGGCTTACTATTGAGCACATACTAAATAAACTAATCTATTCAAAATTACTAGATTAAAGTAGAGTAATTAACTAAACCACATTATGTGAAAGTAACATTTATGGCAAAGTCACATAATATGTAACTTTTATAAATGTTATTCTGATGAGAAAAAAAGCGGTATTACTGGCACTCACATCATCCCATGATTCTCCTTGGGGTACATTTATTTCAGGGATGGGAAATCTATTGTTTTGGGGCCCAGCTTCACAATGAACAGCCATTTCCATTTCTCTTCTATCAGGACATATGGCATGATGATTCTGAAATAAGTAATTCAATATAGAACTGTAAATTTTGAAATTTCAAAACAAAATTAATAAAATGTCACACTAAACAGATGTTACATAAGAGTGATCATCTTCAAGAGTAAAATTACATCAAATTACAAATTACAGACAATATTGTCCTCATTTATACTATAGAAACCTCTGCTAGGCTATATAGTATCCTAATAGGTATTGGTCCACCATCGTTATTCATAATATTATTATGTTTACTTATTTCATCACACTCATAGGCATCTAGATGCCTGTTATTGTTAACTTAATATTAATGAACTAATGATGTTCCATATTTTAGGTGTGCTAAGTGTTCCTTATATCTTATTTTAATAGATCTTTCAGTCTGTCCATGATATTTTGCATCGCAGTCAGGGCCTTAGCGAAAAGAAAAACCAGGGGGAAGAAAATCCAAATTTTTACAACCCCACCAGCAAAATTTTCCAACTTTCGAAAAAATAAAAGCCGAGGGATTAGTTACTACTATAATATATTAATTTTCTTACTTAGCGATCCAAAGATTGGCTGAATGCTTATGCCCGTTAGGGTATGCACAAACAAAAATAAATTTTGGTAATTATAAAAATAATAATGGGAATTATTCTACTTTGAACCAAGGTCCTTGGTCTTCCACCATATCCACCATGTATAGCAATATTCAATACAAATGAAAGGAAACAACACTTATTGTGCTTATTGTTTTCTACTATTATTATTTCTATCTTCTCGGCCTAAAATTTTCCAACTTTTTCCCAAGTCGAAAAAGCAGGGGGAAAGCTTCCCCCCATCCCCCCATGGCGACGGCCCTGATCGCAGTCCTCACATTTAATTTCGTAAATTCCAAACTTTTCCGAATTCTCGACTTTGTCCTTTGGATTTCCTAAAGGGCTCTCTAGTGTATGACTTGTTTTAAATACCACCTTCATACCTAGTTCCTTGAAAATCTTTCCAAAGTTCTTCGTGTAGTGTTGGTATGGAACTGAGATATATATGTCTTGTTTTTCGTCTTTACTAAAAGTTGAGATTTCGTTCATTCTTAACCTAAACTTCTTCTTTCTTAGAATATCATCTACAATACCCCTCGAGAAACCGTTACTGACTGTATTGTCCGTTTTTCTTGATAGTCTGCAATTTTCCTTCAATTAAATGTGCCAACCAACAGACAGCCTTTGGGCCTTTACTAGTAAAGACACGCCTGAAAAAGCCATTCTATCGCGAAACACGTGTTGTTTTTTTTGTAAAATTGTTTAGTGCCTTATATTAATTAAGCAAAACAATATAGTAATACAATATAGTGAATACTGGCAATTCTAAAAGTTACAAAATATGAATTGAAATCATATTGTATTCATATTAAGAGAAGTGAATTTACTGGAAACATTAGCGATCGTGTTTACTATTCTTTTTTATTTCATGGAAGATGTAGTATCATTCTCTATTATTGTTATGATAGTAAATGAGTATGTTTATAATTATTTTCTTATACTCACTGTATGGGGTGGTTAGCCTTTGGCTAACCCTTTTTCTTTTATGTATAAATGTATTTTTATGCATAATAAACGATATTATTATTATTATTATTATTAAAAAAAAAGCTGTCAAAATAACCTCGGATTTACTTCAGGATCGGAAGTATAATGTATAATGTATAAATGTATAACATTATAAGATAAATCATTACATTTCAAACTTAACTTAAGGTACTTAAGGTAGAGATTGTGTCTGAAAAGGACGACTTAGGCACAGGTGCCTGTTGTGTCTTTGTCCATTTCAGACAATAGAATTATATAACAAAAGGAAAGAAAAGCGATATGTAGAGGTAGGTAGTTACAAGAGGCAGACAACCTGGAACAGAGACCAGTAAGTGGAATATTAGGAAAAATACTAATTAACTAATTAATTAATTAATTAATTAATGAGGAGCAATATAAGATTATGATTAGATGATTGGAAGAGGGATTCAGATGATTTCTCAGAAAATATTGAATTGTGTAGCACTGTTGAAAATAAGCTTCTTTATTTCATATTTAAATTTATTTTTATTGCGGATTTTTTTAATGTCAGCTGGAATAATGTTAAATAGTTTCGGTCCATAATAAAGGAATGATCTTTGTGTGACAGCCTTTTTGAAATGATTGACTTCGACGTTAAGATTAGATGCTGTTCTAGTATTGAGGGGCTTTCTCGGAAAGTGTTCATGATTTTGATGCATTCGCAGGAGACACTGGTAGATGTAGGTTTGTCTTATTTGGAATAAGTTAGTATCCTGATAAAGTAATTTAGTAGAGAAGAGTTTTTTTTTGTGAAGTATAATTTTCAGTAAAGTGTTCTGAGTTGTTTGTAAGTTTTGTAGTGTGCTTGTGAAAGCACCTCCCCAAATTGTTATGCAGTATCTTAGGGTAGATTCAACTAGCGAGTTGTATAACATAATAAGATTTTTTCGTGTTAGAATATCTCGTAGCAGATAAAATTTGTGAATCAGAGCTCTTAGTCGTTTAATCACATAGGTAATATGGTCAGACCACCTGATATGCTGGTCAATCATGACACCAAGGTATTTCAAGACTGAAACTTTTTGCAATTCAGGGCAGTTACAACCATAAAAATCCTCGCATTTGGGAGTGTAATTTGATTTTTATATTAGGTTGATCGCTTATCGTAGGTGAGAAGGTGATATATTTCGTTTTCGCAACGTTTAAGCTTAATAAGTTGTGATCCAACCAGATTTTTATATTTTTCAGATCCCTTTCAGTTTTTTTGTAAACTTCATTCCAGCTTCTCCCAGTGAATATAATTGCTGTATCGTCAGCATAGCAGATCATTCGACCTTCAAAGTTATTAATGTTTGCAATACTATTTATATATATTAGAAAAAGTATGGGACCCAGTACTGTTCCTTGTGGCACTCCTGTCTCAATTATTGATTTATTGCTCAACTTATCACCTATCTTTATCCTCTATGCTCGATTGTTCAGATAGTTTTCAAATAGACTTAGTGATAATCCTCGAATACCGTAATTACACATTTTTTCTAGTAATTTGTTGTGGGAGACAGTGTCGAAAGCCTTAGCCAAATCAAGGAAGACCGCTAGGCATTTATTCGATTTGTCCAAGGACCCCACCAGCTTACCAACAAAATTCAAAATGGCATCCTCCGTGTTGTAATTCTGCAGAAATCCATATTGACAGCTGGTTATTATGTGGTGTTTATCCAAAAATTTGATTAGCCTTGTCTTAAGTGAATGTTCGAATAGTTTTGCAAAATTATTAATAACAGAGATGGGCCGATAATTAGTCAATATATTACGTTTCCCAGCTTTAAATACTGGGGTGACTACGGATTCTTTCCATTGTTCAGGCATTTTTCCATTGAGGAAGCAGAGATTTATAATGTGTTTCAGTGGAGTAAGGATATGTTTGTGGATAGCTTTTATAACTTTGGTATCAATTCCATCCGTCCCTGGGGAGCAATTATTTTTCAATTTTGAGATGAAAGTTATTAGTTCCGAGGCTGTTATGGGTTCTAGGAATAATGATGATTGTATAGATTTGTCATTAAGAAAATGCGGGGGTAAGTTAATTTTTTCAATATTACTTGCCATTTTCGACCCTAAACTAGAGAAGAACTCATTAAACACATTTGCTTTTTCGTTATCATCATTTATTGAGAGTCCGTTTTCATTAAGAACGTCAGTTTGAGACACATTTAAATTTTTTTTAGCACCTGAGATATCATTGATTAAAGCCCAAGTTTTCCTACAGATCCCGGCTGCCTCACTCAACTTTCCTTGATAAAAATCATTTTTACTTTTTTTTATTAGTGCGTTGAGATTATTCCGGTATCGTTTATATCTCTTTTCAAGTTCAATAGAATAGTTGTTCAGTAGTTGTTTTTTTAATAAGTCCCTTTTATGTACTGAAGTAATTAGACCTAAGGAAATCCAAGGTTTTATTTTCCGAAATTTATTTTTTACAGTTTTCAGTTTAGTCGATTTCGTAATAAATTCATTGAGTTTTTGAATGAAGTGATCGTAAGATGTTTGAGGATCTTGATTTCTTACCACATTTGTCCATTGCTCGTTGCTAGTCAATTTCTCGAGTTTTTCAAGATTTATTTGTTTTACTATTATTTCTTTTCTAGATGTTGAAGGATTCGGATTTTTTCCTGAAAATTTTATGAAGATGGAGGTACTGAAATGATCAGTGATATCAGTATGAAAAATTATTGGGTCTATTTGTGTTGTATTCAATATGCGGTTATTTTTTTTGATAAATATATGATCAATAATTGATTTAGAATCCTGTGTAACACGTGTTGGCTTATTAATGTATGAAACAAATCCATTCAGGTTAAGTAAATCAAGGTATTTATTTGTTTCACACAGATCTAATCTCAGTAAATTGATGTTGATATCTCCCAGATAGATTTCTAAGTTTTGCTTACCAATTGATAGCAGATATTCTTCCAAGTCTTCAATATAACTTTGAGTGCTTGTTGAAGGGGGTCTATAATAGGCGGTTATACCAATTTCATTATTATGCTTCAATTTGAAAGTAGCACGAAGGAATTTACTATCGTTGATTTTTTTGATTACAATGGTAGGGATTATGTGATTTTTTATATAGATTACAGTTCCGTCACATTGATTTATGCATGAATCATTAAAATAGACCGTATAATTTGGTATTATGAAATCATTTACTTCAACTTGCCTCGTTTCTGATAAAACTATCACATCTAAGACATCTTTTCCCTTTTCCAGATAAATAAGCAGTTCATCAAAGTGTTTCCTCAGACTACGAATGTTAAAATGTACTATTCCTAAACCATTCTCTGTTTTTCCTCTTATCTCATCAATATATTCTTGTAAACTACCTAGTTCTCTTGTGTCAATTTGCTGTTGACTATCTATCTCATTTAGAAAATCCAGCATAATGAATGCGAAACCTGAAGAACTCCTGCAGATATTATTCAGCGATTAAGGCATGAATATTTGATGATGTGCTTAAACATAAAAATTATAGGCAAAAATACATGTATATACATTAATTTTCACACATATGCACATATATACTCACATGTACATATGTAATAGTTGAAACATAATCATATGATGTACAAAATGAGAAATTTCACATTTATTTTATGACCCTACCACATTTCTTATTTATTTTGTATAATTGTATAATTGAATTCTTTCATTATAAAATACATAAATTTTCCCATTTTCGGACCATACATTCTTAAATCCAATTTTTTCAGCTATTTGATTCACCAGTTCCACTTTTTTCTTGGTCAGGTCTTCTTTAATAACTATCCCAGTGCCTTTGAGCATCTTCTTCTTCGCATATATGTTTTGTTTCACTGTTATGTTGCTTAACTTCAAATAGATACATCGGGATTGTTTGTTAGTCTGTTTACCCACTCTGTGACATATTTCTATATCCTCAGATTTCAGCTTCATTCCCATTTTTGAATTAAGGAGATCAATTAATGCAGTCCTGGTGTTCTCTTTTGGTGTTTCTTTTAGATTAAAGATTCTCAGACTTGTTTGTCGACTTAGTTGATCAAAGTATTCAAGTTTCATTTCAGCTTCTTCACGTTTACGAATTTCCTCATTCATGTTATTTTCCAATGATTGATTTTTTTTTCAATTTTATGCTGAGAAGAATCTAAATCTGATTGGAGGGACGCCACTGAATTCTCTAAATCGGTAAAACGTTTATCCAGAGTTTTTACAATAGCCTCCGTCACACTATCGGCGATTGTTTTTATGAATTCTCTGTTCTGCATGCCTGTACTTACGGCTTGGTTTACCGACTTTTCTATTTCTTCTTTGATATCCCTAGTTATAACCATGATTTGTTATTATGATATATAAGATCAGCACTCTCAATACTTAATGACCTTTTTCAAGCCTCAAAACACCACAGTAACTCAGTTTTTGGTATTATTTTCAGGAGCACATATTTTATACGACTATTCGCAGTATACCATGGGCGTACGTACTTTTTCAAATAATTCACTATTATTATTGGTCTAACCAAATATCCAGCAGTATCTACTTGTAGCAAAATCAGTGATACAATTTCAGTACAAGTTTTTAGGAATAAAATTACAGTTGTACCCTTTTGATTGTATTGAACAATTTATTTAAAACCTTTTTTCATCTAACTCTTTGTAGAAATAAACTTGGTAGAAGGAAAACTATATATGGAGACATATGAATCTGAATATACATATATGAAATGAAAAATTGGGGGTGATTCTTTAAAATTCCTTCAAAGTTTATTTTTCACGGGACTTTCACTCAGACACGTTCAAAAAATTTACTTGTCTACAAAATGATGGCAAAATTGGCCTCAGAATCATTTGCTGTCAGAATTTGCCCTAGTAGAGTCTCGTCTGAGGTATGGCATTGCATTTTGGGGATTCTGTAGTAAACAACTCTTGAATTAGGTCTGCGTGTTGCAAAAGAGATCTTTGCGGTTTTTATGTGGGGCAAACCATAGGGATAGTTGTGAACAACTTTTCGTTAAATACCGAATCCTATTCAGCATCTTCATTCTCAAAGTTGTTTGCCTGATTCATAAAAGATATAACACTGATTCTCCAGATACACATAGAAGTTTGACGACTATTCAATCGAGCTAAAGTGTCAGGTAACTGGGAGCTTTATAAAACCACTCTAACGAAATACAACAAGGAAATTAGAAAGGCAAAACAGGAATCTTGGAGAAAGTTCTTTGAGAGTATCTCTGATTTACCTCGCAGCACAAGAATTCACAAGATTCTCTCTAGAGAGCCCACTGCTGAAATTGGGAAATAACAGACCGCCCATCTTCGACGGCGCTAAACCCCAAAAAAGAACGACTGTATGGGACGTCGCAAAAAAGGTTATCACAACACCGGCAATTGAATGGGCTATCAAGTCTTTTCAGCCCTTCAAATCTCCCGGAAAGGATGGTATATTTCCAGCTCTTCTTCAAAACGGACTGGAAATAGTTTTACCTATTCTCACAAAGTTGTAGAGAGTTAGTCTGGCGTGGAACTGTATACTACCCAGTTGGTTGGCAGCAAGGGTGGTATATATACCTAAAGTGGGCCGGAGAGACCCACACCCCAAATTGGTACGACCAATCAGCCTTACATCCTCGCCAAGCTTTCGTCTCTGAATAGAGACTTCGTCAGGACGCTAAAATGGAATACAATAGAAAAGAACTGAAAAAAATGGACAATAATTACAAGTAATCTGAGTTTTACCATTATCATACCGTTTATGATAGTGTTTATGTTGGACAATGTGGCCGTTATTTCTCGAAACGGTATACTGAACATGAAATGTCCTTCAGACTGGGAAAGCCTCAACCAAATTTTATTTCAATTAAAGCCTCAGATAATCGACAAAATCGAGGATTTAATATTAGTTGGTACGATAAATGCGATTGGTTAACCGGCTCCATTACACGAGAAAAACTTTTTTGTTGGCCCTGTGTTTTATTTTCCGTACAAACCGAATACCAAACGTGGTCTAAAATAGGATACTCCGATTTAAAAAATTTACCTCGTTCTACAGAAAGACATTTTAAATCTAAGGAGCATATATTTTCGACTTGTAAATTGAAATTGGTTAACAAACAAAATATAGCAACAGCTTTAGATACAGCTCAAAAAGAGCCCATAATTTCTTTTAATAATCAGGTTAGGGAGAATCGGTTGAATTTAAAAAGACCTATCGATATTACGATTCATTTGGGTTCCCAAGAATTAAGTAGCTTTTCACGGACCCGATGAAACCGAAGATTTAATCAAATCTTCGCGGCAATTACAAGGAACTTTTAATGTTATGGGGCAAATATAATTCACAATTTGGCACTTTCTCAAACGGTAACGTTTTTCGGGCACCTAGAAAATCATCAAAAATTTGCTTATAGACAGTGGGCATATATTATTAAGGAAAATAAGCAAGGAGATTGAAAGTGTTTCTTTTTTTGCATGGGATTTATAATGAAATATTGGACACCCTTTTAATGAAAATCAAAGTAAGATTTGAATAAAACTACTTTGATTT
This sequence comes from Leptinotarsa decemlineata, assembly GCF_025532065.1. Taxonomy (NCBI): domain Eukaryota; kingdom Metazoa; phylum Arthropoda; class Insecta; order Coleoptera; family Chrysomelidae; genus Leptinotarsa; species Leptinotarsa decemlineata. The sequence goes on from NW_027412586.1 coordinate 3,817,055, forward strand.
GTTGTTGTTTGAAAAATTTTCATCCTATACCAAAAATTTTTCCTAAAAACGTTATAACGACTTAATAGCTCAGTATCCATTTTTCAATGTTACTTAACTGAAAAATGAATTAATCGTAATGTCCAGCGACCCACAAATGTTTCAAAATTGCAAGTCTCCTTCAGATTTATTAAACTTTATGTTTAAAAATGAAAAATTAAAAATGAATTATATTAAATAACTCAAAGACAACCCTTTTTCCTTGTTTTTGTTTTTTAATGGTCAGTTTTATACGTATAATTTTCGGCAATACACAATTTTTGTTTGCATTTATGCAAATATTACGTATTTGGCTTTAAATAGATGCGGTACCCAAAAAAATTTCGCGCCTTCGGTGGGCTTTTCTGTGTGTATATAGTCTTTATGACTTTAGCCTCCCCTGTTCTCCAAAGCACGAGCCGTCACTGCCCGGATTGTTATTGCGATGTTTCTTCTATTCAGTTATTTTGCTACTTGGGTATGAATTCGATTTATCTTTCGTAAACCCTTTAAATATTAATTGAACCTCCCAGAAACACCCTGTAGAGCTCGCTGCAGAGGTAATAATTTTAATTCAATGGCAAATTTCAAGTTTGTTCAGAATAAGTGTCAGGAATTTCATAACAGTACTTAAATATTTTCAATTACAATATTCAAATTTTATAGAATGAACTGGCTTGAATAACCAAATTTTTTTATACATAGTTTACTATATTATAATGGTATAAAAAAACAAAAAACATACCCGCCTATCGCGCTCATCTATTATGTGATTAACATTGAAATCACATGCTACTTTCTTCGTATCAGGATAGTTCCTTTTGCATTTCACTAAATGCGTGCTCATGCGGCTTTTCCTGATAAAGTGGGATGGGTCGTAAGGACATTGTACTTTCTCCTCACCTCTGGAAAAATTCGTGGAAAATTTACTGGAAATTATTTCGAGAAAACTTACTCATTGTGAGTCTCCATTATTATCGGAACGGATTGAATATACTAATTTCAGAAAGTAATCAAAATTCTTCAACAGGTTAATAAAATAGTTATGTTGAAAATTACGCTACTTTAACTACCAACCACAGAAGTGAATTTAAAATGTTTTCGACAATTTCAGAAGATAAAAACTATAAAAAAGGTTATTAAAAAAAAAAAAGAAAAAATGTGTTGCTTTGTACAGGTGGTCCAGTTACCTACTACAAAAATATACTTTATGGCTACTTACCATAGACATGAACGTCAGTCTCACCCATTGCCAGTAATTATCCATCCAGATTATTTGTTTTGTGGTTCTGAAGATTTGCCATCTTTTCGTACTTTGACATAGGGTTATACATCTCAAACAAAAAAGGATTGTCACATAACACATACGCAGACGAATCATTTCTCTTATTCCATATTCTCATCACGTCACTGGATTTCCTATACGTATTTTGTTTCTTGTAAAATAACCGTAATTTAATTACGTCAGCAAAGAACAAGTATTTTCTTCATCTTTCTCAAAAATTGGGTTCTACGTTTCTATCATTGACACTCTCAACTCTCATATTTCCTCAAAATAACATTTTCTAAGAGCCTGTTCAGATGAGGCGATTTGCGCGCGAGCCCACTCGCGCGCTTCAATTTTTACTGCGTCCAGATACCGCGTGACTTGCATACCGTCGATGGAAACATCGTTAACGAAGAGAAAGTCGACGATTTAACGTGCATTCAATTCTACGTGACAGAATGACGCTTAATATGATAGATAGATAAATATACTGTATTGTCCAAGAATAAATTCTCATTGACAAAGTGTGATAAAAAAATGTAAATATATATATATATATATATATATATATATATATATATATATATATATATATATATATATATATATATCAATATTAAATTTTACAAAAAGGATTTGAAGCTTTATATCTTCTATTGATCATCTGCGAGCGCTTTCGACAGTTGGTAGTACTGTCATCTTCTAGGCACTCCTCAAACTGAACTTGTCATCCTGTCGTCTGCCTCTTTATACGGTCAGAGCGTCTCAACTCAGACAAAGATAATTCTTGATTTCATAGGAAAACTTGACGAAAGAATTTCTAACCTTTCTAGAAATGTTGTTGTTGTGCCTGATGGTGCTCTATAAATGCATAATATATACAAGTTGTTTTTCTTATTATGAACTATTAAAAATTCGAATTCACCCTCAACCAACATATTATCATACTTGTGAACAACAACTAATGGATAGTCATTTGACATTTTTTCATGTATGAGGATTGTTCCTCCATGAAGCATTTGTTTACGACAATAATGAGATAGTCAGGAATAAAACATGGTTCGTCATATTGCAACCAATGCTCAGTCAAAAGTAAAAAAGTAGGGGATCCCTCAGTCTCTAAAAATATTAACAGGTCATCTATCTTATTGCGAACTGATTGTATATTCAATAGAATTAGCGAAATATTTTGCTTATGTCTGTATTCAAATAAGGCAAACTCTTTCACTGAAGCTTTGGTTGAGATATCCATCGAATGAGAATTCACCTCGAAAAAACTGCAATGATTCATTTGGGACAAATTCAATTCTATTCAAGGTTTTCAAGGTGAATTTATGTTTCTGATTTGTTGTTTCTGAATGTTTATAGCATTATACCCAAAGCTCAGAGAACACAGTGAAAAGTAATTCAACCACTTTCGGATGCCATTCAAAATGATTTGACTCCATGTCAAAATTATGTGGTACGGGATGCTGTATCTGCAGAAGAAAATTTCGTGATTACTTTGAGGTAATATTTTTTATTGTTCAGTACCTTTAACAATTTTGTACCTTTAAACTAAGAATCAGTTTAACAAAAATAAAAAATAATTTGAACAAAAATTAGGATTCATTCATACAGTTCCATCAATTCAGATTCTTGATAATCCTGTGTAGATGTCGGTGATGGGGTTGTTGGGTTGTCGTAGACAGACGTCGTTAATGGGGTATTGCCCTGCTCAGTGCAACAACCTCTCTTGTAAGTCGAAAAGGTTGCAGATGCAAAAGAAGATGTTGATGGGTCTATTGCGCACTTTCATTGACTCAATTTTTGTTTGAAGTCTGTTTTTCTCTGCTACTTTAAGAAGCTCTTTGTGTAACAAACAAAATAGTTTTTCATCATCTGGCTCCATTTGGTTTGATATCTGTGGCTGATTTCCAGATGGTAATTTTTTTCATGATGGTGAAAAATTCTTCGTCGGCCGCATTTACTTTTTTCTTCTTTATCGTCTGACTAACTGGAGGTCACATTACATCTTCTCCATCGCCAGAAAAGGCATGTTCTTCAGCTGCATCAGACGTGGTATCGATGTTGCTGTCAGTCGTTTTATTTCTTGTCGATCCTTTGAGGAACATTGAACGTTTAAAATAAATATAATTTGGCTTTGCTGCAGGCTCCTGATCCAGACGATGTGGATTTCTTCTTCATTTCTCTTACGCAACCCTTTCCACTTCTTTTGCAATAAATTATCTGTAATCAATAAAAGGATTCAAATGGTAGAACTGAATATTTATGTATTCGTAGCTTGTAAGAAATCAATAACATTAATTTCTTTTCAGATATTTGGCTACCGGATGTTATTTTGAGAACCTGCATTACACCTACAGACTGATGGCAAGCATATCCGTATTATAAAACCTTTTTTATAACTATAAAAATTATTTTTCATCTGTTTTGTTGGCTGCATGCGATGCAAATTATTGTTTTAGGTATTGCAGTTGATATCGGTGCATATGGAAATTATGAATCCACAATTTTTAAAGATTCTGTTTTTTACGAAAAAATTGACGAGAAAACTTTAGATATTCCAGACTCAAAACCAATATCGCAAACAGATATAACTAACTCCCTTACCCCATGTAATAGTATCGCTACCCAGGGCCGGCGGCGGCGTTACATTGAATGTTGTTTTGGGATCTTGGTAAATAAATAGAGAATATTTCATAGACCATTGGAAGTAGACATAGAGTTTGCAGAAAAATAATTAAAGCTTGCTCTAATCTTCATAATTGAGTAAGGTTAAGGGATGGCTTTAAATATAATATGACCACAGTCTGTACGAAACATATCTGAATGATTTTAACGCCGAGGTAGGGAGGTCTAATGCGAGATCGATGAATACAAGAGACATATTCGCTGATTATTTTCTTAACAGAGGCAAACTCCCTTGGCAAGATAAAATGTACCTATGTAAGTAGTCTGGAAATAATTTTATTAAATGCACTATTCTTTACTTGCCTATTTTTTTCTTTTCATTCTTCCCAGTTCCTACGTTTTATGACACTACTGCCATAATCTGATGATTCCATATCCCATATGCCCATATAGCTACTCGTTTTTCAACCAAATACGTCCACTGAACGGGATATATGTGGCTATAGTATCTCGGTATTGCGCGAGTTGACTCGCGCGCAGATCGCCTCATTTGAACAGGCCCTAAAGAATCTAAAGTCAGGGGCGGACTTAAAATACCTATATATTACACTGGAGTAGCGACCACGGGCGGAGGGTAATTTATATGTATGAAATTATGTGCATTCATTTACTATAATACGCATTTGATGTGTATTAAATATAAGTGAATAACTCGAACATATTTTCAATACAACAATTTCATAACTACTTTATTCACAATAAGTATCGTAAAAAATAAGAAAATGATTCATTAAACAGTTTTGAAACAACGTAATGAAATAACACCGAGCAGGTTTGGCTATATATGTGGGTGGTCCAAACATAAATTACTTATAGGGTTGAAATCGCTAGTATAAGACTAAAATAGGTATACTTGAATATGAAGTTTATTTGGATAGAAATACCAATCCAATCTTTGGGAGCGAACAACATATTTTCTGGTAGCCTATTGTTACGTTTTTCCCCGTGGGCTTACCAATAATTGACGACACAGAACAATAATCCAACTTAACTTTTGTTTACTTTAAATACAACAAACACTTCAACAAAAACTTCAACTATTGTTCGAATGTCTATCGCCTTACTAGGTCGTTTCGCGAACCGCACTGTAGCTTCCTCTTGACTGTGTCGATATGCTTGTGGCTAGCGTTTATATATAGTAATCGAATGCGCTGAAAAATTTCGCCCGAATTCCATCGAAATCGGTAGCATTATTTTCGATGCATCTAGAGTAGCAGCGAACATCGTACATTCGCGCGTTTTTAGATACGTCACAATTGGTTTATGGCTACCAGTGGCGGCGACGTTATTTTCTTTAGGGCACGATTTACAACTCTATGTATCATATTGAACATCAGATTTACATTTTGACATTCAGGACATTTCAAAGTGCACTGTGTATTAGTAAATTTCGAGTAAGTTCGAACATAACATTGAGTTTACGAGTTTCAAAAAAATTCAAAATCACCATACCTCAAACTCTGGAATCCGCTCAGACGTCCGTTTACACTTTCAGACTCACAATCTAAATTTTATTTTTCCAGAATTCTCCCGAGACTATTATTAGATTAACTGTACTTCAACCATTAATTTTGAATCATAGTCCTCTTTACGAAATTACAGCAATAAGCTGCACTTTCAGAAGTGACTTTCTGAACTAAATTCTATTCGTCGGCTGACTTTTGCAAATTAATAACTTTTGAAGCAATGCATCTTAGATATTAAAATCTAATCACTAATTTACTATAACTACCTATTGGGTAGGCTTTTGGCCCATCATCACGTGTCTATGGTTTGCCACTTTCTTGAGTGCTATGTCCGATTATTAACTTCTGTATGTATATCAAGACACTCAATAACTTTCATATTTGTATACTTTCCTGGAACCGGATGTCACGCAGGTAGCTATAGCTGCCTCCGTGGTGATTTCGTTAGTTTTCTTGTGAAAACAAGATCTATCAACTGAAACCACAAATGTGCGGCAGGCTCCTGCTGATGGCTCCGTGCATTTATATTTTTATCTTTTGGTAACCAAGTGTTGCCCATTCTTATACTTGGCTTCACCATACTGTTGATCGGCCAAAAGTCCAAAATATGTGTTTATGGTTTGCTACTTTCTTGAGTGCTATGTCCGATTATTAACTTCTGTATCGATATCAAGACATTCAAAAACTTTTGCCGCTTTACGGTTCCCGACCAACTAGCTTCCATGTTGTATAGCTTTTTATTCAACGTGCTCTCAAAATTAACTGAAGAATATCACTAAAACTAATGCTAACCCCTATACCATGGCCTTCAAACTCAAGATTCTAGATTTCTAAATACAATATTTGAATGTTTATTGTATCTTTCATAGTATAAACTTTAAACTTTAAAATATATATTCAATCAGAGTTATCATTAAAGAAGAAAGTAATAGAAATTATGAAACAACAAAAAATTAATTGGCACTCCGGGGCGACTTCATTGATTCCAGTGGCGCATTTGCTTTCTCAGCTGCAGGAAAATTCGGAAAAACCTGCAGCACCACATTATCTTATTTATATTTTTCATTTATAACTTGAATTAATATCAAGACTAATTTCAATTTTGGTGTGTAGTTATGCACAGGCTACATTAGCCTTTATGAACATAAATTTGTTTCATCATGTTTTTGGGAAAGAAAGTTTTTGGCTTTCTACTACTGCATCTTGATACAGAAAAATGTGGGAATCTTCCAAAGAAAGGAAGGAAGTAATCAATTTTAAAAGAAGTAAATGTATACATAGATAATAATAATAATAATAATACTTTATTACCTTTTAGACAAAAATTACATTGTATGGTAATCGTCAAGCTTATATAACTAAATTTAGCACATGGTACTGTGTTACATGCCAACATTCAGATGCTAAAATAAAATAAATAAAATGCAGAAAGGCAACGGAAATGCGTGCTGTCTTTCGAGGTAGTTCTATTATCGAAGTCAAACAACAACAAACAAGTAACAACAACAGAACATCAACATAATAAAAATATTAATAAAAATAGAAACCATGAAGAACATAGTACCAGTTAAAGCGGTGAAAACTATTCGAAAATTTCTGAAAGGCTGTAAAAGTAATTATTTATCAAAAAACGTTTCAAATTCGACGTGAATATTTTTATTCTTTCGCAATTTTTTATGTCATCAGGTAAGTTGTTGAAAATTTTTAAGCCAAGTATACTTGGTATACAGAAGTGTATTTTAAAAATTATATATAACAAAAGCTCTCGTTATCCTACAGAGCAACTCTATGGGGAATTAGAAATTTTAGATTTAAGGCAACTGTTTTCTAAAACGATTATCACATTTCTCCTGAAAAATAGAAATTACTTGAAAAACTTACCCCACAATCGAATAACACGAGCTCAAAACTCTGCAGCAGTGTACATACCAAGAGCGAAAAAACAATTGGTCAAAGATGCTTTATCTATATTGGAGCTAAACTCCTGAATCATGTTCCTGTCTCAGTTAAAACACTTAATAATATTGGTCTGATGAAGAAACGCATTAAAAAATGGATTCTTGAACAAAGTAGACAATTTGTCAAAAAAATTGTAGACCCAGCAAATTGATTAATTTCTTATTTACTCATTTATTTATCTTATTCATTTTCTTCATGATTATTTTTAATTTCCTCTTATAAGCTTACTCATAAGACGAAACAAAAAAAAACAAGTGTTCCCACAGACAGGTTCCATGTGAACCTAAGTGGCAATCGTTTTTTTATTTGCACACTCTTATGCTTTTCAATATTCAATGTAATACTTCTAAGAAGATTTGGCAAATAAATATTATTATTATTATTATTAATTCTTTCCAACCTCATATTTGGCAAATGGAATATGAAACAAGGAACATTGTCTTGTTGTCCTAGAGTGATAATTAAAATTCATAAGGAAGTTATTTTTGTTTTCAAATATATATATATATATATATATATATATATATATATATATATATATATATATATATATATATATATATATATATATATATATATATATATACAACTCAAAGATGAACAGTGAGGGTAAGGTTAAAATTTTGTATTTTATGAAGAGTTCTTTACAATTTTGTCTTGAAGAGACTCCTGCTATACATCTGATAATTTTTTTCTGCGTTTAAACACTTTGTCAGCTAGCGCAGATGTTCCCCAGAAACAAAGACCGTATCTCAGTTTTGATTCAGCTAAAGCGTGATATAATTGTATTAGTTGGTGTTCATTCATTACAGTTTTAAGGTTTTTCAGTTTGTAACTTTCTGAATTCAGGTGAGAGATAATATGTTCACAATGCTTATTGAAATTTAAATGTTCATCCACATAAAGGCCTAAAAATTTTGTGTCTTGTTTTCTCGAAATATTTGTATCATTTGAGCGCAGTGATAAATCTATAGATTACATTTTTTTTGTCTGTTATGAAAACGAATGAAATTGGTCTTTTCTACGTTAAGCTGCAAGTAATTATCAACGAACCATTCATTTATGTTATTCATAAGAATATTGCATTGTTCGTTAAGAATTGTTTCTTCTCTATTGGAAACAACTATAAATGTATCATCTGCATACAAAGTGTACAAGGCTCCATCATAACTATTTGGAAGATCGTTTATGTAGCAAAGAAATAATATGGGCCCCAAGATGGAACCTTGAGGAACACCTATATTGATTTGGTTTTCATCAGAATTGAAGTGTTCAATGGAATTTCCATCTTGATATCGTAGACTGACATATTGCATCCTATTTCTTAAAAATGATTGTAATCACCTCAAAGGAGCATCCCGAAGTCCATATCTATAGTCCGTTCATAATTTGTTGATAGCTCACTGCAAGTTTGACCCTCATTAGAGAACTGAAATACAGAGAGGACAGCTAATATGATATAATAACAAAAACCAAACTAAAACTGGCAGTTTAAGATGTTTTCGACTAACCCACCTTGTATCTGAAGAAATACAATACAGCTATAAAACTTTTAATCCGATTATGTAGGTATTTTGAGTAGAAATGAGTGACCAGTGTCGTAGAGTATATGATTAAAACATTAGTTACTTTAAATAAATAAATATATTAATATTCTTAAACTGTAGGTACTGTAAACTGTATTTTTATTTTAAAAAAATTTCTTTATTTTATTCAAAAATAATAAGTTACTTGCAATTTGTAAAAGATACATTTATTTAATTAATACCTATTTTTAAATGATATAAACTACGATTACTTACAAAACTATTCAAATTCAAAATAAACAGGATCATCTTCGGAATCCGAGTCGTCTTGCAGGTTAATAATTAGCGGTTGTTGTCTCTACAATCGCATCAATTATATTGTCAAGATCCCACATTTTTTGTTCTTCTTCTATTGCATGTCTTACTGCATCTCGCCAATTTTGTTCTGTAATATGTTGTAAAGACTCATATAACAATTCACGTACAGCTTGTATTTTATATAACGTATTTTTTCTAGCTACATAGCTTTTCATTTGTGCCCAAATGAGTTCAATTGGATTTAATTCGCAGTGGTAGGGTGGAAGTCCAAGGACTGTGATGTTTCGTCTTTCCGCCATTTTGTCAACTACGTATTTCTTGAACTTAGATTTGTGTTGCCGGGCAATTTTTAAAAGTTCTGCTTTAACCATTCCATCTTCGTAAGGCAGGGACTTATTCCGCAGCCAGTCAATGATATCCTGTTTCTTCCACGCAGTCGTTGGAAGTCTTTCAACTAGTCGTGAATGATAAGGTGCATTATCTAATACTATAATTGAGTTTGGTGGTATATGTTCAATCATCTGCTCAAAATACTCTTCGAAAACATCAGCTGTCATCTCCTCGTGATAGTCTTTTGTGCTTTTGGATTCAAATTCCAACAAACCATGCTTAGCAAATCATTTTTCACTGCCAATGTGAGAAACTATTAATCTACTGCCTTTACCAGAGGGTGGGGAAATACCAGTAGAACAACCTTCCATAAAGGCTTGCCTGGAGCTTGATATATTTTTATCTGTCCAAATTTTTGTGAGAGTATGACCTGCGTTTACCCACGTTTCGTCCTGATAGTAAATTGGCCTTCCTTCAGCCCGAAATTTTCGTATAGATCTTAGATACTTTCTTCTCCAACATATTATCTCTTCCCGATCAATCAAAAGTGATTTTCGGTCTGATTTCTCCCACCGGAAATTTAATTCTTTTAAAACTTGCCACAATTTGGTTCGTCCGACATGAGGCAAATCCGGGTCGTCTCTAACTTCTTGTAAAATTTTGTTTAAGTTGGGTATTTCTTTTTTGTAAAAAAATTCGTGAATTTTCCTTCGAATACCATTTTTGGCAAATTCATCAATTTCAATAGGTTTTCTCCCCCTCTTTAAGTATTCGTTTGTATTTGGGTTAGCTATAACTTTTTTTTTCTTTCTGATAGGAACCTATATATTGTTGACTCCCCTATGCCCGTCATGTTGGCACAACTCTTGATTATGTTCTGAACAGTGTTTGTGGGATTCTGAGAAACCAGAGCATCGTGAACGTTCAAAACAATAATCTTCTCTCTTGGTGAATAGACAGACTTACTGACTGTACGCAACAGTACCGGTGTAAAACTTGATGATGTTGATGATGATGACGAAGCCATCGCAAGCAATCAAACAAAACAAGCAGGAACGAAAGGTACGTATATGTTTGTAGGAATATGAAAAAAAGTTACTCACGCACTGCACAAAATTCGCAAAATAAATATTAGAGACGTTAATTACTGCCGTAGACGCCGAAACACCAACGAGCCGTAAATTAAATGCGATTAAAAAATGTACTAAACCAAAAATTATTTTCGTTCGTAACAACTTCACCCTTTCAAGGCAAGTTTCGAATATAAACTGAAGCTTTATATTTAATGAATAAACACCTCAGGAACCTCCGCCTATGATTTTACGAGTTTTACGACCGTTTTATGACTTGGGCCCTCATTTTGTGCTATCGACAAATTATGAACGGACTATAGATAACTTTGTTATGAGAAGGTCGTGATCAATGCAGTCGAATACCCTGCTGAGATCACAGAAAATTCCCACAGGGCACTCGCCGGCTTCGATAGATGAAATCAACTCGTTACACAAGTTATGCATGGCTGTTGATATAGATTTGCCTGCAACAAAACCATACTGTCCATTTGTTAATATATTATTCTCATTTACAAACTGAAGAAACCTGTCCAGAAAACAATACTCTATGACTTTTGAAAATGATGACGGAACTGTAACTGGCCGATAATTTTCCATCTGCGACGGACTACCTTTTTTGTGAATTGGAATCACCTTTCCTTTTTTCAACATTGATGGAAATAATCCATAACAGAATGAAAGATTTATTACATATATTAATGGTTTCGCAATTATTTTCAGTATCCTCCTTACTAAAAAGTTTGGAATATCGTCGGGACCTGCAGAATGTTTATTTTTCAATTTTGGATACCTATATTGAGAATATAAGTTCATCTTCCGTGAAAGGACAAATGCTTTTGAAATTGGTGTTAACTATAGGTTCTCTGAAATTAACTGAAACTTGCTCATTTCTGCATGATATTTTTTCTAAAATATTTTGATGGATTTTCTCAGGAACTGATTTAAAAAACTCATTAAACATATTGGATATTTCTTTGGGATTCTCTATGGATCTACCATTAAACTCCAAAATCATATTTTTTTTGTTCAACATAATTGTATGTGTTATTTCAGACACAGCATGCCATGTTGCCTTATTTTTGTTAGGTGCCGTCTCTATTTTGTGTTGATAGTATTCTTGTTTGGATTTTTTAATCAATTCTTGGTGTATTTTTTTCTCTTCTAAATATATTTTGTGTAGATCATGCAAAGAAGTAACTTTCAGACACAAATCTGGAAGAAAAAGCCTTCCTGAAACAGCTACTTTCATATAAACATTGAATTACACGAAAGAAAAATTCTTTCGAAACAAATACTTTTATATGAACACTGAATTATACAGAAAACACTTTTTTGTACTCAGTTTCACAGGGTTTCTACACTATTTACTAAATGAAAATAAAAATTTCACTTACATGGAACACTGTCATGCTCACTGGTAGACATAAGTAGATCAAACTTATTCCGTGACATAAAAAATCGTAATTTATGAATGAAATGTGTGTTTTTTCTTATAATGTTATCCAGATTGGTAGGGGAGGCCGGGTACAAAAGTAACAGCGGGTCGAAAGTAACAAATGCTCTCTAGATTGATCCAATAGACGAACACCGCCACAGTATTTCAGTATACAGAAATACTGTGACACCGCTTTACCGCCGTCAGATGATAGCTAGAAGCGTCACCCTCAATTGAATTCAGTCGCCGCGTGCGTCATTCGTCGTTAGGCTGTGTGACAGGACATTACGTGTTTTCATAAATCAAAAGTAAGTTTTTAGACGTATTCTTATTGAATGTTTACGAAGTCTGAAAAAGATGATAGTAATCTGAATATTTGCATATCCATTCTTGATTAGAGTGATTATATATTGCTTAAATTCATTTTTGTATAGCACGTTCCGTTTAAAGGTTATGTTGGACGTTTTGACAAAAATGTGGACGGGTACAAAAGTAGCATAGCCCTATGGGTACAAAAGTAGCATAGCCCTATGGGTACAAAAGTAACATGTTACTTTTGTCCCCGCAATGATGTAATTATCTATCATATTTTTATGTGTGTCTTTACTTCAACAGAATGCCACGACAACGCATAAGAACTACTGAACGAGGAACTACCGACACGGAAGTTTATCGAAAAGCGGCTAAAGATGGTACAAAAATTAGAGGCCTGGCAAAAAAATATGTTTGCCACGTAACATTATATATATATATTTATAAAAAAAACTAAAATCAGGAAATACTAGCGCAGTTGTGGGCTACCGTTGCGTCAACCGAGTTTTTACTAATAATGAGGAAAGTAATCTTCGCGACTATTTAATTGAGCGCTCTGCAGTGTATTTTGGGCTATCTCCATCTGAAGTTCGTAAACTGGCCTACGAGTTAGCGATTAAAAATGGAAAAACAAAACAGAAGGTAAAAGAAAATTGATATGTGCAAAAGAAAAGGGAAAAGGAAAAAAGACAAAGAAGGCACCAAAAGAAAAGAAAAATAAATCTGACGACGAAGATTGCTTCTGTCTTGTCTGTTTAGAAACTTTTGGCAATAGTCGACCAAATGACCAATGGATACAATGTATCGAATGTAAAATGTGGTCCCATGTGGAATGCGTAGGTGACGATAAGAATTATGTGTGCCATAATTGCGATTCTGAGTGAGAGAATAATGACTGAGTTATAAAAGTCTGATTATAAAAAAATTATTAACATCATACTAAATTGATCTCATTACTTAAACTAAGAATACTTTTCATTGATTTGTTTTTTTAATATATAATTTTTGAACATTTGAAATACAGTTGATTTGTGTTATCATTACGAAGTCTTCAAATAAATAATTTGTTGATTTACCACGTAGAATATTGTATTCATTACCAATCCCTGGTCTTGTTACTTTCGACCCACAACGTGTTACTTTCGAACTGCCTACGTGGTCGAAAGTAACAACTAACACATTTTTTTTGAATTGATGTTATTCATATAAAACACATCATAATATAATAATTCGAGTTACTAGTGTAAAGGACATTAACTGAATTTATACATGGTTATATTAATTTAACAAAAACAGTAACACCCAGCCAGAAATCGAAGTGAAAGTACAAAGTGTTACTTTTGTACCCGGTCTCCCCTACTGAAGAGCAAGTGTCTTACGGCGAAACATCGATGTAAGGCCGTTAGAACAGGGGTAATTCGGGATTCTTGTGCTTATTTCAAAACTCCACTGTTTTTAAAAATTTTTTAATTTAAAACTGTTGACAGATACATTGTCCCACCAAATAATGTCCGGTGAGCCAAATCTAAAGATCGTTTTTAATGACGATAAAACTGATTTAATTGATTTATCTTTTAGACAGAGTAATTCCAACGAATTAGAAAACGAATTAAACATTATCTACTAGGTAACTTTGATTTGCATATGTAAAAATATCCGTTCCTAATTTTCCCAAGGAAGTTGAGAAATAGGAAATAGGAAATAGGATAAGGGTGTAATGGTTATTTCATTTGTTTTTTTGCGTTTGTTTCACAAATTTTGCATTTGTTTGGATGACTTTTTATGTCGTTATTCATAGCTGGCCAATAAAAAATTTGTTGGCTCTAGCTTTAACGTTTTCTATACCCATGTGACCTTCATGCGAATTCAACATTTCACATCGTGAATTATACTTGTAGGAACCACAATTTTGTCAGTGAACGGTAAAGAGTCCATCAGAAAATGACAATGACTCTCTTATTTTTAAATAATGTCGGACAAAATCTGGCACATTATTTTCATTTTCAGTTCAACCATTCATACAATAATTAGCAACAGTACTTTGTTCAATTATTCTCTAAATTGATATTTTCTCTCATAAAATATCGGAATACTTTTTACGACTGAACTAAATTCTCCATCTGATTTTAAGTCTTTCTCTGATGAAAATGCTCTGCAATATATAAATATTTGCCGGGTTTGTATGTAACATTGATTTAATAATTTGATAATCTCAACTTATTCATTCTTTGTAATCTAGGTTCTAGGTAATAAGCATGCCAGTTCTTTGTGGAATAGTGATTATAATGGTTAATGATCAGTAGGTATATATTTACTTAAATTTGAGACCATCTACGAAAAATTGAAAAAACGATGGCTAATATTTCTTTTTCTATTTGCGCATATACGAGTATTTGTTCTGTCAATATGAGACTTCGCGAGGCAAATGCTACAGGGTGATCATCTTGTAATAAGCACCAAGCATCTATAGTCCGTTCATAATTTGTCGATAGCACAAAATGAGGGCCCAAGTCATAAAACGGTCGAAAAACTCGTAAAATCATAGGCGGAGGTTCCTGAGGTGTTTATTCATTAAATATAAAGCTTCAGTTTATATTCGAAACTTGCCTTGAAAGGGTGAAGTTGTTACGAACGAAAATAATTTTTGGTTTAGTACATTTTTTAATCGCATTTAATTTACGGCTCGTTGGTGTTTCGGCGTCTACGGCAGTAATTAACGTCTCTAATATTTATTTTGCGAATTTTGTGCAGTGCGTGAGTAACTTTTTTTCATATTCCTACAAACATATACGTACCTTTCGTTCCTGCTTGTTTTGTTTGATTGCTTGCGATGGCTTCGTCATCATCATCAACATCATCAAGTTTTACACCGGTACTGTTGCGTACAGTCAGTAAGTCTGTCTATTCACCAAGAGAGAAGACTATTGTTTTGAACGTTCACGATGCTCTGGTTTCTCAGAATCCCACAAACACTGTTCAGAACATAATCAAGAGTTGTGCCAACATGACGGACGTAGGGGAGTCAACAATATATAGGTTCCTATCAGAAAGAAAAAAAAAGGTATAGCTAACCCAAATACAAACGAATACTTAAAGAGGGGGAGAAAACCTATTGAAATTGATGAATTTGCCAAAAATGGTATTCGAAGGAAAATTCACGAATTTTTTTACAAAAAAGAAATACCCAACTTAAACAAAATTTTACAAGAAGTTAGAGACGACCCGGATTTGCCTCATGTCGGACGAACCAAATTGTGGCAAGTTTTAAAAGAATTAAATTTCCGGTGGGAGAAATCAGACCGAAAATCACATTTGATTGACCGGGAAGAGATAATATGTTGGAGAAGAAAGTATCTAAGATCTATACGAAAATTTCGGGCTGAAGGAAGGCCAATTTACTATCAGGACGAAACGTGGGTAAACGCAGGTCATACTCTCACAAAAATTTGGACAGATAAAAATATATCAAGCTCCAGGCAAGCCTTTATGGAAGGTTGTTCTACTGGTATTTTCCCACCCTCTGGTAAAGGCAGTAGATTAATAGTTTCTCACATTGGCAGTGAAAAAGGATTTGCTAAGCATGGTTTGTTGGAATTTGAATCCAAAAGCACAAAAAAATATCACGAGGAGATGACAGCTGATGTTTTCGAAGAGTATTTTGAGCAGATGATTGAACATATACCACCAAACTCAATTATAGTATTAGATAATGCACCTTATCATTCACGACTAGTTGAAAGACTTCCAACGACTGCGTGGAAGAAACAGGATATCATTGACTGGCTGCGGAATAAGTCCTTGCCTCACGAAGATGGAATGGTTAAAGCAGAACTTTTAAAAATTGCCCGGCAACACAAATCTAAGTTCAAGAAATACGTAGTTGACAAAATGGCGGAAAGACGAAACATCACAGTCCTTAGACTTCCACCCTACCACTGCGAATTAAATCCAATTGAACTCATTTGGGCACAAATGAAAAGCTACGTGGCTAGAAAAAATACGTCATATAAAATACAAGCTGTACGTGAATTGTTATATGAGTCTTTACAACATATTACAGAACAAAATTGGCGAGATGCAGTAAGACATGCAATAGAAGAAGAACAAAAAATGTGGGATCTTGACAATATAATTGATGCGACTGTAGAGACACAACCGCTAATTATTAACCTGCAAGACGACTCGGATTCCGAAGATGATCCTGTTTATTTTGAATTTGAATAGTTTTGTAAGTAATCGTAGTTTATATCATTTAAAAATAGGTATTAATTAAATAAATGTATCTTTTACAAATTGCAAGTAACTTATTATTTTTGAACAAAATAAAGAATTTTTTTTAAAACAAAAATACAGTTTACAGTACCTACAGTTTAAGAATATTAATATATTTATTTATTTAAAGTAACTAATGTTTTAATCATATACTCTACGACACTGGTCACTCATTTCCACTCAAAATACCTACATAATCGGATTAAAAGTTTTATAGCTGTATTGTATTTCTTCAGATACAAGGTGGGTTAGTCGAAAACATCTTAAACTGCCAGTTTTAGTTTGGTTTTTGTTATTATATCATATTAGCTGTCCTCTCTGTATTTCAGTTCTCTAATGAGGGTCAAACTTGCAGTGAGCTATCAACAAATTATGAACGGACTATAGTCCATTTATTTAGGCATCAATCTACATCTCTACTTCCTTTTTTAGTAGAAGAATTTCAAGACAGGGCCTGGCGTTAAGAAATTTTTGAGATGAGATAGGGATTCTTCATTGTCCGATCCCAATTAAGAAATCGCCAATGTAATCAAATGACATGTTTGGGACAAATTTTCGTAGATACTTGTTCATGCCCAAGATTCTCAACAGATCAGTTTTATTTTGGGGGTTTGGCAATTCCAAAATTGCTTTAATATAGTTTTTATTGAGCCGAATACCATTTTTTGAGTAAATTTGTCCCATGAATTTTACAAATTTGGATTTGAAGCTATAATATTTACGTGCGCGTTCAAGAACTAGTTGCAAATTCCTATCATCTACTTCTGTCACGATTGAATCGTCAAAATGAAGTCAAACGCCATCTAATTCGCCAAAAATCTCGGTTTTATTTTTGAAAAACTTCTGGCGTTGAACAAATGCCAGACGAAAGCCTTATGAATTTATGGCGCACAAAAGGCGTACCAATAATCTGTATACTTTGAATGATCTCGCTGAAAATAGAGTTGTTTAGGTTTAAACACAATTTTAAATCGCCACGTTTTTTACACCAATAATAAGTGGATTCAGCCATTCGGTTGTTCAACTTTTTCAATAACACCCTGTGCTTCAAGTTGCTCTACATTTTGTTTAAATCAGTGGGACAGTAGCCGGTTGGGTTGGCGTAAGTGGCTTGTTCCATTCATTTAATCGATCGTCAGGTGAAATAATGGTTTGAGACGCGGGCCGGACGACCAATTTTCACTGCCTATCGTTCAACCCGTGCTAGGAATCGCACGGTGGATGATAAGACCTTATTTATTTTAGCTCGCACCAGTTTCGGCCTCTGAGAGTTGTCGATCGTAGGGGGTCGACAGCTGGTTACCGAGGAAACAGATCTATCAAATAGGGCTCTTGGAACCCGCCTGGGGGGTTGAACATGGGGAATGACATTATTTTTTAAGTAACGTCGTATTATGTTGGGAATGTACACAATCCATCAAAAATATCTATGGGTTAACATACTAGCCTACTAGTTGGTTAGGATGAACTTCTTTTACAAAATCAATTATCACCTGACAGTTATTGACCCTGCATAACAAGCTAGCCTCTCCACGGGGCTTGATTTTGAAATTATCATCACCATACGATACAAGTGTAATTTTTTTAGGTTTCAATTTATACTTTCTACCTGTGTAGAGTTCGAGTTGGATACTGAAGCCTCCAGTTGACATCTGCGTCCTTCGTTTGATTTTTTCACATTGATCCAATCAGTCATGAAAGTCCTCACCTTCTGTGTCACTTCTTTCGGACTCTTGATCTTTTTTTTACTTGTTTACGCACTAAGAAGCACTACCCCGATACTATGTTTCATCATGTGTTTTCCAAAATAAACCCAACTTCCGGCAATGGGGATTATTTATTAAAATTACTACTCACTCACACATGATCACATTATTTTTAACATCTTGTCGAGGTTGACAACTACCTGAATATACAAGAATTATACAATAAACATACTACTAACTTATTAATTTAAACTAACATATTGTACAAAAGTAATATGTTTTCCTCTTATTTCCATCAATTGAAATTATCAGTGGAGTGATTATTGCGATCATGATTGTATTTGAAGCTAAGTGATGTGTACAAAACGCTAGTAATTGTATATACAAACTGTAACTTTGAACTTGATGGTACATGTAACCAATCTGCCACTGAAGTAACTTCATACACAAACACTCATTTTGTAATAAATATAGTTAAAAAAACTAAAAAACACGCTTTTAAAAAACATCGAACTAAAAAGTTAAAAATAACTTTTTTTAAATAATCTTGAAACAATAACGAACGAAAAATACTAGTATTATTGTGGCTTATTGTCGCCAAAAAAGCGACGGGCGCTTGATATACAAAAAATATGGCACAAAGCGCCCACGTTTTTTTCACAATAATACACTATTTTTCGTTCGTTATTGTTTTAAGCTTATTGAAAAAAAAATATTTTCAACTTTATAGTTCGATGTTCTTTAAAAGCGTGTTTTTTAGTTTTTTGGACTCTATTTATTTTTTCATTTTTTAGTTTCGTATGCTATAAAAGCGTGTTTTTTAGTCATTTTAAACTATATTTATTTAATCTAAACTTTGGGATCAATCATCCGTATATTGTTTGGAAAAATTACCATTGATATTTTCCGAAAATCAGCTACCAAGCCCAAGGCAGCAGGCGCGCAAAGGAGGGTTACAAATAAGGCAGCAGGCGCACAAAAGAGAGTTATAAATAAGACAGCAGCCTTGAGTGTTAATAAAAAAAAGAATAACAAGGAGGTTACGTACAGCGCCATCTGGCCGCGAGTAGATCAAGCAATAATGTCGATATATCAATGAGGTTACGTACAACACCATCTGCCCGCGAATAGATCAAGCAAGGAGAGTTACAAACAAACATACAGGTGAAGCTAATAAAAGCGTGTTAAAAAAAATGTAACCATCCTTCGGAGTACCAGAGCACAGAAGCTCGTACATCAATGCTATATATTTCAAGTGACATTCAACGATTCAAATTGTAAATCATTCTTGATAATTCTAAATATTGCTCTCAATTCATAAAATGCAGATGCAAAATTTTAAATGAAGTAGGTACAAGTTGGTTGAATTAAATTCAACATACATCAATGAATGGGTTCGTACAGAACCTTATCTCGACATGATATTTTTCCAGAAAATACAGTTTACATTGAACTTGTATGTGATGTCAACTACGTTTTTTCCATGTCATAGGTTACTATCCTCAGGTGAGTAAATAAGGTAAATTTCAATGAATATCAACTTTATGTAAATAGTTGGACATTTCGAAACTATCATTGAAATTGTTTGATGTGATATTTTTTGTCCTGTTGTGACGATTACACTTCTGAATCCAAAACGTTACAAACTTTAAAAAGCAAAAGTCAATAACATTGAGAACAATCACTTATTGTGGTTAGTTCTCAAGTTATGCTCATTTTTATCCAGAATTTTATGTGAGACACTTCTTATAAAACATATGGGACCTAGGGTCATGCTCGCTTACGTCACTGAATGCTTGGTTAGAGCTGATTAGACTCTCCTGGTTAGAAAGTTCAACTTTCATGGGAGTTACCCAGGTGGATTTGTTGATATAGTTTTTTCCCATAAAGACAAGGGGTGGATTTTATTTATGTGAAGATTGAAGTTATCCACGGTTTTCTAACTACGCTTTCATCAAGAAAGTTGAAATAGAGTAGGATTTCCTGGCGGTGTTACGACTATACTATAGAAGGTTATTCGAATAGACAAAACATGAAACGAGGTTGGAAAAGAAATAAATTAAACAGGTACGAATATCATGATAACAGACCTGGAGGATTTTGGTACAATCAAATATGTTGAATGCCAAGTTCGGAAATAACAAGTAGTACAACGTCCTGTAGATTAGTTACAAACATATTATATTTATTAGTTATCGTAATAATGTTCATAAATATAATTCAATCATAATCTACGATAAATTATTAAACGGATTATTTGCACTGCTAAAGCGATGCCGCTTAGGGCTGATTTACATACGAAGATAATTTATCTCGTAATATAATCACTTCATCTGTACCCCGCTGATTTTGAGGGGAAAAATTTTGTAATATTTGTGTATTATTATTTTTGCTATATAATAATTCATTCATCTTGAAAGTCGGCTCTGACAGTTTTTCATCTATTTTTGTCACAAAATTGGGTGATATATACAAATTGTCTCAACAATTTTATCGACTTTATTGGGTGAGCATTGAATATGTCTTTGTATTATTGTAAATTTTGACACCATTATATCAAACGCATATTCGACACTTCGGCGAGCTCGTGACAAACTACAGTTGAAGATTCTTTTAGGATTTTGAGTTTCAATAAATGTTTAGAAAGTGTCAAGGCAGCATCTGCGATGAAGTAGTAGGGAAAGGCTGGTTCATGTGTTTCTTTGGGTGAAGGATGTGACGGTAGAATATTCAATATATCTGCTTCAACGTTTCGTACAATACTTGAATTTTTAAATGCTGCCCCAAACAAGGTAGATTTTGGGAATTTGTACGATTGATGACCTATTTATTTCCTGGAAAATCATATTGAATATAGGATAGAGAAAATAACTTTTGTCTCATTTCTTCAAAGATACTTATTGGTTACGACCGTTTTTGGTTTATTAAACCATTCTCAAGTAAACTGACGCAGTTCGACTGCGTCTGGGAAGCTCTCGATATAAAATAGATTTTAATTGTGGCAACTCAAAACTAATATTTGACAATTAATTATTTATAACAACTCCTGTAGATTATTACGCCTGAATGGAAGCAAAAGCCAAAAACATTGAGAGACAACTCAACCCTCAAAATGTCAAAGTCAACATGACCAATACATAGGGATCTCCAAATATCTTCAACAGACTCTCATTCCTAGTTCTTCTCTATCTAATGTAGTTATCACTGGATACAATGCGAAAGTCACGTGATAGCCAGTCCAATATATTAAGTCTACGGGCGAAATGAGTACGTGTAACATGAAAGATGTCAATGTCATTATTATGATTATATACAAATCTTAGGCGATTATATAGTTATACTCACCTTTAAATTTGTTGTAATTGCGACAATTTTATTAGTCAAGTTAGCAGCGCCAGAAGAACATGCTTGAAAGGAGTTTATGAAAATGTTGATAAGAAATTGGAATGAGATTAATATGAATATTTTTCATAACCTGGTGTTAGTTTTGGGTATTTTCTCCGTTTTTGTTGACGCTCAAAGAATTGCCCCTGGAGTGCCACCTCAGCATTATCAGGTAAGTAATTCATATGGAAAATTACCATATGTTCAGTCATTAGTTTTTATTTTAGGGCATTTGGGACCTGCTTTTTTTGACAAAACCTATTATAATATAGACTGTAGATATGTGCCCAATTTTAAAATAAACCACATTTTTTACAATTATTAGTTGTCACGCCAATTTTTATGAGACTGATAGTTGCGCCGGTTTATCAGAAAATCTAAAACTAAGTTTTATATGTATCTCAAGTGAATATGTTGATCCATTCAATAAGGAAATGTTAGGGTAAATAAAAGTCATAAAATGTTTTATCCTCAAACATGAATCCACAAACTTTTCTCATAAATCTAATTTCAATGGCAAGGATCAAAATAACTAGATTAAGTTAGTGGTAGGAATGATTTTATGCAAATGAGGAGAAATTTTGAAATTGGGGTGTTGGAGCAGATATGTTTCTAATGCTTTCAAATATTTAAAAAGCATGTCCTTCACACTACCCAGAATATTGTTGATGAGAAATTCAGAATACATTTTTAGTGTGAAAGCTCAAGAATTCTGATAATTATGAGATAATCTTACAACGTTATCAAATCTCTTCCTCGGTAACTGTTCTCTGTCAAATCTGTTTCTCCGTTAACCAAATGAAGGACAATCTCAAAAGTATAATCTTGTGTGAACTAATGAGGTCTTACATTTTGAAGTGCGATCCCTAACACGTATTGGATGATATGCAGTGAACACTGATCTTCCGACAGTTGGGTTGAAACCCAAAATTCACATATCAGATGAGTGAATGAGTCATGTAGAACAAACCACTCATGTTAACCAGCCTGCTACCAATTGTGGAGAACAATTATCTAAAGTCAACGTGCTTGAAAACATTGTGAGGAAATAATTATATGATGGGTATTTATTAGTGTTTTGGGGCTATTTAATCCACAAAACATTTTTATTCACACTGAAACTTTCAATATAATGGATGAGGACAAATAAGGAGTTGTATTTACACTTATTAATTATAGATTCTAACCTCTACAAAAGGTACTAACAACGGAAATTAAACCTAATGGATATGATAATTACATTGTTTAATTTCTTTTTTTAAGGTGTTGATATTCCAATATTCTGAATACTGAAAAAAGTTTCATATTAAGAAAAAAAACTTCTATAGAAGGAAAAGAGATTCAATTTTCAATCAAAAAATCTTTGATCATAGTTATATTTCATTTGATGGAGTGAGGTAGACAATTGTATAGGGGAAGGTGGTACAAAATGATCCCTCGAGGTAAAATGATCCCTGACTCCTTTACCGACTTAATAGCGCCATCTAGGATATTTTTTGTGAATTTCTGGTTCCTACGGCCTAGCTGTACAATCTGTGTCAGTGTCATGGCGTTGTTCGTTGTAGAAAAGTTTTTATCACAAATAATTCAAAATTCCTGTGTTCAATCTAAGGTAAGCTGTTATTTGACATTATGTAGCTTTAGTCTATGTACATATAACGTGACAGGTATGTTTGTCTCGGGTTTTGCTGTCAATTAGCTATCGATTTAACCGCCTTTCATTACAGTATTTAAAAATCATAGGTTATGTTTTGATATTTTTCTTTAATGGGGCATTTGGGACAAAATGATCCCTACATTGGGTGGACAAAATGATCCCAGGATCATTTTACCCCGTGCCAATTGTGTTCAGTGAATTTTCAATAAATGGGTGTATACATGTTTTAAATAGGGGAACCAATCATAACGGATATCTTTCTGGGCCGATTTTGGTTTTGTAAATGTTTGTTGTAGTTCAAGGAAGGTTTGAATGGTGAGAATAAAAAGTAGGTATGTAGGTAGTAAGTAGTGTAGTGTAGATTTATATGTTGCAGTGGAGGTTAGGGTAGTGTAGTGTAAAGTAGTATAATGGTAGTGTGTAGGGTAGGTTAGTGTAGGGAGGGGTAGTGAAAGGTAGAGTAATGTAGGGTAGGATAGGGTAGAGCGTACGGTAGTGTAAAATAGATCAGTGTAGGGCAGTGTAGTAATTTATATTCTGAAGTGGTACGAATTTCCCTAGGGGGCAGCTAGTATATGAATGTAGACCATGCATTTAATAATCTGATAAGTATTTAAGACCCCTTATTTTCTTGCTAAAAAAAGCCGGACTAATTCAAAATTATTTGCTTTTAGAAATCATGCCACGAAATTATATTCGAAAAACCGTACGCCAAAACTGGAATGAAAACGCCGTGTTTAACGCCATAAATGCCGTAAAAGAGGGCATGCCATATAAAACCGCCTCCAAACAATTCTCAGTTCCACTTATGGCACTTAAAAGAAGAGTTAAAGGAAAAAATGTTCACGCTGTGGGTGCTTCTAAAGTTTTAGGGAGCTTAAAAAGAGTATTTACAGATGAACAAGAGTTGGAACTTGTACAACATATTCAAGATAATGAAGAGACTATGTACGGATTTACAGTTGATGATGTCCTTAAGTTTGCTTTTGAGTTAGCTGAAAGAAATAACATAAAACACCCGTTTTCTACTACATCTCGAAAAGCTGGTAAAGATTGGCTAAGGGGGTTTCGACAAAGACATCCGAATATCACTCTACGTGCACCGGAATCAACTTCAGCGGCACGAGGGCGAGCTTTTAATAAGCCGATTGTTGATAAATTTTATGACAATTTACGGAAAGTTCATGAGAAGCATCCCTTTCCACCTCATCGCATTTTTAATGTCGATGAGACCAGTTTGAACACTGTCCCGACCAAAAATACCAACATTTTTGCTAAAAAAGGGCGCAAGCAAGTAGCTCGCATAACGTCTGCTGAAAGAGGCGAATCAACTACAGCAGTAATTTGTGGATCAGCAGGAGGAAACTTCATTCCACCAATGTTAATTTTTCGTCGCTTGAGAATGAAAATAGAATTGATGGATGGGACTCCACCAGGTTCAGTTTATGCGTGCAATCCAACCGGTTGGATGAATATTGAGGTGTTTTCACAATGGTTTGAACATTTTTTGTCGCATACTAAACCATCTTCAGAAGACCCCATACTTCTGATACTAGACGGCCATCTTTCACACACCAGAAATTTAGACGTCATATTAAAAGCGAGAGAAAACAACGTCACAATTTTGTGCTTGCCTCCACACTGCACGCACAAACTTCAGCCACTCGATGTTGCCGTAATGTATCCACTGAGCGTGTACCATAATCAGGCTTTAGAAAAATGGATGAATAATAATGTGGGTCGTGTAGTTACAGTATTTCAAATAGGTAAAATTTTTGGAGAAGCATATTTAAAAGCTGCAGTACCCTTAAACATTATAAAAGGATTTGAAAAATGTGGAATATGGCCACTGAATCCAGATGTTTTCAGTGATGTAGATTTCGTTGCTGCCAACACTACTGATCAAGAATTGAGAAGCGAAATCGTGGAGCCACATCCGACAACAACTGCAATACCTAATAGAACCCAAGCTACCGATGAAAGCATTCATAGTAACTTACCAGGTCCAACCTTCCGGACTCCCGTTCTTCATGCGAATCCATCGACAAGTGTACCAGGTGAAGAAATAACAATCCAAGGCTCTGTGTCGTCTTCTATTCTTTTGTCCTGTGTAGCGTACGATCAAACAGAGAACAGCGAATCTCTTGAACCACCACCTTTCATAAGTGTTCCACCTGATACCGATGAACGTATGGATCGCAACCTGACAGCAGCCGTTATGGATCTCGGCTTACGTACCATTTCATTGCCGTGCACACCGGTTAAAATACCTTCCATCTATGACAATATTTCACCTTCAACATCTATGGAAGCAACACGATCGCTTATACCACCAAGACATACAGCTTTTGAAAATGTTCTAACACCATCTGTTGCAGAAGCCGCCCAATCGTCTTGTAACATTTTCTGTAGAGACAATAGCTGCTCTTTGACATCTCCAATTGCGTCCACGTCTTTTAGCGTCCCTCCAAGCCAGATTCGACCTTTACCAAAAATGACAGGAGTACGTCAAAAAACCAACAAAGCTCGGGTCTCCACAGCTATTCTTACAAGCACGCCTTATAAAAGTTTCTTAGAAGAAGAAATGAATAAAAAAAATGAGAAGATATGCAAGAAAAACAAACGCAACGACAACAAGAAAACAACTAAATTAAATTCTAAAATAACAAATGCAAAAGTTTCTTTGAAAGGAAAGGAAAATGTGACAAAAAATATTAAGGGGCCAAAACCTAAAAAGATGCAGATGATGCAGAATGTTTGTTCTGTAATGAGCTGTTTTCAAATAATAATAGAGGTGAAGGATGGATCCAATGCTGTGTTTGCTCAAGATGGGGCCACGATGCTTGCGCTGGAGTTGATCCCGATGATGCTGACGAATTCACTTGTGATTTTTGTGCTGATAATCCCTTTGCTAGAGCTCGGAAACAATTAAGACTGTAAAACCTGAGACTATAGTCCTATTATTATAATGATCAAGACGGTAAATTATACTGGTAACTAAGAGAACTTTGTTAAAAAAATACTTTATATTTTGAAATAATTTAAGACTGTACCAATTAAGACTGTACACTAGTTAATAAGAGAGCATAAAGCATTGTTGATTGAGATTATATTAAAGACGATGTTAATAGTTATAAGAGCGTTGATTGCTTAAAATTCTATTTTGATACACTATTAAGGCCGTAACGGCAGTTGATATTATTTGCTAAAAAACATTATTTTTTGTTAGTTTTTTTTATTTGAATAGGTATAATTTTTAAGGTTGTTATGCCAATGATACTTGTTCTATCGAGTTGTTCTTCAGAATGGTTATGTTATAGTAAAAATAATAATATAAATACGATACAACTGGAGTTAATGTTATAGAGGTAGATTTACGAAAATTAAACAATATTATTTGTTTTTGATACTAAAACTGATTTTACAATAAAACTGTTCGAAACTTATATTTATTTTACTTTTATTTAACTTATGTTTCATTTCTTGCTTGAACTTTAAATGATGGGGGTTGAATGATCCCCGGATCATTTTACCCGCACACTGGGGATCATTTTGGACACAGGGGTGTACAAAATGATCCTTATGTAGACCTTTACGAAAATATTAATAAGAATTATTCCTTATAGCTTAAGCGACTCGACGCATACTCAATTTGTAGTTCGATTAAATAGCTACTCATTTGATGTTTTAAGTTTATCTTAAAGTTGTAAACACTGGTTATAGAGCTGTTTTCTCTTAAGGGGATCATTTTGTACCACCTTCCCCTATTTGTGGCCAATATAATTAGGATGCTTTATTGTAATACTTGTGTTGCAAAAGAAATAGAAAGACTATCTTAAAATTTGACATATTGTACATGTTGAATATTTTAAGAATAGATTACTTAATATAATTTTGTAATATTCAATTGAATATTAAAAAATATGTCTCAAAGAATAGTCTGCTGGTACTCCCATCATTATTTTTAATATTTTTTATGGCAGATAAATAGAAAAATTTTGAATTTAAGTTTACTCAAAAAATGTTCACAATGATACTCAAAGTTTAAAAATTCATTGACATCCATTCTGAGAAACGCCACAACCATAATCATGAAAACTGAAGGTAGATTTTTCACAATCATCTTAGTATTATCAACAATGAAAAATAGATGATTGCTATTGAAATAACCGGCTAATTTATTCATTTGATTTTTATATTTGTTAACACAATATTCCTCATTAAAAATTTGAATAATTAATAAAAGTCTTCATTATTTTTTCGATATCATTTACATATTTGTGTCTAAGCAATGATCCTTATGGATATCAAATTTGCTTTTCTCAGAGTTATGATATTGAATGATATTCAAATATTGAATGGAAGTCATATTTTGTGGAGGAAATCAGAGTTTTCTTCATTGACCTTTTTGGATATTTTCATCTTCGGCAATCTGAAAAAAATTGTAACGGGGAACTGTATATAGGTGTGAAAAAGGCAAAAGTTTTAGTTCACCCCTTTGAATAACTGCGTGAATTCAAGGTGTTTTTCACAAAGAAAAATTTTCTAAAAATAGGTAAGAAATTTAAGACATTTGATGTTTGAAGGTTAAAATCTGCTTTCATCTTCATAATTGGAAAAATCTAATGATACCTCGGATTTTTTTTATTCTCTTTATTTTCTAACGTCCTCGAAATATGTTAAAGGAGTTTTGAAATGTGACATGTCAATATTGTTGATTGAAGAAGAAATTTATTGATATTAGTATGTTGCAATAGACATCTTCACTTTCCGAAAAATAAAATGACAAAATCCATATCATTCCTTTGTTTTGTAAGTAAATGGCTCATTCATCAGGAAGTAACACCCCCCAAATTTCTCCATACCTTCAAAATAGATCCCAAATAGTTCACTGCAATAATCAGAGCAGTTCAAGTCTGATAATACGCAAAGGTTTTCTACAAGGAAGCGTTTTGGGACCGCTATTGTTCTTGATTTATATAAATGACCTACCCAAAAGCATAAACGCATTAACAACCTTGTTTGCCGATGATGCTACCTTCGCAACCAGAATCGAAAAGAATTCTACAAGAATTGATGAAATTATAAGATCGATCATCAATCAAGCTACTGAGTGGTTCACGGTAAATGAACTAAGTTTGAACACACGCAAGACTCAGACACTTATTTTCAATACCACTCAGAGCGTAAAATTTCTAGGACACATTATTGATCCCAATTTAAACTGGAAACTTCATGTAGATCAATTAACAAGCAAGTTATCAAAAGCAATATTTGCAATTAGACGGATGAAATCGCTAGTGAACTTGGGGGCAGCCATCTCTGCTTACCATGGAATGTTTCACTGTATTATGACTTGCGGTCTAATTACTTGGGTCCAATCTTGCTACACTCAGTCGATATTTATTATCCAGAAAAGAGCCATTAGAGCTCTGGCCGGTATAACTCTACTTAAAAACGCACATGCATTTGTACACACTAAATGGAGATACACACAATTATCTGACTAGAATGAGATCCCACATCGCTATTCCAAATAACAGATTAACCTCTACGAATAAAAAATTTATTGGTATCAGATTATTCAACTCTCTACCAGACTTTATCAAAGAAGCTCCGATAGTCATTTTTAAAGCAAGACTAAAAACTCACAATGCTCTGCCTATAATGCCATCTTTGAATTTAGATTTCCTCAATGTTAGTCAATAAACTGTGCGTAACATTATTGAACCCACTTTAACAAACATGTAAATAAATTTTGAAATTTGTAATTCAAATAACAGTGTGAAAATGTATAATAATTATTGTGAAATCCAATATGTATATTTTAATCATAAAAAAATTTTATTTAGATTTAGGATTAGGTGTAGTCAATGACTTGTCAAAACACTGTCGTGTATTACTGACCAATAAAGTACAATACAATACAAAATCGAAATTTCTAAAATAACTGTGGCAGTCTTACATTGAGACTTACCTCCCTTTCAAACCTTGTTCAAAAATATATATGATTTTTGTTAGGCTGAAAAAAGTACATGAATGAATATAACACAACAAATACTCAAATAATATTTTCAACAAAATTCCAAATATGAAGTTTTTGTTTCGTAATATGAAATACTTCTGAATTTCGGAAGTAACCATCAAATCGACTTGAAAAACATGTTGGCAATGTCGCTTACATAGTCAGAACAACAAAAAAATGATGAAAGTATATTATGGAATAAGAAAAGCATAATCACTAAAACAACTCTGTCTGATAAGAAAACATACATAAAAACTGGAATGGCTACAGACAAATTCGAAACTAACCGAAATAAAGCCATCCATAAGACCCTAGACGCACCTTCCAAAAACCAGAAAACCAGGTGAGCAGCAAACAATCTGTGATATTTGTGATACAACAGTAACTGTCAAACAGTAACTGTCAAATTTGCCCCAAGTACCAAGGAGTAAGAATAAAAATCGGAATTCCGAAAGAACTATGACAAACTCTTAGCAACACTTGTAATGTTAAAAACATGATTCCTGACAAATATTAATGTTTCATTTAATTGTAATACAATGATCATGTAATGTATGTATATTTAATTTTCACAGAATTTTAGTTTTGAAAGTTTTTTGGATGGTTTTGTTTGTGATACATATCTCTCATTCATGAAACATTTTGAGCAGAACGAATATTCTTTAGACACCACCACAATATCAGCAAGTACCCCAACAACAATACGGACAACAACAATACCAGCAAGCACCTATCCAGCAACAACAAGTGCCAATACAGCAGCAGCAAGTACCAGTCCAACATCAAGTACCTGGTCAGCAACAGGTTCCTGTTCAACAAATACCTGTTCAACAGCAACTACCTGGTCAACAGCAAGTACCTGTTCAACATCAGCAACCTCATCATCATGATCATGGCCGTCAACAGCAAATTTTAAATGCTGCCAATGTTGTTCAAGAGGCACAGTAAGTGTACCACAATTATCTTGTCTTTTTTACAACATCAACTTGTCTTATCAAAAAAAAGTAAATTACTGCAACTTTCAATAACCTTTTTGTTTTAGCGATAGGTCAAGGCACAGTAAGTGTACCCCAATAATCTTGTCTATTTAACAGCATCAACTTGTCTTATCAGAAAAAAAGTGAATTACTGCAACTTTCAATATTTTTGTTTTTTTGTTTTTTTTTGTACCTTGGGAGCTGTCTGACTTGTCCATTTAGTCCAAGTCTCCAGAAAACACTGCAGCCTCTTGGGCTTATTGCGTTTATTCTCCCATCTTCTCATGACACCCATTCCATCAGTCTCCTTCCCTGTACTAGTTTGTACAGGTTCCGTGTTGGATGTTCGTCATATTCTTCTGGGCGTAGTTTTGTACATCCATATATAGCCTGCCTCATGTGATTCAGTGCCTCCCATTCGCATAAGATGTGTATAGCTGTTTCTATCCCTTCGTTGCATAATCTGCAGCTGAGGTCTCCGTTGTACAGCCCCATTTTATTCAGGTGTCCTCTAAGCGGACAATGACCGGTTAGTAACCCTGTAATTATTCTGAGCCGATCCCTACTATATTGAAGTAGTTCTTCAGTTCTTTTCTCGGACGGTTCCCTAATGAAGGTTCTACTGTGTTTGTTGCCAGGTACTTTTTTCCAGTACTCTGTGTGCTTCTTATTGGTCCATGTCCTAATCTGGTTTCGTACCAATGATTTTGGTACCCTCAGAGCTGGTTCAGGACCCTATATATGAAGTTGATGATCCGCATCTAGTGCATTCATCAGCTTTATCATTACTTGTGATTCCTGAATGCCCTGGCACCCAGTACAAAGTTAATTTGTTCCTGTTTGCAAGTTCATTCAGTTCTTCATGGCATTCCCAGACCAGTTTTGATGTCACCTTCGGGTTTGTCAGAGCTCCTAGTGCGCTCTTGCTGCCTGTAAAAATATTGATCAGCTCATTTCTTTGAGGTCTCAATTTAATAAGCCTTGCACACTGCAAGATAGCATACACTTCCGCCTGAAAGACGGATGTGTATAGTCCTAGCGGATAACTGTAGTTTAGATTTCTATCCGCTCGGTATATTCCAGCTCCCGTTCCATATTTGGTTTTCGATCCATCTGTATACCAGGTGTTTTTTCCAAACATGTTTTCGGGATGACTAATGGTCTTCCACCCTTCACGGCTTATGATTTTGGCCGTAAAGTTTGTGTTAAAGTTGTACTTCGGTGTCATGTGGTCTGTGCACATATTCAATATGTGCTCCTCCACTTGTTCCGAAATTTCTGTTCGCTCCGATCTTTTGTAGTTCGGTGAGTTTTCCAGTCTGAATTGGCCAATCCTGGCCTTCCCCATTATCACAAAGTGTAAAGAGGCAGATTCAGGAGTGTCTCTAATGCAGCTGTTGGGGTAGTTATCATTGCTCCCGTCATTCCCAAACATGCAAGTCTGTGCACCTTACCTAGTTTGTTGATGGCGGTCGCCTGCTTCATCTTTATCCACCAGACCAGAGATGCGTATGTTATCATAGGTATAACCACCATCGTGTATAGCCAATATACCATGTCTGGTTTTAGCCCCCATGTTTTTCCAAAGGTTCGTTTGACGAGCATTAGTGCTACCTCCGCTTTCCTCTATATACACCATCGTGTATAGCCAATATACCATGTCTGGTTTTAGCCCCCATGTTTTTCCATAGGTTCGTCTGGCGAGCATTAGTGCTACCTCCGCTTTCCTCTTTATCCTGTCCAGGTGTTGGTTCCAGGTCAGTTTGGAATCTAGGATTACTCCCAGATATTTAACCTCTCCCGTCACTTGTATTTCTTCACCTCGAAGTTTTAGAGGTCCGAGACCCTCCGTTTTAGTCCTCTTGGTGAATGCTAATATGGTCGATTTGGATGGGCTTATGTAAAGCCCTCCTTCCTCGGTCCATCTTGTTATAATGTTCAGGGCCTGCTGCATGCACCCCTTCACTACATTTTTGTATTTACCCTGGACTAAGATGGCTAAGTCGTCTGCATATCCCAGTGCTTTATACCCATTATGGTCCAAGAGACATAGTAGCTCGTCCATTACAAGGTTCCATAACAGGGGGGATAGAACCCCCCTGAGGACAGCCCCTTGCTACCCGTGCCACGACTGTTTCCCCCATAATGGTTGTATATACCAATCTTCCCCTAAGCATGCAGTATATCCACCTACAGCTTGCCTTGAAAGATCCCTCTTCTCCTCGACGCCTAGATGATTGATTCTAACGACGTATTATCAAATATGTTTTACCAAATGCGCCCTCAATGTCCAAGAAAGCAGCTAAAAGTACTTCCTTGTTTTTGTAAGTATATTCTACTTTTTCTGTTACCCGACATAGAGCCGTTTCTGTTGACATACCTGATCTGTATGCATATTGGTCTCGATGTAATGGTCTGATAGCCAGTGATACGTCCTGATATGCCTGTCAAGTAGCTTTTCTAGCGTTTTCAACACAAATGACATGAGACTAATTGGTCTCAAAGCCTTCGCCGAGTCCTGTCCTGATCAGTCTCCGTTTTTGGTATGTGTCCCAGTGCTAAGCTTGCCCTGAGAATTATCCACAATTTTTTGAAAAGTGCTTCCGGTCCCTTTTGAAGCATTACTGGGTGTATGCCATCAGGTCTCGGCGACTTATAGGGTTGAAATGAGTTTACAGCCCATTTAATTTTCTCCATATCTATCACCTTCTTTGTCATTTGCCAGTCCTCCCTGGATGCCCTTTTTGGGGTCTCCAGTTCTGAATTCGCCCAGGACTCCGCTGTTAGATTTGTAACTTCTGACCCGGGAAAGTGTCCCCGGAAAAGCTCTCTGATAGTCTCTTCTCCGGTTTTTGTATACTCCCCTGCATTTGTTTTCAGATTATTTATTCAGACCTGAGGTTCCTTCGAGATTATTTTGTAGAGCCTGGCACATGCTTGGGTCTGTTCGACCCCCTCACATTGCCTTCTCCACATATCTCTCTTGGATTTTCTCAGGACTTTGTTATACTCAGTTAGGGACCTTCTGTATTGGTCCGATGAACCTGATTTCCTTGCACATTTTAAGGCTTTTCTAGTTTTTTGTCTCATCCTCGCCAGATCTTCATTCCACCAGGACACATTCCTGTTTGATCTCTGATTTACTATGGGACAATGTTCGTTGTACGTAGAGATGATAGCTCCCTGTAATCGATCTGCTGCCAACTCTAGGTCTATGGAATCTCTGATGTCAAAATCCATGCGGTCTAAACAGGTTTCCAGGTCCACCGTATAGGCTCCCCAGTTTGTTTTCCGGGGATTTTGATATGTTAGGATCGAGATCTGAATCCCTCCGATTTCAAAGTTTATGTGTCGATGATCTGATCAACTTTCCTCATCGGACACATTCCATTTCCGAACATAGTTACTTACAAATGTAGTTCCTATCGTTACATCTATCACTGCATTCTTGGGGTCTCTGAGGTTCTGTTATAAATTAACTCCCCTCTGATGCCCCCCAATCCCATTACTTTTCCCCTGTACACCCAGGGTTCTTGTATGAGAGCAATAACAAACCCCCCCATCACTTTGGTAAGGACAGCCGAGGCCTCCTTACTGTGTTGCAGGTTTGTTTTTAGTACTCTCAACATTGCTGTTAAGACCCTTCAGGACCTTGAAGGTGACCATGCCCAGCTTATAGTAGGCTTTAAACATGTTCCCATCTTTCACTTTCACTCGTGGAGTAGGCCAGGATTTGTCCTTCCTCTTCCACTTTTCTGCTCAGGAGGATCCAATTTTCCACTCACAGGGCAGGATTCTGCTTACTGAGGCGTGTCCTAATTGTAGCCTCCGCGTCTTTTTGGCCCGAAATGAAGACTGGGACTCTCAGTCTCTTCGGGAGTTTGTTGGCCTTGACCACGGTCAAGTCCGCCCCCTCCCAAAGATTGTCCAAGTTTCCAATGCTTCCTCTGAGCCATTCTTTTGTTCCTTCATTCGCACAGGTTATCCATAGGACCCCTGCGCCGAATGAAGTTTTTTTGACTTGGAGGTTCTCGAGGCTACCAGAGGGAGTATTGTTCAATTCGCGGACAAGTCCCTCCTGGATCAGGCCTGCTTGACCCTGAC
The DNA here is from genome assembly GCF_025532065.1 of Leptinotarsa decemlineata. Taxonomy (NCBI): domain Eukaryota; kingdom Metazoa; phylum Arthropoda; class Insecta; order Coleoptera; family Chrysomelidae; genus Leptinotarsa; species Leptinotarsa decemlineata. The sequence goes on from NW_027412586.1 coordinate 3,851,578, forward strand.
TCAGGATGACCTCAGGGTGTCGGATGTCGGTGACCGCCACCCTCAGGCCCCTAGCAGCCTCGCTATAGGTCCCAGTTTCTTTGGAAGCTCTGGGTTTTTTCAGTACCTTCAGTGGGGGAGTTTTTACATCCTCTCTAGATCTCGTTTTGGCCCTTTCCACAGAAGTTACTTTGGTTTTTTTCGTTTTTCTGCGGTCTTTTGTATTACATTGTTTTTCAATCCATGTTCCCGCAGCTATTTTCCTTGCTTTCATCAGTTTGCGCCTTTGCCCTCCGGATGGCCTTCTCTTCTGCAGTTCGACTTTCGTCAATCCTGCAGTTATGCTTTCGGCGAGGCTGGTGTTTCCCGCCGTTTGACTATGACTTTTCTGGTCAGTTTGCATCTCCAGGATAGTCTGATTTTGCGAGGAGTCGCTCGAAGAGTCCTCCTCTATGTTCTGGTAGTTCTTGTTGTATCCATCCAAGTCTCACGAGTATGGGGGAAAGGGTTGTCCACATCCATAGTGCCCCCTGTATGGATGTAAGGCTGGATACTTTGGGAGGTCGCCTGGTATCCCAAAGGCTCTGTTAGTGATACCTGATGAGGCTCAGGTACCATTCATCCTTTGGCACGGGTCGCATAACATCTTGGATTAGGCCTGGGTCCCACTTGGTCTGACTGTAGTGTTACGGCCTCTTCGGCATGGGAGACCCTACCAGCAGCTAAGCTGCCGCCGACGTAGCCCGTAACGCACAGTACGCAAGCCCTTCCACCACGACAAGGTGAAGACTCCTCGGGAGGGATATATTTTTGTTTTAGTGAGAGGTCAAGGAAACTTTTTCATTCATTCATTTACGGGTCCATCCCTTTATTTAATAATAATAATAATGTTTATTTTAGAAAGTGTCAATCATTTTTGTAAAAAATAATTACATGTAATAAAATGACGTCACACACAATTATATTTCAAAACTGATCTTTTAAAAAATACTCAATAGGGTTCGAGATCTATTTACAAAACAATCACAATTATATGTATATCACAGAAGAAAAGAAAATATAGTTATATTAAAATACATTATGTAACTCATCAGAAAATGAGTAAGGCAATAAATACATTTGAAATATCATATAAAAAAGCAGTGATGCCAAAATCTGTTACATTGGAGCTTGAATTTTGACAGAGTAATAATGGTGAATTCGCAAGGTGCATTTGACAATCTAGGAAAGTGAGATATTGGGCTATTATATAAATGATTAGTTTGATGATATGCAACAGCGAAAATTTCAGGGATGCTTTGAGACTCTGAAGCTTATTAGGAACAACATATCTGAACAGTGTACGTTCCCTGAAACCATCTTGAAAAAAGTGCAAAGATCCAAGTATTTACTGTCCAATTCGAGGGTTCTCACCTTTATCTTGACTATCATTTCATTATAAGTCCATTGCTCTCTAGAGATATAAAGTTTATGACCGCAGTGCCTTAGAAAATTATTCTGTGTTACATCGATTCTATCAATATGTACCTGATGGAAGGTGACCAAATAGGAGAAGAGTAATTTGGAAGGAATTTGACTAGAGCAATATACAGTAAGCGGATTGATGATAGAGGCAATTCTATAAAATTACATATGATGAGTCCTTATCAGCTTAGACCTCTAGATACTGGTTCATTAATATGATATTGAAAAGAAATATTGCATTCAAAACCCACTCCAAGGTCAGTGAGACTATCAACTCTGCTTAAATAGGTACTATCAATAGAGTAGTTGGATTGAATTGGGGATTGTTTGCGCGAAAATGTTATAAAATGACACTTGCTGACGTTGAGCGACATTCCATTTTGAGCAGACCATAATGACAAGGTGTCAATGTTAACCTGCAGCTTGTGGCAATATTTGAGAGTGTTATTCGTAGGTACATCTTGAGGTCGTCAGCGAAGAATGATGGTTTACACTATTTTAAGGATTTTGAGAGATCTGGGTGCATAATGGGATCCTTGACGAACCCCTGATAACACAATAACCTTGTCTGAGAAACAATTTTTTATATGTACAAGCTTCGTTCCACCCAACAAATAACTTCTCAATCATTTTATAAGCCAGTCTGGAAAACCAAGGGCCTCTAGTTTTGATAACCAGATTGAGTAATTAACTCTGTCAAAAGCTTTGGAATAATCTGTGTACATATAATCTATTTGATAATGGTTCTCAAAGGTTTGCATAATATGTTGGTATACAAGTAAATAAGTAACTGTTGATCTCTGAGGGACAAAGCCATGCTGGTAATGATCAAATATTCCTTTGCAATGCTGAAGTATGTATGCTATCACAAGTTTTTTTCTCTTCAATATTTTCATCAATGATATAGCTCTTAACTTTCACCACTGTAAATACCTTCTCTTCGCTGATGACCTCAAAATTTATATGCCAATCAACTCCGATATAGACTGTGAAAATCTTCAATCTTATTTGAACACATTCATCATTTGGTCACAAAATAATGGAATGTCACTCAATGTTGACAAGTGTTATTGTATTTCATTTTCTAGGTTCAATAATCCTATTCAATTCGATTATCAAATTGAAAACAGCCTTAAATGGGTTTTTAAAATTCGCGATTTAGGAGTCGTATTTGATCATCAATTAAATTTTACACATCATATCGACTCCATAGTCAGTGAATCTTTTCAATTATTGGGTGTCATTTCTGGAAATACTAAAAACCTTTCTGTTGACTTTTAGAACATTATATCTATCATTGGTATATTCGGTTATTCACTACACCTCACCAGTGTGGTCACCATATTATCGAACTCACATCGATCGAATAGAAAGAGTGCATAGAAAATTTCTGAGGTGTATATCATTTAAAATGAATCTGCGATATGGTGAATACGATTACATGCAAGTTATGTAAAATTTTAACATTACCAGCTTAGAAAGTAGTAGAACAAGATCTGACGATTACTCTCTATAAGATAGGTACTATCAGGAGTGATAGATTGTCCTTCATTGCTCCATTCAATTTATTTTAAAGTTTCAAACAGACCTATTCGAAACTCTGAATTATTCCAAGTTCCCTACAATCGCACAAATTATGGTTCATAGTACTTTGTCACGTTTTGTTAGATTAGGTAGTGAATATTGCAATAGAGGTTTAGAATTTACTGGACAAACATCAAATTCATTCAAAACCAGCTTAAAAAGATTATTATTATAATTGTCCGTCTATTACTGTAGTACTGCCAAATTATTCATTTTTAGTTTACATTTAATATAAGTATGTATCTGTATTATATTTCATATGTAAAAAGGGGAAACCCGTGTATAATAAAATAAATAGGAATCAAAGGCAATACTTATTGGCCGATAGTTCGCAATATAACCCCAACTACCATTCTTTAAAACTTGGACTATATAGCTTGTGAGATAAATTTCAGGGAATTTATTCTGACTGAGTGAATTGTTGAATAAACAGTGAGTTGGTTTACACAAAGTAAAAATGCATTTTTTTTAAGTAGGGGAGCGAGAACATCATCTGGTACATTATCTGGACAGTACAACTAATGGAGAGATACCTCAAAAACATGTCACAAGAAGTGTGCATATAGGAGAAAAAAAGTGTGCATAAAGGAGAAAATGTCACAATATTTAAATTTGAAATCTGCAGTTCCACAAGGCTCCATACTAGATCCAGTACTATTTTCCATATATTCATCCAATCTCTAATCTAGCCTAGAGGATAAATTTTCGTGCTGATGATGCTCAAATTCATTATAGTTTTCTGTTTCATTTAAAAATCAATGCTTGTGCAGTAGTGACCAGTGACTTAAATTTTTTTGTAAATTTAGCAAGAGAGCATTGTCTGATAATGAATGCTACTAAGCCTAGTGTTATTGTATTTGTATAACTGACAAATATAGTTGTCAAAAATGTTCGTCTAGGACTTGTGAATGAAGCTAAAAGTTTAGGACTATTATTAGATGTGGGCTTGAGGTTTAAAAACATATTAACAAGATCGTGCAGAGGCCACATTCAACCCTGAAAATGATATTCGGTAACAGAAAATATTCAATACTAGATTTGAAATACATCTTGTGTGAAACATAAGTTTCGTCGATTTTCAATTATGTAGATTCTGTCTATTGGTCCATTTCGCAGTTCACAATAAACATAAAATGAAATATTCTTTAAAATCATCAGTATTTATAATATTGTCAATCGCCCCTCGAAATAAGACAGGAGAACATAAAACACTTCAGTTTATTCAAATATCAACAATGGAATATTTGCAAGTATTATTAGTTCAGGAAAACAATTATTTTCATGAACCAAACTTTACCCTTTGTTTTCCTTTTAAATTTTATATATTTTTATACAACTACTTTTTTGTATATTTGTATTATATAAGATGAACCCAAATACACTACAATACCTTTAAAGTGTGTATGTACCAACAGGAAGTAATTTTAGTGATTATAGGTTAAATCCCTATAATTGTACCAATAGTTTCAGTGAGATAGATTTTCAACTTCTTGAATAGTAACTATGGGTATATCTATTTTGATGTGTACGTCTGATGTTGAATATAATGATAATAATCACTTTATTATCTGAGCTTAAGTACCTGTTTTATGAAGTTGTCAACCTTAATTGAGAATGAACTGATTTTATTTTATAGGCATATAGCTGAGCACATGGATGTACCCATGGACACAAGCAAAATGACTGAACAGGAATTACAGTTTCATTACTTCAAAATGCACGATGCTGATAACAATAACAAACTGGATGGTTGTGAATTAATCAAATCACTCATACACTGGCATGGTAAGTTATTGGATATCAACAGAATGGGGGATTTTGATTTTTATGAGTATTCTGAATTCACCCACTTTGGTGTTTTCATGCGGAACTGTTTTGTTGAAAATTAGACCATATTGGTTCTCCTGAGAAAGTTGTATATCAGGAGTATGTGGCAAACTAGAGTGACCAATTGTTAAGAACCTCACTTTGACACACATTATACTTTATGAGAACTGTTTCATTTAGAAATGGTGTTCTTGTTGTTTTTCAAAACTATGACCATATATAATCCACTACTATTTAAATCTAATCTTGATTGCTATGAGGATATAAAACAACCAGGAGTCTTTCTTGGAGTGCCTTAAGAATTTTTTGGGGTGCTTGTGAATCTTCAAAGTAAGATACAGTTGTTGGTATTGCTGACCTGATGACCACTGCTTAATTTTTGATACTGAATATTAATATTTAATACACATTTATTGACGTAAGCACTGGTAGGCTAATATTTGAGAACTGCAATATACATGCTTACAGAATGTAAAGTATGCTTAATAATTGTGTATAATCTTGAAAGACCTTTCATTCTTATAAAGAAAGAAGAACATATTAAAAAAATCAATATATTTCAGTACATGACATAAATACAGTTATTAAAATTATACTATCTCGAATTTTAGTTTGTAATACAGGTATTTTTTCAAGTATAACACTTAGTGTACTTGTTTTATATAAAGTATACTTGGCTTTTATTGAGATTTGAAAGTTTAAATATTGACTATAGCATGAAAATATCTAGATGTTTCAGTAACCCAGTTTTCTACAATTTTCTCAAAAAAACTTGAAAATTTCATTTCTTTAATGTTGGTTGGAATTTTTTCACTCAGGATGTCTCATAAGTCATGGCCCAAACTGAAGTAGGTGAAGGAAAAGCTCATTTCTGATAAAAACTTTCATATAACATGGGGTCCGATTCCTTGCTGTTTTTGAAAAAATTTTATTTTTGTGAATGATATGAATGTCTTGTTTTATGTTATAGAAGCATTTGTAAAAATTTCATTATTTTTAGAAAATTTGAGAGCGTATTTTCTTTTTTAATTTCTGTTCTTTAAAAAGTTACAATAGTATGAAATGCATATAAGTCAAAAACAATCAATAAAGATATCCCTTTTGATAAAAGGCACTACATTTGTGTTATTCAAAACAACGACTCATTAACAAAAACCTATCAAGTACGTTTTTTTCAAGTTATGTTGCTAAATAATATTTTTTAAAAAATGAGACGCAAGCTTTCATTTGCAAGCATTGAAAGAAAAGAATAAACTTTAAATTATATAAAACCCATCAATTTATTACATTACACAATTTATATGATATGAAAGCTTGTCACAAGGTTTACCTAATATTTAAAAAACATATTTTTCCTGGAATTTTTAAGTCAAGTTCAAGTTACTTACATATTCTATTGTTTTTCCTATACAGGTAAATCTTGCAACAAGTGACACATAAATTGTGTTATCTAATAAATTCATGAGTTTGATTTGATTTAAAGTTATTTTAAACTTGTAAATAAAAACGGGTACTGTTCAACTATTGATTAATTCTTTGTTTTTTAATAATTGCCGGTTATATTCGTTAATCTTTTAATGTGAGGTTGTTGCTTGGTCAGACCCTACAATATTTTTTCGAGCTCCACCAAACTATTCTTAACCTTTGCCAAATTATACCTCTGTAAAATTGGTATGATGGCCATCTTGTTTTTCACCTTTTGAATTTGCTCCCCATTGCATCCTTTCACTTGATATCCATATCATAGGGGTACTTTGATACAGTACATCATTTTTGGAAGATCACCATATTGGATATAGAGAGACATCATTTTATTTTCTCTATTCTTTTCAGCAAACATTATCATTTGATAATCTTTCTCAAGGAGTACGTGATGTAGATACTTAATCCGCCATCATGGCGATCTGCTATATTTGTTATTGTTCGTATTTTTTAGCAAATTCTTTCACTCGATACCCATGTAATGGGGCATAAAAAACCAGTCTGCCATCTTGGCGGTCCGCCATATTGGACTTAAGAGTGGAGTCATGTTATTGTTTCAGCAAACCCTTTCATTTGATACTCCTATCATGAGGGTTGATTAGAAAAATAGTCCGCCATTTGGATGGACCGCTATGTTGGATTAAGAGTGACGGGTAGTTATTTTTCGTATTATTTTCAGCAAACCCTTTCATTAAATATCCATATCAGAAGAGTGCATTAAAATCTAGTTCCCCATGTTGGGCTGTTCGCCATGTTGGATGTAAACTGGCATCACCTGTCATTCAAACTAAACGTGTATGCAAAATTTCTGCTTCATCGGTTGAGGATAACTGTTTCAAAATTCAGTTGCAAGATTTGATCTGAACTAAAATACACGCAAACATTGCAAGTTAAAAAAAAAGCTTGTAAAATTACATTGGCCAATAATTGCTTGTAAATTATGTAGGTCTCGTGATTATATCTCAGTATATTTGAAGTTGTGTAGGTTTGCTACCTACCTATCTTTTTATGAGTAGTTACGACTGGTGAATATCTGTTACTAACTTGAAATCAAACTGATTGCAAGTTGCTTGCCTGTTTATGAGCAACATACTTTTTTATTCCTATAAAATAAGTATTATTCCCGAACATCAAAACTCCAACACTTTTCTCAACGCACATTTCACCAACCAAGCGTACTAATGTGTATTTCATCTCCTGAAGACACCAACTCGATTGGTGAAACGCACGTCGAGAAATGTTACGGCCTTGGTGTTTGGGAGCGGTACATGTTTTGGATTTATTCTAGCCCAGAGTTTTCAGTTCTAGCTTTCATTGGTCAAAAATAAGTTCATACATTCAAATCTGACTTTCAAAATCAATGGTGACCAACACAACCATTCGACAAGATATTCAGGCAGTCTAAAATTAATGAAAATGAGAACAAATATTTGTTCAAGATTCGATTTATTATACAGGTATCAAGTTTTACAATGAGCTACCAAATACCTTAAAAATTTAATAAATAACAATCCCAAATTAATTTGAAAAATATTTATTTTTCATTTCTTTGATTCAGTTAGTTTTGAAAATGGTGTAATGACCGAAGCTAGTCAACAAATATAGAACTATCATGGAAAATAGTCAAAAATCTGTTTTTGTAGTGTTCCTCAGTTATTTATTTTTCAAGTTTCATTTCTGATTCCTTTTTTTTGTGCTCTGTTCGTACTTAGTTACTCGTATGTTGTATTTAGTTTTTGAATTATTTTTTCCCTGCTATAAACATTGTATGTTTCTTGGGAAAATAAGTCGTTACTCTATTGTTGATTCTTGTTATTAACGATTGCTAGAAAATTAAAAAGATACCAACTAATTAGCTTAGTAGTTCTCTTGTCTTTGAGAAAAACAGTTGAAGGCCATATACCTGGGCAACAGAAAAAAATACCCCAAGTTTATGATGACAACCAAGTATTTTTAAGAAGATTTCATACTTAGTAAATGTCAGATCCTACTTTATATGTGCATACCCAGGGTCATAATTACACGAATTTTATGCAGAACAAAAAATGTAATCAACGAATAGTAGGTAACGATCACTTCCAGCACCAAATTGGCATTGATTCATGAGCTGGATTAAAAAATGGAACAATAATTTACCAGTTAAAAATAGTGGAATAATAATAATAATACTTTATTTCCATAAAGATAATATAAAGTTGGAAACTGTCAACACCTGGCAACATTTTATGTTTAATTTTGCAAAACAATCTGCCAGCTTTGCTAAAAGAACCTTCCATATTCGGTGATGACGCTCCATCACATTTTACCTGCCAAGTACTGCTATTTCTAACAAATATCTATCAAAGATGATTCATAGAAAGGGGTGGAAAAATATCATGGTTATCTTGGTCCATCTTGATTTTTTCTATGGGGGTATTTCATATTTCTTTCACCAAGTGATGAAAGAAAAACGAAGTTAGCTGCCAGTATTTAGATATCTCCAAAGAAACTTCGTTCATTGTTGTAGGCTATTCATTAGACAAAATATTTTTCATAAATTTGTGGCGTACCTACTTACTTAAAAAATGAAATTTTTCGAAAAAAAAAGTTTCAACATCAATTTTATCTACGTCACAACCAAGGCGTGGATTCGAATTCTTGAGATCTGATTGAAAATGTAAGATGTTCTTTAGTAAGCTGAGAGGGTGCCAGTCAATAAATATACTTATATAAATTGACGAGGAATGGGGAACCAAACAAAATAAATGCAGATATATGAATATATAATTAATCAATAAATATATGATAATTTGAAACGAGGTTTGATACGCTCTTAAATATGGCATAAATATTACTGAATTAGTAAACAAGTAACAGGAAACTAAATACACATTAAACACGGAGATTGGTTTCCAGTGAGGCCAACAAATAAGAATTGATAATATGAACATCAAAATTTCATAATAATTATAACTCAATACTCTTAATCAATAGGGATTGTTCAATCAACAGCTGTTGATTAAACCACAAATATATAGGTATACATGAACAAGGGGTGAAATTCCACGAGTCTTCCTGAATTGGTAGACACGACTAGACAATAATTATTTAAGAAAATTGTCCTCAACCACGCTAGTTAGTGGCCTATCTCGCATCGAATTTCCTATAAAATGGACATTGGCTCATAAGGTAGACAGTCGGACAACGACGTAGGCAGTGAACGATCAAGATATAGATGAAGCCAAATTTTCCGGATAAAGTTGAATCGATTGAATTCAACGTCAACTCATCTGAATCTGATCCTTCTTGATCTTTTTCCTTTTTTTAGGCCTGAAACGAGAACATCGTTTCTGCAAATCTACCGCAAATAACTAGAAATTGTAATATTTTGAATTATTTACCGTAGATTCTTTTTAGGCCTTTGAAGTTGAATAGGTACACATCAGACAGCACCGACCTTTTTCTCTGCTTGATGTTCGTTCACTGAAGCCTCCTACAGTTGCTTCAATTGTCGTCTGTCTACCTGCATGCCATTTCAATTGAACTATCGAAATGTATATACAGGTAGTCCCAGTCTCTCATTAATGAACCATTACAAATTTTATCATATATTTTACCTCTTTCATTTTCTATCAAGAGCATGCTATTTTTATTAAATCAAAATTTTAATTATTGATCCAATTAAATATTTCCGGTTATAATTTGCTTTGAGGACATTGCCTTGTCACCTTTAATAATATCTACCAGGCGTAAAAACCTGCAGACCACCGCTAAAGAAACCAAAATATAGCTTTGACAGAAAAATATTATTGGCTAAAATACAAATTGCGTATATAAGGGCTTTAACAAAAACTCAACGAGATTGAAAATAATATAATAATATAAAGTAAAATCTTATTTTAATTAATAAAAAATGTAGTTTTTACCAAAAGAGCTAGATTTATTCACTGAGTTGTCTGGAGGGAGGTACTGTTGTTTAAATTGTTGCCAATTTTGAAAGAACAAGCTGAAAAAAAGTTTAACTTTTGAGGGTTGTCGTTTGTAGAAGGGTGACAGCTGGTTAATAAAGGAATGGGGAAGGAAGGAAGGCCAACAATCCTGCTACTTACTTCAGAAAAAACATCAATAACGTCCTTGGCTCAAATCACAAAAATAAAAACTACTTGAAAACAGTGAGGAATGTTATATGAATTTTTTATCATAAATGACCTCCTATATGCACCTCAGTTTGGACCATGACTTATGAGTCATGACCTGATATATTCCAAAGAATATTAAAGACATAATAATTTTCATGCCATAACCTATATTAAAACTTTCAAATTTTGGTTTATATATAAAACAAGTAGTTGGTTATCTGTTACTATAAGTTGTCTGTTGATTTATATATATTATTTTATAGTCTAGCAATGGTTTTAAGAGTGGAACTCTAACCAACCAGCTACCATCCAAATTGATACGAAGGACAAAACCGTTCTCAAGACCTTTTGACTTCTTCTGTAGATCTGGCTCAGAACAAGTCTCCTTTGAGAGTTGAAAATTTGTACAAGACGATGGGAAGTGTTTTGCCAATACAAAATAAAATCAATATTAGGAAACCTAACTTTAAGTTTTAATAATATTTTTCCTCTAGAGGAAAATAGTGTGTTTATTGAACATCATAGCTACAATATGAATGTGTATGTGAATTTTGTGACCTCTAACTAACGTTGATATGTTGATGCTTTCATTTCATTCATTTTCTATGTTGCTGAATCCAGAGCAGGGTAACAAGGAGAAACCTGGTACTATGGAGGAGAAAGTGTTCAAAGATGAAGAGTTGGTGAACCTGATTGATCCCATTCTCAATGTTGATGACTACAACAAAGATGGTTTCATTGATTATCCTGAATTCATTAGAGCACAGCAGAAAGCAGCCGGACAAGCTAAACCTCAAGCTTAATGTATGTTTTGTTTTGTATTGTTTCATTCATGTGCATGTTTTACATTTCATTTCAATTTCAAACAAGAAGGTGCAATTTTGTTAGAGTAAGGCTTTTGCTGCTATTTTCTCACTTTGGAATAAAAATAATTGATTTATTGGAAATTAACTTTGTATATGTGTTTTTCGCTTCATCGACTAACTCCAGTACAAATTACCTGAAGAAGTCTGAACCTGTCAGATTTGACGTTTTCAAAAATATCTATATTTTCGGTTTTTTTTTTGTTACATAAACTCAAATAACCTCTAATTTATGGAATATTTCTCTGACCTATCTTGTATACAATCCACGTGCTTTTAGAATTACCTCCCAAACACTTTACATTTGAGTGAAGACACCTATCTTCCATCCAACGTCAGATTATCCGATTCACTAGGTCAGAGGCCTTTGTAAAATACAGATAAATTAAAGGTCGATATTAAGACATGTTGATGAATTAACAAATTGGTTAAAGTTGATTTGTTGTTAGTGAAACCTTGTTGACGATCATTGATAAGATATATACAGATGCCCCTCTATGAATTTCTCAAGCAACTTGGGCATGGCAGACAATATAGAAATTTCACAATAGTTTTTTACGTCTCCTCGATCCATTCTTAAATATAGATGTTATCTAACTAACGAGCCATTTTTCAGTAAATATGGATGATAAAGAGAGGTTGAATATTATCTGAAGCGACACAGTTAATGTGACAGAACAACATTTTAGGAAATGAGGTGGAATGAAATAGCAAAAATGATACAAACAAGTGTTCTCTTTCAAGATCTTGTTAACACATTCCTAAGCCATTATGTTCAAACTGATGTGAGACTATGCATCTGCAAAATGAACATTTAGTAAACAAACTTATCCAAACAATGTTTCAACTGTTTGATTGAACAATATTTCATCCATTTGCTTTGAAGCTAAGGATACACATTGACAAATAAACTGTAGAAAAATTACAATTATTACTACACGCTTTTCAACAAAATATTCAAAGAAGCGGGAGTGTGTTCTTCATATGGTGGTATCGAAACATATGAAGTATCTATTTTTGCAAGCTATTTTTCCTCGAACAATTTGAGAATTTTCACCATACTTGTATATTTCCCTCGTTCATACACAGCAAAGGGGATAAGTTGGTTTGTTTCACTCACAGGGTTTTGCAGCTACTTCGTAATCAAGCAGAGTAGCATTATTTTCTTCATTAAAGCTGTGATATCGAAGATATCATTGGGGTTTCAAGGGTAAAATTTTCAGTAAGGTATTTATGAAGTAAATGGTGATGAAGCTGATCAGTTGTTTAAACAACATTGTTTCCTTTTCTTTGTGAATACGAGACAGTGATAAAAAATTTTGAATTTTTGTAAGTTCTAGATTAAGTTCATCTTTGTTTCAAACTTTGCAAATTCTCACTTGTTTTGTTTCAGACATGTTTTTTTTTGGAGATTTTGATTCATGACTATGTAATTGAAGAAATTTTGTTATTAGATTATTTATTTTCTGACTGAAATTTTTAATCTTATAGTTATCCTTATAGCTTCTGACATTTGTTGAATCTAGTTCGAAAAGTCTATAGAGATTCTTTGTGGTTCTCATTTTTTTTTGATGAGGTAGCTTCCCCATTTTGCTAGTGAGCGAGGAAGTAATTTATTTACGAAACTGGATGGAATATTCCTCTGCTCTATGTAACAGACTATTTCTCCTTCAACCACACTTCCAACATTTCGAAATGTGTATTAAAACTCCAAAAAAATCCTACACTTTCTACAGGAGGCAAATGACGTGCTTTCGTTAGCAACTTGAGACTTCCATGTTTTGCTTGGTTTTTGAACTGCTATTAAGAGCATTTCTGTGGTTTTTCATGCTTCACCAATTAATATCATATTCAGTCGTTCCTTAATTCATATTGGGATATGTAAATTGGCCATTGAAAGTATTGAGGTAACAGTAGTATGACAGACTGACGTTTCATTGATAGATCTTGACAAATCTGCAATTTGGTTAGTTTATGACATTTCCTCTTTGTCAGTGTTATTACAAGTCACTGATATTTTATCTCTGAAGACTTAAGACACATCTCCCTGATTGCTTTCTTCTTAAAAATAACTAAATTAGTTTTTGAGTTTATAAATTCTGAAGTGTTAATATTTTGATTTTTTTAAATATCATATCTGGTATCTATATAAAAATTCTGTAATATATAAAAAAATTAAGTAATACAAATTATGCAATCATGAAACAACAAAAATTAATTGGCGTTCTGGAGCGACTTGATTGATTCCAGTGGCGCATTTGCTTTTTCAGCTTCAGGAAAACCCGGGAAAACCTGCGGCACCACATGACCAGATTCAACGCCAGAACCAAAGTGAACAATGACTGCATGAAGATTATAATAGTGGTCTGCTAGATTTCGAATCATGTTTGAAGATCATCAGTGTTATTATTAGATTGACTGGTGCCTCAGCTATACTTGTTTCCTTATAACAGTCAGTTAGTTTGGCGCATATTTGGCAAAACAGTTGATCATCACCCGGTAAAAGTTCTATTTTCAGATGATTTTACAATAAGATTTGCACGGATTAGTTATCAGTCATATTAGGAAACAATAGTTGAAGTTCCAGAAAGTCAAATACGTTTTTGCTACCTCTTGAACATGTACTAGTGAGGATGAGGATTTTTACAGCAAAAGATCTACAAACACAAAACGAGGTAGACTGTACGGAATAATTCATTCCAGAGCGGTCAGAAGTATTAATTCTGCTGTTTTCCTACTCAGGAAGAGAATTCAACAAGAACCCCAAGAATTCGGAACAATCCTCCTGTTGTCCTAACGAGTATCTAGTGGACTTCAAAGACTATAGGAAATTGGTTGATGGTAAAAGTGATACATTCCTACGAAACTGCAGCTGCATGAATAAGTAGGAAACATTCTCGTTCTTGTTAAAACCTTGTTCTTGAAATTCTTCGTGATGAACAACAATGCTATTCATGTAGCAAGTGCTCCCTAAATTTTCTAATGCAATTTTCTTCGCAAGATTTTCAGGACAACTGTCTACTGATTCATAAGGAAGGACATGTTCCACATAATCTGTATCAGAACCATTTCTCAAGTTGCTATTGATCCTTCCAAGTGATGAAGGGTTTCGTAGAAGGATCGACTCAGCTCTTGCTCCATGAAGCTCTTCCACTGAATGGGAATCAAAACCACGAGGACTGCAGCTCATATTTGGGAGACAATGACCTATGTCCATTGACCGCACTGAAAAAGAAGAAGGTGGATCAATCACTTGCGAATTAACCTTGATAGGAGACTGATAATCATACACATATCTTGACTTGTTTTCAAGAGATTTTAGTTCCGTACATTGGCAGGTCGAAATCTTCAGATAATGTGGTTTTTCCGGGTTTTCCTGCAGCTAAAAAGCAAATGCGTCACTGGAATCAATGAATTCGCCCCGGAGCGCCAATTAATGTTTGTTGTTGTTTTATAATTTCATCATTTGTATTTTGGAAGTGTTATCATATAAAAAGTTTCGTACTGAAATAAGGGCAATGCATGATCTCATTAAAATTATGTGAAAGAGGAATAGTTCCAAGTACCTAAGCAGCATTACAACGTTGAATAGTAATACTAATTATTTCTATCAAAAAAGTGGTAGAATGGTAATCTTTTGTTACTTGGCCTAATCTCCTTCATGAACGAATAAAAGAGACTCCAGGCTATAAACACCAAAAGTTGCAACTGCTACTGGATGGAACAGATAGTTGTTACCAAGATTTTGGTATTTTTTTCGTTTTAATTTTTCGCTAGACAATGCTGTAGTTCCAGCAGACTTCGAACTTTTGGCTAGATGGGAAGCTGCGACCGTATCAACGCAAGAAGTCCAATACCACAGCTTTACCATATTTCCATGGCATGAGAGACATACCATCTGGTCGTTTACCATCATCTCGACTGGTACCTAAGGGTTACAGAATTGCAGGAACATCCACTGACACCATAGATAGCCCGTTTCACCCCTGGTGATGTCGAGATGTACGCCCTGCACTTCTCCTGCAACTCAAACCATATGTACCTTTCTCATCAAACCCAAACCCAAATATGAGGCACAAAAATAGATAAACCTATCTTAAGTCCTACTGCTATTCTGAAAAAATCATCATCTAATAGTGTTCCAAAAGATGCAACAGGTAAAGCATTCAACCAAGCACCCGATTCCTTGATCATTGCTGCTTTCAGACTAGACCTATTGTATACACTTGTAGATTTCAGAAGTTTATCATTTATATTGTTCAGAAGAGGTCGGTCGCATGCCCTTAGTATTTTCTTTTCATCTGTAGGAGGAGCAATATTAGTTGCGGCATGCCAAAGTGATTCACCTTTGGCATAAAAAACGTCTTTGATATTGATAAATATAGAAGGAAGGATGGAATCAGTAAGATTATAAACACTATTGACTGACAACAGAAAAGCTGGTGAAGCTAAGGAAGGAGCCGAACGTAGCCCTAGTCTGCCAAGGTTTACAGAAAGCGTTGCTCGGAACCATGAATCATTATTAAAATAATTGTTTGTAACATATTCCGTTGTGTTACAGAGTAAATTATCAAAATTCATCAAGCTCTAACTGTCTTGACCAAGTGAGGAAACATCTGAGGGCGTACATGGGTTTTGGAAGTTCATTCAATCTGGTGATCAGCAATTTGAGTGATTCCTGTTTTTCTCGAAGATGTTTTGAAAGTGAATCTTTAGAAAGAGGAGCACCCAGGAGACTCTATTTAGACTTTTCCAAAATTTTTATACCAGGAGCCAATTTCAAAATGATGGATTCAAAAATATTATTCGGAGCTGAAAGAGTAATTAACTCGCATTTATCAAAATTTAGTTCAAGTCCAAGATATTTTGAATAATCAATGATTTTTTTCTAAATCCTTTAAAACAATGTTTTCATCCAGCGATTGAGCCATCCTCCAAATACCAACAATTAAATTCGGATGATAAACTTCTACTGATATTGAGAGTATTATTCAATTCATTGTTAGTTCTCCTACTTTGTTGAACTGAATTTGTACATAAAAAAAATTCATTTTTTGACATGTTCGTTTCAATTTCCCACCTTGTTCATGCTTTTTTTTCTCTTAATTATAATCAATTAATATTTCAGATGGTAAGGAGGCAGATTCAATGAATGACGAAGAATTGGCCAAATTTGTAGATCCACTTCTGCAAGATATCGACTTAGACCATGATGGATTCATAACTTATATAGAATATAAAAAAACCCAAGAAGTGAGATAAAATGCAAAAATTCATGCCATACAAATATCTCTTGTAGTTCAGGTTCTTTGTCCACTATGAAATATTATTTTAATTTGCTCAAGAGATAATTGTTCGTGCAATGCATTCCAAGGTTGTTCCTTCCATCCATGTCTGTTAAATTATTGTTACTTTATGTTTGAATTTTGTTTATTCTGATTTTTTGTACGTATTAAATGTGATAGAAAAATTTATACAAATAATTTGAAATACAAACATTTTCGAAGAAGCTGTTTCATTCAAGCAAAATAAATGAAAGTGAGGGATTATTATCACTTATTTATTAAAAAATGAATTATGAATTTTCAATGTTATGTTACGTTTTTACCCGTGTGTTCATTAATAATTGACTACACTGAATAATGAAACTTAATTGTATTTCACTTGAAATACAGCAAACACTTCAACTATTATTTTAATGTCTATTGCCTTTTACTAGATTACTTCGCATACCGCACTGTTACGTCACCTCACCTCACCTGTGTACTTGACTGTCTGAATACCCTTGCAGCCAGCGTTTAAATATCGCAACTTCAAGAGGAAGGTTGAATCTTGATTGCTTGTTATGGAATATTTCATTCATCAGTATCGGTTGAGAATGAAGCAATACAACAAAAATTACAATTCTGTATTGCAATAAATTTATTGATGTAGCCTTTTCTATGTGGTAGGAGATTATCGTGAGAAATGACACTATGTCTTTTACCAAATTTTATTTGTAACTATCGTTAATGCAGTTTTGTCCTATATGGACATTTTCAAACTAATACAATAAAAGTTTTATTGTATTAGAAACCTAGGAAGTTTAATTTTTCATTCTGTATTGCATTTGAGGGAGTTTAAAAATGCTCATAAGTAGACTTTTTTTTAAAAAATCACCTTGTATAGAATCCACTGTGTAATAATGATGATAAATGCAGTTCAGAAGTATCAACTGTAGGTTTTGCTCAGAAATCTTAAAAAACCTATCTGGGTCTATTGAAAAATGAAAAAATATTGAAGAAAATGTATTCTGTTCTGAAACTATGATTGCTTCACCACTAAAATCAAATATCTTATACTGTTGAAAAATATTAGGTACATGAATATAGTATGACAGATGGATAAATAATCGAAAGCTATCTTTAAATTGAAAGGGGTATATTTTCAGAAGAGATTATTTTTTGGGAAAAAAGCTTTTGGCTTTCACTTTTCCATCTTTATGGAAAAAATTGTAGGAAATTTCCAAGGGGTAAGAAAAAAACAACTTAGTTCAAAATGAACTCTTCACAAAGATGGATATATCATGTATAAAAGTTACTTTCAGATTCAAACTAGAAAACAAAGACCTCCTGAAAACCATATTTTGATATTAGAAGAGTTTTTCAATGTAGATCACTTTAGTTAGAGTGATTATCGGTGGTCACTAAACAAATTTGAATTTGAAGATAAACCAAATATCATTTAAAGTAATTGAAACATTTGATTTAATATAATTCTTTTTAAATATATTTTCGAGAATCTTCGAAAATGAATCTATTCTGCATTGTTCCTCTCTTCGAATTTGTTTCCAAACGCTAATTAGGGACTACACAATATTCAGTTCGGGTAGATACCAAAATTAACCCAATAGTATTGTTCTTTAATTCGACAAGAATCTATTTTCAATTTCATATGTGAATTTTTTTTAATGGAGATGCACAAGAACTGCACGAAAATTCTCGAAATGCTTTTCAAAGAAGAGAGAAGTCTCCAACTTTCCTCTTATCAAAAGAACAGTTCTCTTCTGAATAGAACCTTCAGGATATGATGGGTAAATCCATATATGTGAGAAATAACCAAAAGTAAAAGGAAAAACAACTCGTGATTTTCTGGTACCTATATAGAAAGAATAATCAGTGATTTTTTATCAAATGCTGCTCAATGGTATTCTTGGATATCCAACCTTTTGAGTTAGTGAAAAGTTAAAAATATTTGAGCATAGATGATGTGAGCAATAACCATGACAAACATCAATGCAAACAAATGAAATTTGTAAAACTAATTTACTCTGTAGTTTTAGAAATACAACTTCACCTGGTTTTGAATAATAATAAAATATGTGTACATATTTCATTATCATGAAAAGTCTTTGTCCAAGTTTCCACAAATCAAGCTGAGAACATTGTCCATATGCCTATCGATACACAAACCCTCATAAGTGTACTGATTTGGACTTTGAATGACATCATCTCTGAACACTTGATAATTAACACAGAAATATCTTGTGCAAGCATTTTGATACCTCCCTTTGTCAATCAGCTCTTTTATATAATTGATATCATTTGTCTGTAATCCATCACATTGTAATTTTTGTATTAAGTTTTCTTTATCCCAATGTTTAAAGGGACATCCATGATACTGTCCAGGTGATGGAGAATATTTTTGAATATTCTCGCAAGTAAATGGTCTGTACTGAATTCTTCCTCCAACCATTCCATACTGGTGTTTGAAAAGATAGGAATATTTGCGCTGATATAAGTCCAGTGACATACTTTGAGTGAATTCGTTTTTCCAAAACTGCATTGCATTCTCATAAGATAGTCCTGTACACTTCAAAAATATTCCATATTGCATTTTGCTATCATATTTGAGGTGGTGATCATTTCGTAAAGCAAGGTGGATAGTCTTCATGCATAATGGATAATGGTTGTTAGCAACTTCATCTATATTTTCCAAGTTAATATCATCAATAGAGTATAGTTGGTACTCCTTTGGGATAAAAGGTGATATATTTTGCAACAAAAATTTTATATGGTCATCTTTTGCAATTACTGAAAACATTTTGTTGATCCACTGTAGGTGAATGGAGATCTGGGTCCGTAATCTATCAACTATGCAGTAAATGATATCGGTCTCTGGAAAATATGCAATACCTTTGAGTAGAAATATCTTTTTCAAAGCTACTAGTTGTGCAATTTCAGTAAAATATGTTTTGAAGTAAGAAATACTTTCAAATTTAGCTTCTGTGAAATTTCTGTCCCTCAACAACTTATCTTTCAGAGATTCTTTTTCCTCTGACGATACAGGTAAATATACAAAGTCATTTTCCACTAGGAACTTTTGCAAATCACTTTGATCCATTCGTCTATATATCAATATGAACCATTGTAGCTCCCATATGATGAAACAGTGCCGAAGTTTATGTGTTCGACAATAACCTGAAACAAAGATAGGAAAATTAATCATAAGCAAATGTGAATGAATATAAAACTACTACAGCTCTACTAAAGTGAAGTTGCCACACAGAAAAAACATCAATAACGTCCTTGGCTCAAATCACAAAAATAAAAACTACTTGAAAACAGTGAGGAATGTTATATGAATTTTTTATCATAAATGACCTCCTATATGCACCTCAGTTT
Source organism: Leptinotarsa decemlineata (assembly GCF_025532065.1). Taxonomy (NCBI): domain Eukaryota; kingdom Metazoa; phylum Arthropoda; class Insecta; order Coleoptera; family Chrysomelidae; genus Leptinotarsa; species Leptinotarsa decemlineata. The sequence continues at coordinate 3,871,558 of NW_027412586.1, forward strand.
GGACCATGACTTATGAGTCATGACCTGATATATTCCAAAGAATATTAAAGACATAATAATTTTCATGCCATAACCTATATTAAAACTTTCAAATTTTGGTTTATATATAAAACAAGTAGTTGGTTATCTGTTACTATAAGTTGTCTGTTGATTTATATATATTATTTTATAGTCTAGCAATGGTTTTAAGAGTGGAACTCTAACCAACCAGCTACCATCCAAATTGATACGAAGGACAAAACCGTTCTCAAGACCTTTTGACTTCTTCTGTAGATCTGGCTCAGAACAAGTCTCCTTTGAGAGTTGAAAATTTGTACAAGACGATGGGAAGTGTTTTGCCAATACAAAATAAAATCAATATTAGGAAACCTAACTTTAAGTTTTAATAATATTTTTCCTCTAGAGGAAAATAGTGTGTTTATTGAACATCATAGCTACAATATGAATGTGTATGTGAATTTTGTGACCTCTAACTAACGTTGATATGTTGATGCTTTCATTTCATTCATTTTCTATGTTGCTGAATCCAGAGCAGGGTAACAAGGAGAAACCTGGTACTATGGAGGAGAAAGTGTTCAAAGATGAAGAGTTGGTGAACCTGATTGATCCCATTCTCAATGTTGATGACTACAACAAAGATGGTTTCATTGATTATCCTGAATTCATTAGAGCACAGCAGAAAGCAGCCGGACAAGCTAAACCTCAAGCTTAATGTATGTTTTGTTTTGTATTGTTTCATTCATGTGCATGTTTTACATTTCATTTCAATTTCAAACAAGAAGGTGCAATTTTGTTAGAGTAAGGCTTTTGCTGCTATTTTCTCACTTTGGAATAAAAATAATTGATTTATTGGAAATTAACTTTGTATATGTGTTTTTCGCTTCATCGACTAACTCCAGTACAAATTACCTGAAGAAGTCTGAACCTGTCAGATTTGACGTTTTCAAAAATATCTATATTTTCGGTTTTTTTTTTGTTACATAAACTCAAATAACCTCTAATTTATGGAATATTTCTCTGACCTATCTTGTATACAATCCACGTGCTTTTAGAATTACCTCCCAAACACTTTACATTTGAGTGAAGACACCTATCTTCCATCCAACGTCAGATTATCCGATTCACTAGGTCAGAGGCCTTTGTAAAATACAGATAAATTAAAGGTCGATATTAAGACATGTTGATGAATTAACAAATTGGTTAAAGTTGATTTGTTGTTAGTGAAACCTTGTTGACGATCATTGATAAGATATATACAGATGCCCCTCTATGAATTTCTCAAGCAACTTGGGCATGGCAGACAATATAGAAATTTCACAATAGTTTTTTACGTCTCCTCGATCCATTCTTAAATATAGATGTTATCTAACTAACGAGCCATTTTTCAGTAAATATGGATGATAAAGAGAGGTTGAATATTATCTGAAGCGACACAGTTAATGTGACAGAACAACATTTTAGGAAATGAGGTGGAATGAAATAGCAAAAATGATACAAACAAGTGTTCTCTTTCAAGATCTTGTTAACACATTCCTAAGCCATTATGTTCAAACTGATGTGAGACTATGCATCTGCAAAATGAACATTTAGTAAACAAACTTATCCAAACAATGTTTCAACTGTTTGATTGAACAATATTTCATCCATTTGCTTTGAAGCTAAGGATACACATTGACAAATAAACTGTAGAAAAATTACAATTATTACTACACGCTTTTCAACAAAATATTCAAAGAAGCGGGAGTGTGTTCTTCATATGGTGGTATCGAAACATATGAAGTATCTATTTTTGCAAGCTATTTTTCCTCGAACAATTTGAGAATTTTCACCATACTTGTATATTTCCCTCGTTCATACACAGCAAAGGGGATAAGTTGGTTTGTTTCACTCACAGGGTTTTGCAGCTACTTCGTAATCAAGCAGAGTAGCATTATTTTCTTCATTAAAGCTGTGATATCGAAGATATCATTGGGGTTTCAAGGGTAAAATTTTCAGTAAGGTATTTATGAAGTAAATGGTGATGAAGCTGATCAGTTGTTTAAACAACATTGTTTCCTTTTCTTTGTGAATACGAGACAGTGATAAAAAATTTTGAATTTTTGTAAGTTCTAGATTAAGTTCATCTTTGTTTCAAACTTTGCAAATTCTCACTTGTTTTGTTTCAGACATGTTTTTTTTTGGAGATTTTGATTCATGACTATGTAATTGAAGAAATTTTGTTATTAGATTATTTATTTTCTGACTGAAATTTTTAATCTTATAGTTATCCTTATAGCTTCTGACATTTGTTGAATCTAGTTCGAAAAGTCTATAGAGATTCTTTGTGGTTCTCATTTTTTTTTGATGAGGTAGCTTCCCCATTTTGCTAGTGAGCGAGGAAGTAATTTATTTACGAAACTGGATGGAATATTCCTCTGCTCTATGTAACAGACTATTTCTCCTTCAACCACACTTCCAACATTTCGAAATGTGTATTAAAACTCCAAAAAAATCCTACACTTTCTACAGGAGGCAAATGACGTGCTTTCGTTAGCAACTTGAGACTTCCATGTTTTGCTTGGTTTTTGAACTGCTATTAAGAGCATTTCTGTGGTTTTTCATGCTTCACCAATTAATATCATATTCAGTCGTTCCTTAATTCATATTGGGATATGTAAATTGGCCATTGAAAGTATTGAGGTAACAGTAGTATGACAGACTGACGTTTCATTGATAGATCTTGACAAATCTGCAATTTGGTTAGTTTATGACATTTCCTCTTTGTCAGTGTTATTACAAGTCACTGATATTTTATCTCTGAAGACTTAAGACACATCTCCCTGATTGCTTTCTTCTTAAAAATAACTAAATTAGTTTTTGAGTTTATAAATTCTGAAGTGTTAATATTTTGATTTTTTTAAATATCATATCTGGTATCTATATAAAAATTCTGTAATATATAAAAAAATTAAGTAATACAAATTATGCAATCATGAAACAACAAAAATTAATTGGCGTTCTGGAGCGACTTGATTGATTCCAGTGGCGCATTTGCTTTTTCAGCTTCAGGAAAACCCGGGAAAACCTGCGGCACCACATGACCAGATTCAACGCCAGAACCAAAGTGAACAATGACTGCATGAAGATTATAATAGTGGTCTGCTAGATTTCGAATCATGTTTGAAGATCATCAGTGTTATTATTAGATTGACTGGTGCCTCAGCTATACTTGTTTCCTTATAACAGTCAGTTAGTTTGGCGCATATTTGGCAAAACAGTTGATCATCACCCGGTAAAAGTTCTATTTTCAGATGATTTTACAATAAGATTTGCACGGATTAGTTATCAGTCATATTAGGAAACAATAGTTGAAGTTCCAGAAAGTCAAATACGTTTTTGCTACCTCTTGAACATGTACTAGTGAGGATGAGGATTTTTACAGCAAAAGATCTACAAACACAAAACGAGGTAGACTGTACGGAATAATTCATTCCAGAGCGGTCAGAAGTATTAATTCTGCTGTTTTCCTACTCAGGAAGAGAATTCAACAAGAACCCCAAGAATTCGGAACAATCCTCCTGTTGTCCTAACGAGTATCTAGTGGACTTCAAAGACTATAGGAAATTGGTTGATGGTAAAAGTGATACATTCCTACGAAACTGCAGCTGCATGAATAAGTAGGAAACATTCTCGTTCTTGTTAAAACCTTGTTCTTGAAATTCTTCGTGATGAACAACAATGCTATTCATGTAGCAAGTGCTCCCTAAATTTTCTAATGCAATTTTCTTCGCAAGATTTTCAGGACAACTGTCTACTGATTCATAAGGAAGGACATGTTCCACATAATCTGTATCAGAACCATTTCTCAAGTTGCTATTGATCCTTCCAAGTGATGAAGGGTTTCGTAGAAGGATCGACTCAGCTCTTGCTCCATGAAGCTCTTCCACTGAATGGGAATCAAAACCACGAGGACTGCAGCTCATATTTGGGAGACAATGACCTATGTCCATTGACCGCACTGAAAAAGAAGAAGGTGGATCAATCACTTGCGAATTAACCTTGATAGGAGACTGATAATCATACACATATCTTGACTTGTTTTCAAGAGATTTTAGTTCCGTACATTGGCAGGTCGAAATCTTCAGATAATGTGGTTTTTCCGGGTTTTCCTGCAGCTAAAAAGCAAATGCGTCACTGGAATCAATGAATTCGCCCCGGAGCGCCAATTAATGTTTGTTGTTGTTTTATAATTTCATCATTTGTATTTTGGAAGTGTTATCATATAAAAAGTTTCGTACTGAAATAAGGGCAATGCATGATCTCATTAAAATTATGTGAAAGAGGAATAGTTCCAAGTACCTAAGCAGCATTACAACGTTGAATAGTAATACTAATTATTTCTATCAAAAAAGTGGTAGAATGGTAATCTTTTGTTACTTGGCCTAATCTCCTTCATGAACGAATAAAAGAGACTCCAGGCTATAAACACCAAAAGTTGCAACTGCTACTGGATGGAACAGATAGTTGTTACCAAGATTTTGGTATTTTTTTCGTTTTAATTTTTCGCTAGACAATGCTGTAGTTCCAGCAGACTTCGAACTTTTGGCTAGATGGGAAGCTGCGACCGTATCAACGCAAGAAGTCCAATACCACAGCTTTACCATATTTCCATGGCATGAGAGACATACCATCTGGTCGTTTACCATCATCTCGACTGGTACCTAAGGGTTACAGAATTGCAGGAACATCCACTGACACCATAGATAGCCCGTTTCACCCCTGGTGATGTCGAGATGTACGCCCTGCACTTCTCCTGCAACTCAAACCATATGTACCTTTCTCATCAAACCCAAACCCAAATATGAGGCACAAAAATAGATAAACCTATCTTAAGTCCTACTGCTATTCTGAAAAAATCATCATCTAATAGTGTTCCAAAAGATGCAACAGGTAAAGCATTCAACCAAGCACCCGATTCCTTGATCATTGCTGCTTTCAGACTAGACCTATTGTATACACTTGTAGATTTCAGAAGTTTATCATTTATATTGTTCAGAAGAGGTCGGTCGCATGCCCTTAGTATTTTCTTTTCATCTGTAGGAGGAGCAATATTAGTTGCGGCATGCCAAAGTGATTCACCTTTGGCATAAAAAACGTCTTTGATATTGATAAATATAGAAGGAAGGATGGAATCAGTAAGATTATAAACACTATTGACTGACAACAGAAAAGCTGGTGAAGCTAAGGAAGGAGCCGAACGTAGCCCTAGTCTGCCAAGGTTTACAGAAAGCGTTGCTCGGAACCATGAATCATTATTAAAATAATTGTTTGTAACATATTCCGTTGTGTTACAGAGTAAATTATCAAAATTCATCAAGCTCTAACTGTCTTGACCAAGTGAGGAAACATCTGAGGGCGTACATGGGTTTTGGAAGTTCATTCAATCTGGTGATCAGCAATTTGAGTGATTCCTGTTTTTCTCGAAGATGTTTTGAAAGTGAATCTTTAGAAAGAGGAGCACCCAGGAGACTCTATTTAGACTTTTCCAAAATTTTTATACCAGGAGCCAATTTCAAAATGATGGATTCAAAAATATTATTCGGAGCTGAAAGAGTAATTAACTCGCATTTATCAAAATTTAGTTCAAGTCCAAGATATTTTGAATAATCAATGATTTTTTTCTAAATCCTTTAAAACAATGTTTTCATCCAGCGATTGAGCCATCCTCCAAATACCAACAATTAAATTCGGATGATAAACTTCTACTGATATTGAGAGTATTATTCAATTCATTGTTAGTTCTCCTACTTTGTTGAACTGAATTTGTACATAAAAAAAATTCATTTTTTGACATGTTCGTTTCAATTTCCCACCTTGTTCATGCTTTTTTTTCTCTTAATTATAATCAATTAATATTTCAGATGGTAAGGAGGCAGATTCAATGAATGACGAAGAATTGGCCAAATTTGTAGATCCACTTCTGCAAGATATCGACTTAGACCATGATGGATTCATAACTTATATAGAATATAAAAAAACCCAAGAAGTGAGATAAAATGCAAAAATTCATGCCATACAAATATCTCTTGTAGTTCAGGTTCTTTGTCCACTATGAAATATTATTTTAATTTGCTCAAGAGATAATTGTTCGTGCAATGCATTCCAAGGTTGTTCCTTCCATCCATGTCTGTTAAATTATTGTTACTTTATGTTTGAATTTTGTTTATTCTGATTTTTTGTACGTATTAAATGTGATAGAAAAATTTATACAAATAATTTGAAATACAAACATTTTCGAAGAAGCTGTTTCATTCAAGCAAAATAAATGAAAGTGAGGGATTATTATCACTTATTTATTAAAAAATGAATTATGAATTTTCAATGTTATGTTACGTTTTTACCCGTGTGTTCATTAATAATTGACTACACTGAATAATGAAACTTAATTGTATTTCACTTGAAATACAGCAAACACTTCAACTATTATTTTAATGTCTATTGCCTTTTACTAGATTACTTCGCATACCGCACTGTTACGTCACCTCACCTCACCTGTGTACTTGACTGTCTGAATACCCTTGCAGCCAGCGTTTAAATATCGCAACTTCAAGAGGAAGGTTGAATCTTGATTGCTTGTTATGGAATATTTCATTCATCAGTATCGGTTGAGAATGAAGCAATACAACAAAAATTACAATTCTGTATTGCAATAAATTTATTGATGTAGCCTTTTCTATGTGGTAGGAGATTATCGTGAGAAATGACACTATGTCTTTTACCAAATTTTATTTGTAACTATCGTTAATGCAGTTTTGTCCTATATGGACATTTTCAAACTAATACAATAAAAGTTTTATTGTATTAGAAACCTAGGAAGTTTAATTTTTCATTCTGTATTGCATTTGAGGGAGTTTAAAAATGCTCATAAGTAGACTTTTTTTTAAAAAATCACCTTGTATAGAATCCACTGTGTAATAATGATGATAAATGCAGTTCAGAAGTATCAACTGTAGGTTTTGCTCAGAAATCTTAAAAAACCTATCTGGGTCTATTGAAAAATGAAAAAATATTGAAGAAAATGTATTCTGTTCTGAAACTATGATTGCTTCACCACTAAAATCAAATATCTTATACTGTTGAAAAATATTAGGTACATGAATATAGTATGACAGATGGATAAATAATCGAAAGCTATCTTTAAATTGAAAGGGGTATATTTTCAGAAGAGATTATTTTTTGGGAAAAAAGCTTTTGGCTTTCACTTTTCCATCTTTATGGAAAAAATTGTAGGAAATTTCCAAGGGGTAAGAAAAAAACAACTTAGTTCAAAATGAACTCTTCACAAAGATGGATATATCATGTATAAAAGTTACTTTCAGATTCAAACTAGAAAACAAAGACCTCCTGAAAACCATATTTTGATATTAGAAGAGTTTTTCAATGTAGATCACTTTAGTTAGAGTGATTATCGGTGGTCACTAAACAAATTTGAATTTGAAGATAAACCAAATATCATTTAAAGTAATTGAAACATTTGATTTAATATAATTCTTTTTAAATATATTTTCGAGAATCTTCGAAAATGAATCTATTCTGCATTGTTCCTCTCTTCGAATTTGTTTCCAAACGCTAATTAGGGACTACACAATATTCAGTTCGGGTAGATACCAAAATTAACCCAATAGTATTGTTCTTTAATTCGACAAGAATCTATTTTCAATTTCATATGTGAATTTTTTTTAATGGAGATGCACAAGAACTGCACGAAAATTCTCGAAATGCTTTTCAAAGAAGAGAGAAGTCTCCAACTTTCCTCTTATCAAAAGAACAGTTCTCTTCTGAATAGAACCTTCAGGATATGATGGGTAAATCCATATATGTGAGAAATAACCAAAAGTAAAAGGAAAAACAACTCGTGATTTTCTGGTACCTATATAGAAAGAATAATCAGTGATTTTTTATCAAATGCTGCTCAATGGTATTCTTGGATATCCAACCTTTTGAGTTAGTGAAAAGTTAAAAATATTTGAGCATAGATGATGTGAGCAATAACCATGACAAACATCAATGCAAACAAATGAAATTTGTAAAACTAATTTACTCTGTAGTTTTAGAAATACAACTTCACCTGGTTTTGAATAATAATAAAATATGTGTACATATTTCATTATCATGAAAAGTCTTTGTCCAAGTTTCCACAAATCAAGCTGAGAACATTGTCCATATGCCTATCGATACACAAACCCTCATAAGTGTACTGATTTGGACTTTGAATGACATCATCTCTGAACACTTGATAATTAACACAGAAATATCTTGTGCAAGCATTTTGATACCTCCCTTTGTCAATCAGCTCTTTTATATAATTGATATCATTTGTCTGTAATCCATCACATTGTAATTTTTGTATTAAGTTTTCTTTATCCCAATGTTTAAAGGGACATCCATGATACTGTCCAGGTGATGGAGAATATTTTTGAATATTCTCGCAAGTAAATGGTCTGTACTGAATTCTTCCTCCAACCATTCCATACTGGTGTTTGAAAAGATAGGAATATTTGCGCTGATATAAGTCCAGTGACATACTTTGAGTGAATTCGTTTTTCCAAAACTGCATTGCATTCTCATAAGATAGTCCTGTACACTTCAAAAATATTCCATATTGCATTTTGCTATCATATTTGAGGTGGTGATCATTTCGTAAAGCAAGGTGGATAGTCTTCATGCATAATGGATAATGGTTGTTAGCAACTTCATCTATATTTTCCAAGTTAATATCATCAATAGAGTATAGTTGGTACTCCTTTGGGATAAAAGGTGATATATTTTGCAACAAAAATTTTATATGGTCATCTTTTGCAATTACTGAAAACATTTTGTTGATCCACTGTAGGTGAATGGAGATCTGGGTCCGTAATCTATCAACTATGCAGTAAATGATATCGGTCTCTGGAAAATATGCAATACCTTTGAGTAGAAATATCTTTTTCAAAGCTACTAGTTGTGCAATTTCAGTAAAATATGTTTTGAAGTAAGAAATACTTTCAAATTTAGCTTCTGTGAAATTTCTGTCCCTCAACAACTTATCTTTCAGAGATTCTTTTTCCTCTGACGATACAGGTAAATATACAAAGTCATTTTCCACTAGGAACTTTTGCAAATCACTTTGATCCATTCGTCTATATATCAATATGAACCATTGTAGCTCCCATATGATGAAACAGTGCCGAAGTTTATGTGTTCGACAATAACCTGAAACAAAGATAGGAAAATTAATCATAAGCAAATGTGAATGAATATAAAACTACTACAGCTCTACTAAAGTGAAGTTGCCACACATATACACAACGAAAAAAATTAATTCGACACCCTAATTTTCGCTTCTTCAAACAGATTATTATAGAAATATCAATTTTAAGTTATTAGACTCTATGAAAAGATGGGACATGATATCAGTGGGATAAAAAAACTTTTATGAAAATGAATTGGTAAATTCTTTTCTGTTTTTGAGATATATTTGATGACATATTTCTAATAATTTGTCACGTCTCGTGAGTTGGGTTGGTGAGGGGGTGGTGTATTCAACAGAATAATTCGATTCAGTGTAATAATAACCCATTCTTATTTTTATTATGTTTTTATTGCAGATGAGAATCCTGATGATACATTCCATATAGTTTTTACTTGGAGAGGTAGTTACTTTGAACAATCAAATAACTTGTTTTAATGAAATAATACGCATTCTTAATTCAACTTGCCTGAATATTTAAATACATAAATATTCATTAAAATACATGAATAGAAGAATATAATGAAAATATCAATATAATAGAATGAAAATATCAATAAAAGTATGGTTGAGTCTCAATATATAAAAATAGTAGCACATTTAAAATGGTTTGCAAGTTGAAATAAATGATAATGAACAGCAATAATAAAATTATCAAACATGTGTTTTTTATTTGCTTGGTATTTCTGAATGTCGCAGATTGTTTTGCCCTAAAAAAGAATTGGGCTGTTTGTCGTCTTCCGAGATTAATTTTTCTCTTCTGAAGTCTAACCTCCTATAACCCACCCCACTAGGTCAGAAAGAGGGTTTGTATAATTCTTCTTTGAACGATTTCGAATGGTTATCAGTTCTGATGAGTTTCACAATGAAGTTCTCTTTGGGATATGTTTTTTTGCTCAGATATTTTTTTGTATCATTTTCCTCAACTACTCTTTCTTCTTCATAAATATACATCTACACTCTTGGGTTTACTCCTTCAAATTTTCAATTTTCGTTAACTAATTGACTAATTTGGCGGTTTGATGGTTGTTTTCAAAAAGTAATGACGCTACAACTAGAACAAACTATTTTCGTGAAGAGATTTCAAAATTAAAACTTGTGATTCATAATAAGGATATTGAATTAGATAATTTAACTGTTGAGTATAATGAAAAAATTGATGAAATGCAACAAACTGTTGATTAAATGTACAAAGACATCAAGGAAAACGGCAGTTATATTAAGCGGCTGAATAAAAGAACTCGAGACTTCAAAAATGATGTGTTTGAAATGGAGAATAAAGATGGTCAAAAATTGAAGTATCAAGAATATTGCAAAGAACTGAGAAAACTACAAAATGAAATGAGTTTTTCAATTGAATCAGGCCAATCCTGGGCAAGAAGTAACAGAGAAAATTACACATAAAAATGAAGTTAAACAAACAAATAGATTGTGCAAAAGTAAAGAACATACAGTCAAACCTAGCGATTCTTTTAAAATATTGCTCCTATGTGATCAATGTGGTCATGAGTTAGGTGAAATGTTAAATCGGCATCTTCAAAATCATAATATTTTGTCAATCATTAAACCGTTCACTTGCCTGAACAGCATTATCGAAAAATTACCCCATTTGGCAAAAGATTTCACATGGTTCTGTAATTATATTAGGATGATCAAATGACTTTAGGAATAAACAATACCCACTTTTCAAAAACATGAATGGTAGTCAAAAAGCTGTCTAGATAAAAATTTGTATGTTATTACAAATTAATTTACAAATTCAATTACAAACTGAATGCATATCTATATAAGTTGAATGAATGTACAAAAAGTTGCGTTAATTTTATAGATGTAAATAATGATAAGGGTAAATGTTTAACAAAAACTGAATTATCTATTAAGTTAGTAAAAAATGTTAATTATAATGTAGTTGCTAATAATAATTCAATATTTGTCTCATGTGACCAGGAAAATTTTTTCATGGATACTTCAGAACAAACAGATCTATAGCAAGTGAGAGTGTGAATGTTAATGCTCAGGTTGAGGATAAAAATAAATACAGATGGTACATTTTCTATACAGTCTTATAAAAAACTTGGATAATTTGTTGCAATGTATCTCGTTGCACAAACCTTTTTTACTATGAATAACTTTTTTCGAGATCAATTGCCCTAACACCAAACTGATATTTTTGCACTCGACGCGCGTTTCGCCAACAAAGTTAGCATCCTCAGGAGAAGAAAATTGAAACCTAGTCTAGTCTGGTTAATCCTTATATACTAAAATTTGTTACCTGAGGTTGTATACCTGAAGTCCAATATGGAATTTCTCGGTAATTAACTACCTGCAAGTTCTTAGTAATTATTCTCTTCCTAACAGAAGATTGAAAACCGTGCTAAACGGGATGGATCCCTTATCGCCATTCATGCTGTTCTTACATTTTGCTATCTCTAGACTCTCACATGCATCGAGTAGCCTGGTAACATGCACATGCTTAATCAGTTTCAGATTGTTTTCACCAATTCTGTGGTCCTTGTCTAGAGCATGTTAGGCGACACTGGATTTTTCTATTCTTCCCTATTTCATGTGTGCACAATGCTCCTTGAAGCAGGTTTTAATCGCTCGTCGGCTCTGGCCGATGTATTTGCTGTTGCAATCTTGTTTGCTATGTTTATCAGAAACTTGTATTACGGATGATATTGCTCATCATGAAATTGACATAAATGGATATGAGCTAGTACTTTGTAATTCATCCAGCAGACATACGGGAAGAATTGCCATATATATCAAAAGTAGGTTGAAATTTGAACTAATTTCAAAAGATGTTATTTTCATGAATGTTTGATTTGAGGTTATCAGGGTTGTTGTAAATATTACAGTATACATAATGTGTGTGGTGTACCATTCTCCCGGATCATCACATGCCGATTTTTTAGCATTCTTGGAAGAAAAACTAGAAGAGATAGTAAATTGTAATTGTGATATTATTATAGTGGGTAATTTCAATCTAAATCTTAAAGGCACAGAGAACACTTACACCCGAGGAATCAAAGAACTGATTAAATTCATGGGACTCTATCAATTAGTTAACGATTATACCAGAATCACCAAGGATTCATCCTCATTGATCGACTATTTCATAACAGATAACAAATAGTTGAAAATTGAGCTATCTCATCTTCAAAGTTTTTCAGATCATTCTAATATTTTTAATATCCCTAGGTAATGTCTTTCATACTAAATCAACTTCCGCTAGAATATGTTGGAGAGATTATAAATACTTTGATGAAATTAAATTCCAACTGCCCCTAATGAATACGTTATGGAAGAATGATATTACTGCCATTAATGAAACATCCAATTTATTCATCAATAATAGTATTAGATGCTTGGACAATCATGCACCATTCAAAAGAAAGCATAATTTCAAATTGAAAGTGTGGTTTACAGACGAAAATCCAAGGAAACAAAGTGACTGGGATAAATATAAAATAAGTCTTAATTTCTTTACCAAAAAGATACGAATTGAAACTAAGAAGTAATATGAATCAAAGATCAATGAAAATAACGGAAACAGTAGGGCTATGTGGAAAGCACTGAAAGGTTTAGTGAAGGGAATTAGAAAACAAGAGTTCAAAGGTATACAATTTGATGATGTTCTCATAACAAATGAAGCAAAAGTAGCAGGTTATTTCAATTTATTTTTCTTTGAAAGTCCTTACCGACAGTATAGTACCAATAAATGATTATAATCATGTTCTCAGTTATATTATACCAACAAATGAGATACTTGGGGAATTTGAAACATTGAATATGTGCGAGTTAAAAAAGATATTTTTTTTTTCTCAAGAAAAATAATACAAATTATAATGGAACTATTCCGAATATAATTAAGTTAACAGTTCCGGACGGTTGGAAAATGCCGCCATTGTTCCTATTGAAAAAATTACAAACACCTTTTATGGATCTGATTTTAGAACCATAAATAATCTACCAATTTATGAGAAAATATTAGAAATCACTGTGAAAGATCAATTGATGAAATTTATAGGGAAACATAATATTTTGATTGAAGAACAATCTGGATTTAGGCAATCCCATTCATGTGAAACTGCACTGCAATTTCTATATCTAAAAAACGTATTATAGGTGTTGTCTTTCTGGATTTCAAAAGAGCATTTGAGACAATCAATGAGTTACTTTTAATGAAATTAAATAAGTATGGACTAGATTATAAAGTATTAAAATGGTTCACAAATTACCTTACATATCGGAAGCAGCTAGTTAAATATAATCAAGTGACATCCAGTACTTCGAATGTAATTTCAGGAGTGCCTCAAGGGTCAGTATTGGGTCCAATGCTATTCTTGCTGTACATAAATGACATTGTACATGTTAAAAGGTGTAAGATGAAACTTGTTGTATTGTTCTGGGACAGCTAATGAAATCTCAGAATATTTGAATGAGGAACTATCAAATATAAACGAGTAGTTATGTGACAACGGCCTTAAGTTAAATGTTAATAAAACAAAATGCATGTTAATAGGTAGCAAATATTATTTAAGACAACTGCATGATGAACAGCTGTTATTGAATATTTACATTAATAATGTCATCATTGGGAGGGTCGTAACTTTCAAATATTTGGGAGTAGTATTAGATCAAGAATTGAATCTTAATGCGCACTGTCGTTATATTCAGAAGAAAATAACCACGAAAATACATCTCTTATATACGCTGAAAAATAAAATAAGTGAATATGCAAAACATATTCTGTTTCTGCTCATGGTAGGGACAGAAATGTCTCTACCATGAGCAGAAACAGCTGCCTCAGACTAGTTTGGTTTGTACTGTAGAATTTTTATTTGTTACTTGCTTCAAATTGAGAGGTGAGCCACCCTGTAAATTGAAGATGTTGGGAATTTCTCCTTTATGAATATTAAGTTTATTGTCTAGAAGCTTAGTCGTTATCTTAGTTTGGGTAGCATAGTTTTTATTTGTTTTTGTAACAGTCACATTTTTTGTGGATTTAACATTATCACTAAATGCACTATTTCTCTAAACATTTTAACTGCTTGTTGATGAGGGGACCTTGAATTTGTGCCAATAAAACTGTTATATAAGTTTTTCTTCCAGGAGTAACATTTTGTCATAAAATAAAGTAATCAGTGACTCTTTATCGTTAATGATAATGGTTTCATCTGCATATATTTGTTTGAGCAACAAATTTTCATCAGGCAAGTAAATTTCATCTGTCATCAGGATTTTTTTCAAGTTTCACATCATAGCAAATTATAACTTTATCTCATTAGTTTATAGTTATCACAGAGAGTTCCTTTTTCATAAGGTGGGACGGTAGCCGGTTGGGTTGGCATGAGTGGTTTGTTCCAATTGGCATGAGTGGCACAGATTATAAACAGACAGACAGATAAGGAGACTACAGCGAGTTAACAGAAAACACATTTCAGCTCTATTGCAATTTTATATCACTAAAGATCTTGAATATGAATATCAATAATAAATGTTTCATTATAAATTCCACCATCATTAGAGAATTAATGGTTTAATTAATTTTTTTGATGTTTCTGTTAATAACAAAGGAGAAAAACATTCAGACGAATGGCTCTTTACTGGATGCAATCCAGCAACTTCAGGGTATGTTTAGGGGCAGGGTTCCATACATGAGAACAATACTCCAAAGGTCTGATCTGAGCTTTATAAAGCATCAAAAGTTGCTGAGAAGTGTACAGTTTTCTGGTTCGAACAGTATTCCAAGTTTTTAAGATACAGCCTTTGCAATTCCAGCGACATGATTGTGCCAAGACATATTTGTGTCCATTTTAACCCCCAACAAACTTATCGAAGCAGAAAGTGGAATTCGGCTGCCCGGGTTTTTGTGGCATTGACATGAAACAGGTTACTTTCACCCCAATTTGAAATTACTTCTAGATCCTCATTAAGATATGCAACCTCCTGCTGTCGGTGAAGATATGCCTCCGTAGCCGATGTCCTGGAATCCAAATGGAATGATGAGACAAGTGTGCTGTCGTCAGCAAAGCAATATATTGGATTCTTTTTTTTTCCAATAAGTCGTTGATATATAACAAAAAGAGGGTTGGAGAAACCATATGGATCCCTGTGGAACACCAGCGTTGATGGTGAAAATATTCGAGAGATATCCATCGACAGCCACTGGCAGGAAACGTTCTTTCACGAAGTTGAGGAGACTGTTGATCTTTGTTTCCCAAAGCCATATTGATGATCACTCAAGATGTTGAAGCCTTCCAAATATTTGCGGATATGGTGGTTTACGACTTTTTCCATGATTTTTGATATAACTAATAGCAAAGCGACTGGTCTATAGTTATTTGTGAGATTTTTCTTGCCCTTTTTGGAAATAGGCTGAACGCGAACAAATCTTCCAACAAGAAGGAAAAACCCCTTTCTTGTAAGACAGGTTAAAAATCTGCAAAATACTGCTGCGAGTTCATTTGCGCACTTTTAAGTACGATAACGGGCATTTCACTAGGGCCAGACGCCTTGTTGATATTGAGCTGTTTCAAAATTCGCCTGACTAGACGCTGTCAAAAAGTAATTTCTGGCATTGTTGATTTTAGTGTGGGAATAGTGGGTGGTGCCTTTCCCAGAAAATCGACTGTGGAGTAGAACGCAAATTGTTCAGCTCCTAGATTTGCTTTTTCTATGGGTGTTGTTGCAATTGAACCATCCGCTTGTATTAGTGATGGAATTGTGGATTTTGTGAACTTCTGGTTAACAGCTTTTAGTTATCAACCAGAAGGATATAAAGCCGTTGGAATTGGCAAGCAAATTATCCCTAATTGTCTGTGAAGTTATTTGCTTTTATCCATCCTAAGTTTGCAGCTGTTGTGAGGGGATTTTTGCGCCACTGTCGGTAGGCGAGATTTTTGGAGGCGACAGCTTGCTCGCAATTTTTGTTGAACCAAGGTTTGCCGTTAGAAGGTCGTTTCATTGAAAAAAGAATATATGCATCCATGGATGATAGAAGCACAAGTTGGTGGATCTTTAGAGCTCAAACAAAAATCTAGCAAGGGAAAATTTCGGAAATGGTCTTGAAGATCCTCCCATTCAGCTGATCTGTAATGCCAAACTTTGCGTAGCTTAGATTGTTCCCCAACATTTATCGATAATTCACTCAACACTGAAATGAGTTTGTGGTCAAAAGATCCTAATGGAGACCTTATGGTGACTAAATTTTCTAGATTGGTTGTTAGTTATAAATCCAGAAGACTAGCATAGTCTCCATCACGGTGAGGAATCCTGGTTGGCTCATTTATAATCTGAGTAATTCCGCTGCTTATTGCAAAAGCCTCAGCTTCGCGACCTAGTTCGTCATTGATATTTTAAAATTTGAGTCATTCAATATTGTGCACATTGAAGTCACCGAATATGAAAATTTCAATGGTGTTTACAAGTGAAGAGAATACTGCCCTATATTGGGTATCGCTAGGTGATCGATAAAGGCAGCATATGAATTTGGTGATCTTCTGTGATATTATTTTCAACCACATAACATCAAAGTTTCGGAGTTCCAGCGTTTCCTTTCGTTGATAGAAGAGATCGCTTCTGATAAAAAGAGATATTCCAAAGTTACGTCTGAATCGGGAGTGGAAATCATAGCCGGAATATAAAAAATTGACATGGTTTGTTGAAGTAATGACTTTAGTTTCTGTGAGTGCAAGAAAATGAAGACTATTTAATTGCAGATGTTGGTACACTGAGTTTATATTTGAGCTCTCAAGGTGTCACTATGCTTCGAGAGGACTAAGGAGTTTAGTTTCGAATGATGTGCTGAAAATTGCATATTTTGGCATGGCTCATTGTCACATAAACTATGGAATACTGATATGGGGTGCTTCCTCACATGCAAGTGAAGTATTCATTATCCAAAAATAGAAAATGAGAGATTTTGAAGTTGCTAGTGGACTAGTGGTAACTGCAACTGCAGTTATCCAAGCTGTTTCCCTGTGGACTGATGTAAGGAAGACCCTGCGCTACTTTCTATCAGCTGATTTTGCAATAAAATTTTGTCAGTCTTTATGAACTGTATTCTTCCACTGTTTTAGTGCATTATTCTTCATTAGAATGAAATTAAAATTATTTATTAATTACATTTTCACTTTAACTTTGTAAATTATCACTGTCAGACATATTTTATTTTTATTTCTTTTTAAAATTTATTATTACGTAAAACACAGGTTATATATACTGTAGTAAACACAAACTATTAGGTATCCGAGCTCAGTATGGCGAGAGATATAGAGTAACGCTAAACCAGTGGGAAAAGAATCGCATAGTCGCTTGTGCATGTCATGCATCGCCATGCCAAAAATTAAACATGTCATCATCCATTTTTGGAAGAAAAATTAATTTTTTTAGTATTATTAACCACATTTTCAGATATTGGTTTTTGTTTTTACATTCATGAAATATATTGTATTACTACTACATAACATCAAATTTTTTTCTTGACAGATTCATGTTTATCTATAGTCCGTTCATAATTTGTCGATAGCACAAAATGAGGGCCCAAGTCATAAAAAGGTCGTAAAACTCGTAAAATCATAGGCGGAGGTTCCTGAGGTGTTTATTCATTAAATATAAAGCTTCAGTTTATATTCGAAACTTGCCTTGAAAGGTGAAGTTGTTACGAACGAAAATAATTTTTGGTTTAGTACATTTTTTAATCGCATTTAATTTACGGCTCGTTGGTGTTTCGGCGTCTACGGCAGTAATTAACGTCTCTAATATTTATTTTGCAAATTTTGTGCAGTGCGTGAGTAACTTTTTTTCATATTCCTACAAACATATACGTACCTTTCGTTCCTGCTTGTTTTGTTTGATTGCTTGCGATGGCTCCGTCATCATCATCAACATCATCAAGTTTTACACCGGTACTGTTGCGTACAGTCAGTAAGTCTGTCTATTCACCAAGAGAGATAACTATTGTTTTGAACGTTCACGATGCTCTGGTTTCTCAGAATCCCACAAACACTGTTCAGAACATAATCAAGAGTTGTGCCAACATGACGGGCGTAGGGGAGTCAACAATATATAGGTTTCTATCAGAAAGAAAAAAAAAAGGTATAGCTAACCCAAAAACAAACGAATACTTAAAGAGGGGGAGAAAACCTATTGAAATTGATGAATTTGCCAAAAATGGTATTCGAAGGAAAATTCACGAATTTTTTTACAAAAAAGAAATACCCAACTTAAACAAAATTTTACAAGAAGTTAGAGACGACCCGGATTTGCCTCATGTCGGACGAACCAAATTGTGGCAAGTTTTAAAAGAATTAAATTTCCGGTGGGCGAAATCAGACCGAAAATCACTTTTGATTGACCGAGAAGAGATAATATGTTGGAGAAGAAAGTATCTAAGATCTATACGAAAATTTCGGGCTGAAGGAAGGCCAGTTTACTATCAGGACGAAACGTGGATAAACGCAGGTCATACTATCACAAACATTTGGACAGATAAAAATATATCAAGCTCCAGGCAAGCCTATATGGAAGGTTGGTCTACTGGTATTTCCCCACCCTCTGGTAAAGGCAGTAGATTAATAGTTTCTCACATTGGCAGTGAAAAAGGATTTGCTAAGCATGGTTTGTTGGAATTTGAATCCAAAAGCACAAAAGACTATCATGAGGAGATGACAGCTGATGTTTTCGAAGAGTATTTTGAGCAGATGATTGAACATATACCACCAAACTCAATTATAGTATTAGATAATGCACCTTATCATTCACGACTAGTTGAAAGACTTCCAACGACTGCGTGGAAGAAACAGGATATCATTGACTGGCTGCGGAATAAGTCCCTGCCTTACGAAGATGGAATGGTTAAAGCAGAACTTTTAAAAATTGCCCGGCAACACAAATCTAAGTTCAAGAAATACGTAGTTGACAAAATGGCGGAAAGACGAAACATCACAGTCCTTAGACTTCCACCCTACCACTGCGAATGAAATCCAATTGAACTCATTTGGGCACAAATGAAAAGCTATGTGGCTAGAAAAAATACGTCATATAAAATACAAGCTGTAAGTGAATTGTTATATGAGTCTTTACAACATATTACAGAACAAAATTGGCGAGATGCAGTAAGACATGCAATAGAAGAAGAACAAAAAATGTGGGATCTTGACAATATAATTGATGCGACTGTAGAGACACAATCCTGTTTATTTTGAATTTGAATAGTTTTGTAAGTAATCGTAGTTTATATCATTTAAAAATAGGTATTAATTAAATAAATGTATCTTTTACAAATTGCAAGTAACTTATTATTTTTGAATAAAATAAAGAAATTTTTTCAAAATAAAAATACAGTTTACAGTACCTACAGTTTAAGAATATTAATATATTTATTTATTTAAAGTAACTAATGTTTTAATCATATACTCTACGACACTGGTCACTCATTTCCACTCAAAATACCTACATAATCGGATTAAAAGTTTTATAGCTGTATTGTATTTCTTCAGATACAAGGTGGGTTAGTCGAAAACATCTTAAACTGCCAGTTTTAGTTTGGTTTTTGTTATTATATCATATTAGCTGTCCTCTCTGTATTTCAGTTATCTAATGAGGGTCAAACTTGCAGTGAGCTATCAACAAATTATGAACGGACTATAAATAGTAACGTCAAGTCCAACGATGTTATAGGTGTCAAATAACACAGTCTCTGAAACATATGTTTACACAAAATATTTGTTTCGCAAGGAAACATGATTTTTCTCTCATTTCCTCAAATATATTTTTATAGATGTTTCATATCAAAAATAAATATAAAAATATAATTCAATGTATATTTCCAGAAAAACTTTTGACAATGCTGTTCTTCATTTGTAATCACATGTCACCTCACAAACCACAAGAGGAGACTAAATCATCTGTCGGTAACAAATAAGACAGATGGGTATCCGCGGCTAAGCTAAACAGTGGAGACGGGAGTGGGTTAAACAACTTAGCAAATTTCAAATAGATCTTAATGGGCGCCAGGTAAATTTAATCCTCCAGATACCCTAAGTAACTCACAATATCAATAACTTACCAATTAATATTGGAAATAAAAGATAAAGATCCCCAATATGATTTATTCAGTAATCCTAACTTACATGGATTAACCAACAACGCTTCTAAGACGACAATGCAATATTCACACTACTACGCGACGTTCAAATGACAATACAAGAGCGCGGTGTATATAACCACGAATTCAATCAGCCATAAATTACGGTAGTAACGACGCTCAAAAAAACTACAATACGTCGAGTAAAACTACCACGAAAATTGAGTAGGTGAAATCGTAAATACTAGTATCGGATGGTAAGACAAACTCGTTTGCGTCGCGTGAGCTCAGGCGTAGGCGCATCGGTGTCAATCAGCAATCGTGAAAGGAAGAATTTACCTCAATTTCCGTTTCACAAATATCTATGTCAATCAGGTATCAATAAACAAACTCTTAATCAATAAACGATAAACAAACACTATATCAAACAGGTATCAATAAACAGAAGGGCAACAATTATTCAAATAACTCAGTATAGCACAAATATTCAAATAAATCAATTATAACTTGCGTGCTCCTTTTGGGCCACCCGGTATATGGTGTTAGGCTACCCCGTAGTTCGACGGAGATGGATCACCCTGTAGCACCGGTGGATCACCCTGTAGTACGGCGGAGATGGATCACCCTGTAGCACCACCAAGATAGATCACCCTGTAGCACCGGTGGATCACCCTGTAGTACGGCGGAGATGGATCACCCTGTAGCACCACCAAGATAGATCACCCTGTAGGGCACGACAAGCTGGACCAGTAATGGATCACCAAATAAGATCCAGAAAGATAAAAAAACTTAAGAAGAAGAAAAAAAAAAGGAAAGGAGAAGAAAAAAAACCCTACGGAAGAAAATTCTCAATCAGAATCAGATAAAAACAAGGTGAGATTCAACCCCCATTCAATAGGGACTATTTGACTAATCAATACCCCTGGTATATTGGGTGCCCTGTATAACCATATAACCCGTAAAAAAAATCAAGAAAATTGAATGAGTGTTGAAACCTCTCTTCAATACTAATATTCAGTTGAGATATAACGATGGAATCAGAAATTACTAAAATCACAAAAACACATTTAATAGTAAAACTCTTACCCTGGCCAAGGGGTTTTCTATACGTTTCTTCGTGAGCGGTGCTCTGCACGGAAGTCCTACTGGGACTTGATGAGTGACTGAGGGCCTTCTGTTTCTTATGAATCTAGAGACGAGAAACGAAGGTTGTAGAATTGAAGAGGTGATATCATAGCTAAGACCACATGAGAGATGCGACAGTGATTCAGACATACCTAATTTCGGAAATCCTTCCACCTGGCACGAGTTCGGTAACCACCACAAATCCTCAAAAGAGCTTAAGTTTCAGACTGCAAATATCCACACCAAAATGACCAATCAGTCTTCCACTATACAATCCTGACTTGTAGAAATAATCCCCGTGAAGGATGGCACAAATACAACCAAATATATCCTACAATCAGTCTGATGGTACGCTTTGAACTCCGAACCAAGCTCATCGAAGGCTAACTTCCGAATACTCCGAGACTGCCACATCTGACAGCTAACCAGTTGTTGCCACAGTGCGTCCAATCTACACTACAAGCACCAAGGGGGCGCTGTGCACAACACCATAAATCTATCAATTCCTCCACAGCCACTTGAGACATCATCAACAAGTCCATGACCCATCAAAACTCCTTCTTAAAGCAATGCAACCCTAAAACAACCCTTGACAACTTGAGTAGCCGATCAATCCCTCACCCGTGAACAACTGTAGAACTAGTTCGGTGTAAGTCGACAGAACGACACTACGAAAGTTCGGCAGATGTCAACCAACAGCTGTCTCTTAACCTTGTTTACAAATGTTTCCAAAAATATTGTTCCAACCTATTTTCAACTATTTACCAATCCTTATTCATGCGATGGAATAGAAACATATAAGGTAAGTCGTCACATCTTTCCCATTCAGTACGAATATTTGAACCTTCATATTATGCAGAATATTTATCGAAAATATCAAATAGTATTCAGAGACCAGAGCTAACTGATATTGTTTTTCAGGCGATATGGCTCTAATATGTAGTAATCCTTCTGGAAGTGATGAATAACAATCTAGGCAAGAAATATTCTTGGAAAGGTATAGGGAATAAGGCAGACAACGGCTAAAAAAAATGATAGTGAAGAAAACTGAGAAACAAACAATAACAACTATTTCAACCTAGCGAGGAATTTCGGATCTCCAACGTCGATTGGCAATAGGAGAATGCGTAAGTACTGGTCAAGCAGTTAGTCAGGGAGCATACATATATTCTTGTACATTTCAGGTATGGTTTTCTATGGAACGGAAGATTCCCATTACTATGATGTTAAATGAATAAAATCTACTTGTAACTTAATTACATTGTTAATATCCTTTGAATAAAGATCTTAAAAGGTAACGTAGTGTTTTGAAAGGTCACATAAGAGCAGTTTGATCTAGGGCTAAATTGAAACGTAACACACACAAACTGAATATGTATGTCGTTCACTTGAAATGTTTTTTTTTGTGAAGTCTCTAAAAATGTGAAATTGAATAAAAACTATGGAATATATTAATGAATAATTGTACACGAACTTCGTATTTTACAATAAATTTCACATTTTTTACTTTTTCTATAAAAATCTCTTATTTTAGGTGAACAACATACTCTGAAATAGAGTTTAGGTGAGTACTAAGTAAAAACAGCATTGTCCAAAGTTTTTCTGGAAATGTAATATGAATTAAATTGTCATATTTATTTTATTGTACCTCTGAAGTTGGCATTGAACTCTGCTGAAACCCTGGCAAATTTGTGTCATGTTCTATTGTCAGTGAATACCTTGTTATCATAAAATGAATTTTCTACAAGAATAAGTTAAAGCATCCCTTGAAGATGCTAACTTATCTGACAAAACAGTCAAATAGAGACCAGTTTTTCAAAGTTCTGGTGTTTGATGGAAGGTGATTTTCTCAGATATATTCTGTTTTCTTCATATTATTCAATTAATTACAAAAAACACAATCTTACCTACACAAACTTAAAAACCAATGAGCTATGTGGTCATCTAGCCTGGCCTGAGAAATTCCAACACAATTTGTTTGATTTAGGAGGATGTCATAGGTATGAAGTTTCCCTACTTTTATTTGAGATTCCATGAAAGTATTCCATTTTCTAGTATTTGGTGTCAGGTTTAGAATTTTTGCCTCTTCCATTAATTTATATAAGGATATCCTTTCATTACACAATTTTTCCAAAAGTGGGATGGATGACAAACCTTTTGGTGGACTTTTGTACATATTTAAATTAAACTTGTATGGGCCATCTTCCATTTTTGGGAGAAAATTTAATTTTTTGGTATCACTGACCACAGTTTCAGATTGGTTTTTGTTTTTCCGTTCATGAAATATATTGTATAATTACAACCTAAACTTTCGCTGTACTTCATAAAAATATCTACTAGCAACAAAACATCAAAAATATTTTTGACAGATTCATGTTTATATGTTTATGTAAATAATAAGGTTATAATATATATATATAGAGGTCCAACGACACAGAACACTGTAGTTAGGGTGTTCTGTGCCAACGATGTCTTAGGCACAGTATACAGTATACTTATATACAAGAGGTTTGTTCTGGTTCTACGAAATTCAGGTTCTAGAACGTCAGAATCATGCGCAGTTGATATAGAGCGTTCTGGTTTATTGAGGATAATTTCGGACTTATGAATCTTCTGTTCTGGTTTCGACTGCAAAATGATCCTAAACTGTTTTGAACGGTTCAAAACAGACCTGCCAGAAAGTTTGTTCTAGTTCTAACATCTGAAACTGTTTGGAAACTGCGCAAGACATGATGCGTACAAACAAAAAATCTCAAACAGTTCGAAATAGTCTCGGACACTTGCTTAAACCAGAACGCTTTTGAGGAGACCACTGTACTACCTATCGTATATATGAAGAGATGAAGACGAGAAACTATTATTGATCATGTCCATTTTGTTATGTAGCGTATCCTTCTAGTCAGTTCTAGTAGTTTGTTATGTAGCGTATCCTTCTAGTCAGTTCAAATGTTATCTACCGTTAATCATCAATTATTCAAATCAAAATTATAAAAAACCTCCTAGCAAATAGCCCAAACAAATTTCCCCATGAATGCGCATGAGCAACGGGAACAGTTCTCAACAGTTCAGCCTCGAGAGCAAGAACGATTCGGGACGGTTCAAAACAGTTTAGGATCATTTCGCAGTCGAAACGAGAACAGAGGGTTCATCAGTCCGAAATTATCCTCAATAAACCAAAACGCTCTATATCAACTGCGCATGATCCTGACGTCCTAGAACCTGAATTTCGTAGAACCAGAACAAACCTAGATGAAAATGCAATGATGTACTAAATCATGAACCAAAAAGTACTAAATCCAGAGAAAATGTACTAAATAGAATAAATATCAATATGTACCAAAAAGGACTAAAAAGCACCAAGATCGAACACAAAAAGTACTAAATAAATGGCGGGATTTTTAAATTATTAATTTATTCATAATAACAAAGGGACAAAACGTCGCATTGTTACTGTAGATCTATAAAAAGGAATATATACATTTATTAAAATGAAAATATCTTCTGAAATACATACAGATATAAATACTAAAAACAATGATAACTAAAAACTTATTTGAGTATATATTGCTTATATCACTTGTACAGCAATTAAAAAAAATTCGTAAGTAGATAAGAATGTAACAAAAAAAACGTGTTCACATGTCAACAAAACAAATGGATCTATACCATACTTCCTGTATAGAAACTAACTAATATATTATCGGTGTTATGGTTAAATTAAGTGTCTCTAATCTCTAATTCTGCTTGGCTACTACCACTGTCAGTTTCTAAAACAATACTTTCATTTTCATTGACCGGTTCTAGTTCTAAAGCAACCTCCTTTTTTTTCGTATAACAAACCTTTAAAAATAAAACTTATTGATACATGACCTTAATTATAATTTACAATTCACAAGTTACTTGCCAATTATCAATTATAATTTACATTACCAAAATGGCACACTTTTTACCGTGGTTTACATTTGTTTACAATTCAAATATCGTAATTGGCAATGACAATTGACGATTTTGACAAGAGCTAGATCACTAGATCTAGTACGAAAACACTATTTCTGGCAGCCCTGGTCCCGAATTGTTCTTGCTCTCGAGACTGAACTATTGAGAACTGTTCCCGTTGCTCATGCACATTCGTGTGAAAATTTGTTTGGGCTATTTGCTAAGATGTTTTTTTTATTTATTTGATTTGAATAATTGATGATTCAGGTTAGATAACATTTGAACTGACTATAGGGATACGCTATACATAACAAAATAAACATGATTAATAGTATTTTCTCGTCTTCATCTTTTCATATATACGATAGGTGGCACAGTGGTCTCCTCAAAAGCGTTCTGGTTTAAACAAGTGTCCGATACTATTTCGGACTGTTTGAGATTTCTTATTTGTACGCACCATGTCTTGCACAGTTTCCAAACAGTTTCGGATGTTAGAACCAGAACAAACCTAAGTGTTGTTCTGGTTCTAGGACGTCAGGATCATGCGCAGAAAATATAGTGTTCTGGTTTATTGAGGATACTTTCGCACTGATGAATCCTCTGTTCTGGTTTCGACTGCAAAATGATCCTAAACTGTTTTGAACTGTCCCGAATCGTTCTTGCTCTCGAGGCTGAACTGTTGAGAACTGTTCCCGTTGCTCATGCGCATTCATGTGGAAATTTGAGCTATTTGCTAGGATGTTTTTTTATTAATTTGATTTTAATGATTGATGATTGAGGTTAGATAACATTTGAACTGACTATATGGATACGCTACATAACAAAATGGACATGATCAATAGTATTTCCTCGTCTTCATCTCTTCATATATACGATAGGTGTCACAGTGGTCTCCTCAAAATCGTTCTAGTTTAAACAAGTGTCCGATACTATTTCGGACTGTTTGAGATTTTTTGCTTATACACATCATGTCTTGCGCTGTTTCCAAATCGTTTCGGATGGTTAGAACCAGAACAAACCTACAGTAATCCCACTTTGCGTGATTTTTGGTTTGAATTTTCTACACGCAGACTCAGGAGTTTCAGTTTCAGGTCTGCGCAAACGACGAGTTCAAGACAGGCACGCAACCTTTCCATAATTCTCGAATTTCATCGTTTTCACCCACCCAACCTACTGTGGTATATTATGTTAAAGGTGGTCTCTTATTCCATCAAATTCTGATTGCAGGAATATTACTGGATGAGGCGTCGGTCCTTAGAAATATTCCATGTATTTTATTCGTATAAAACTGTTTACTTGATAATGGGGTCAAACTCCAAACCGGTCGTATAAATAAAATTTACCAGTGGTATTTAGACAAGAGATTTTTATTCATATCATTTAAGTGATCATGAATAACCATAAAGTAAACAAGTCATCAATCACACAATTATAATATGTATAGAAGCAATTAGATCTTCTCCATGTCCTGCAATTCTAGCGGAGGCACAAAAGCCACCTTTATAAATATATAAGAAGACAATTCTTGGCTTGCAACCTGTTACTGAAAAAAAATGAGGTTCTCATCAGATGGCTTCACAGACAAGATATATAGTCTATCTGTAAACAATTTTACAAATAACTATTGGGGAATAAAAATAGTCCACCTCTCGCAGAGGCCTTTATAGAAATGAAGTTTAACGGAGCCTTGCCAACAACCGATAAGTTTCCTCTTTATCATCATAACTCACAAGAAATAGTGCTCAAGCCCATTGTCCTATTTCCCCAATATTCGGAAACTCCTAGCGTAAATAATAATCTCATCAAAACCTTGCTGAGTGATAATAAGCCTAATGTAGAAATTATATACACTGATGGCTCCAAAACTGAGTTAGGTACTGGATGTGCTTTTTACTTTTCATCCACCAAAGTTAATTTTAACCCAGTAAACCACGCGCCTTATTATAAAGCCATACATAAATAAAAATCTAGTAGGTGGTAGAAAAACTGGCTTCATTTCCATAATCATCAATAAATAATAAATCAAATTTCCTGTAGGAACTATTTAAACAGAATACGTTTTCACCTGAAATGATTTATTTTATAAATATATAATATTCCTCCGATTATCAACTAAACCAACCGCCACTGTTTTATGGTCCAACTTCCTTCAAATGTAAACAAACTCTCTATAACCTGTCATTACCCGCCATTCTCCTCGCCCATAAGTGGTACAGAAAAGGATAGTGCAATACCCGTTTCAAAACACATGTATTGTATTGGTATAGGCATGTTATGTGGTTCATTCTAATATAACAGGCATGTCAACTCTATGTCTTATTATTACTCTATTACTCTGAGGTAAGATGTCTAAAAACCCTAGTGCATCTACTCATACCTGCAAAAGTTTGGGGTAAAATGAGGGATTTATGGCTAACTTGATTAGCAGAGATCAACGCCGTTTCAGATGGCGCAAGCAGTCATTACAGTAAACTGTAATCATAAACCACACAGGGTGTATTTGTATTTATATTTAATTCCACATTCATTTTTCATACTGTTCTTTTAGGTTAACTTAAGAAGTGACTTAATGAATTTTTGTGTTTTACGTGTTATTTATGAATTGTCAGTATTAAATCGAAAGATAAGTGTCCAAGTTCTGGTGAATTATTAGTTGAAGTTTCAACCCAAGCAAAGTTTTGAAGAAAGTTCGTTTAATTTCTTGATATTTCAACCCAAGAAATGTTGGCAGATGTTATTATGTACTTGACACTGGTTGTTTATCGGAACGAATTCCCCAAAACAGGTGGTAAGTATAAAGATTATATACTTGAATACATGTTTTTGATATGGTATTGGAATGGAAAAACTTTTTTATCCAGCCTCAGAGGTCTCAAACTCTATGTTCCAGAAAAATTTCTTTTTATTTTGGACAGAAGCTAATCATGATCTTTGTAAACATGAAATTCCTTATTTGTGTGATAGCAATATTTTATTTATATCACAACTCTTAGAACTACAATATTTCCTTCAAGAATCTGATGAAGGTTCTTTACATTTTTTATTTTATTTCCATCATATTCTTATTGCATCAAGAAAAGTGAATCAATAGCTTGCAAGAAACAGTAAAAATTTTTTATTTTCCACTTATTGATACTGGAAATCAGTTTTATTACCAATATACAAACAATAATTACCTACTCCTTTGAAAAATCAGCTGAATATGTCTTATAATCTTTAATTTTCACACAATTTACATACATATAATACAGGTCAAATCATTATGAAGGTGAGAAATAATAATAACTTCATCATTTTCCCAAAATGTATTTGCAAACTTCATAAAAAAATCAAATATATAGGTATAATAGGAAGAAAATTTCAGCAATAAAACATGAGATAATGAATGTGTAACTGTGTTATATATAAATGCAGTATGTCGCAAGAAGTATGCAACAAATTAAAACCTATTTTACTCTGAATGTCACAAAAAAAAGTTTTTTGTGATAGAAGTTGGTGCTTCGCAATAAATTCCATGATGGGTGATGGGGAAAGTTGTGTCGAGTCCTTGGTTTGTGCATTAAACATCATTCTTTTCAAAAAGTTATTCAGAAGAAGTTATTCAGAAGTCTCTCTATTTTTGGAAATACATAAAAAAATCATTGGGAATATTTTAACGTTTCAAAAAAAGAACAAGAATCAAAAGCAATTATCTCTTATATACTGTTATGAATTCATGAAACAACAAATATTTCAATAACTACGGAATACTTATTGAAAATGATTTGATTAATGAGGTGATGACATACCAGTGAGATAAAAAAAATTATAAAACAATTTAATGAGGACCTTCCTAATGTTCAAAATCTGAATAATTCTGATTACAAAGAAATATTCCCAGTGAATTCTTTGTAGAACTTTTCGATTACCTGTTAAGAGATCCTTTTGATAAGCACCACCTTTCAACTAATTTTTTTTCAAGAAAGTTTCCTCTTTGATGCATAAAATTTGGAATAAGCGGTTTATATACAAAAAACAATGTAATGAGTAGAAACACAGCTGTTTTCTATTAGATATTCAATCAAAATACATCTACTCATAGTGACTATGGATGTATGTATATCACACCAGCAGTTCTACTCAGAAACAGCATTACAGTCCCACCTTGAACTCCTCATGCAAGCCTTTGGGTTCTGCAAATAACTTGAGAGAAATTACAAGGCAACATTTATTAATTTACAATGGATGTAAGATAGTGTATTACCTTCCATTGAACATCAGATGTATTGAATAACTTCTTTGGTTCAGGAAGAATGTAAACTATTTATTGTCTGTAAAAGTAATTGAACTTTATAAGATTTCTGTAATTATGGTTATTGAAATTTACAATTCCAGCATAAATTTAACAAAGTTTAATTCAAATATCTTCAATTATTATTTTAATTTGATTTCATCGAGTCATATTTTTTGCTATGATTTCATATGCAGGCCATCACTGATAGACTAATTTGACACTTGACCCCTATGCCAATTAAAATTTTGAAAAATGTTGAAATGACTCCCCCAGCCATCTATCGAGCAATCACAATGTGTGTTTTTTTTTTCAAAAAATAGTATCGGTAATAGCCCCCAAACGTTTTTTTCATGTTTCTACGTCAAACCGTTCAAAAGTTAAGTTAGTTTCTTATCGATCTGAGGTGAAATGGTATTTAATGTCCTTACCAGTGGTAAATTAATTTCCAGTTTCCTTGTGATGGGATTTCTTTTATATTCAGGTTCCCACGAAAAGTAAAATACCGTAATGTTCAGAGAACACCATGATTGAATTTCTGTAGACTGCAAGCCTAAAGGAACACCTTCTGAGGCAGTGAATTCCAAAGCTTTGCCTTTTATTGTAAGAACTTGACCTTGGAAAGAGATGTGATGAAAATAGTTTATTTTCTTCTAGAATACAAATACAAAATGTCTTCTGATATACTTTAATTGCTCACTACAACCTTTTATTTGAGTGTGTAAAAGAGTTCTTTTTTTTCAAACGATGTGACCATCAATTATGATACAGGTAGTTTTTTGAAAATATTCAGTTAAATTTAAAAAAAACACAGCTGATGAGAGTATCACATCTCAACAGATATTTTCAGATTTTTCGAAATTTTACTCACAGAAAAATTGTAATTTTAAAAAATTTTTACTTTCGAGTGCTCTTACATTATGCTCTTTAGCACAGCAGATATTCAATCTAGAGATCAAATATGTCCTCAGTGCCTCTCGACAATTTGCTTAAAATTACTGAAAAGCAATTTCTTTTAAGTTCCCTCTCAAAAACACCTGATATTGTGGCTTCAACATCGTGAAGAAAGCTATTCATTTTTTGTGATAGAAATGTTAAAAATCTTCTGCTCTTGTTTCTTATGAGGGAATTGAATATTTCATTTTGCTTCCCCAATATCGAATCTACACATTCTCCACATTTGGTGTTGCCTTTAACTTTTTTGCAACATATCCACAGAAATAGGCAGAAGCTTTATCAATACCTGAGAAGTCCTCTTTAATTTCAGAGATATTTTCTTCTATTTCAATATAGAATATAAATTTTTGCTTTTTTTCTTTCAGGTCTCCAATATGAAGAAAGGATATTTGTCCAACTTGAATTGACTCGGGATGAGTATTGCATCCACTTGCAGCTCTTATCATTCCAAAAAGTGCTGAAAATGATAACAACAAAGTTGATTGAAATTGTTATGCATAAGTGAACATTATCACCTCCAAAAGATCTTGGTTTAATCTGGATGTCATCAAGTATTTGAAACCAAGATGGGGTTAGGAATATTCTCTAGTTGAATACTACTAGAATTTACCAATGGATGTTTTGGGGCAGAGTCTAGTGAATCGGGTAGAATACTACAGGATGGACTTGGAAAAACGTTTAGTGAAAGTTCAGGAGCGGTTTCACTGAAAAATAAAAAATATCAAAATACTTATTTTTATTATAAAAATGACTATCACAATTGAACTTGTCTAAAATCTTCTACCACTTAGTAACGGCTATATCCATCAATTTACTTGTCTAAAACATGTTTTACCCTTTAGATCAATACATGTTATTTAATTAAATTAATCAAACTATATAAATGATAACACAATCCTTATCAATTTCACTGGTTCGGACTTCCATTGTCTACTATATAAAATGATTTGAAATCTCTGAAACAAGTAAAAAAGAATAATTAAAAAGAATAGTTGAAAATAACAATTATATTAAGCAACAATAAACCTGAAATGAAATGATAGTGAAGTAACCTACAAGTAAAAATATAATAATTGAATAAATAAAAATTGAAAGAATGCAAAAAACATCTCCAACATCTAAAATGCTGAGACTTGAAAATAACTACTCTGATAAAATCAATTTCTTCTGTTATAATTATTATAGACACATAAATGTGTCTATAATAATTATAGTAGTAGTAGTATAAGTGGTTACAGCACAAGCTTTCTTTGTTATATAATTTATTGTAAACAAAACTGAATAAATTGAGATCCCTGTAAATAAACATGGACAAAAAAGTAAAATTGTATTTGTTAAAATTGGTTTTTCTGTAAACCAGCTGTCTTTCCCCTACGAACGGCAGCCCTCAGAAGTCGAAACTTGTGCGAACAGGGATAAACGAAATCTTACCTTTCAACGTGCGATTCTAAGCTAAATATAACCCTTTGTTCGATAACAACTTTTTCTTTAATTTTTTTAAAAATTCCTACTGGCATTTCATTATAACCGTCTCACAAGAAGATTCTAAAAGATACAGCTTTTTTTGATTATGTTCTCAAAAGAGGCTGTTTATAATAATAACAACGTATTTATTATTTCCATGTGTAAGCAGTAAGCTTACACAGATATTGACAAATATGAAATATCAGGAAATAGAGGGTAAAGTTAATGAAGTTAATTTTCTGTGAATCAGGCATTTATAGAAAATGTTCTTCAACTTTACCCCTTTCTTCCACTATCACCTTTTATTTATAGAATGATATTAGCACATATTAGCCCGTATTGAATAATGATGTATTTTTAAGAAAGGTATCAAGGGAAAATATGATGTAAAATATTGAACAAAACAGCAGTTGCGATCATTGAAATAAAAAATAATATGAAATGTTATAACTAAACTCCACACATTTGGACAACTTGTGACATATCCCTTTTTCAACATGATTCAATTAAATAATGGTTACATAAATATCTCTTCTCATATTATGTTATCAATAACTTTCTTTAAAGTCCGTTATGCGCCTTATATGAAATTTGTAAAAGGACATTGATATGCTTGAGTTGAACTGAAAACAACAACAATCTTTTATCTTCAAGAGAAATGAATGGCATAGAGTGTTTGTTTCCAACTGCGAACTTCTCAGGGTTACCGTTAGAGAACAGCCGGTTGAAAAGAACCTTTTTTTGTAGATAGGTAAAGCTAGAAGGGGTTATTTATCATTTCATATATGAATAATTTGATATTTATCATTTTGATAACACCAAGTGTTCTCTCTTGATTTGTATGTGATAAAATTTGCTTTTGATACCTTATTCAACGGATACTTTCCAACTACAGAAATTATTAGTAAACTGG
Organism: Leptinotarsa decemlineata; assembly: GCF_025532065.1. Taxonomy (NCBI): domain Eukaryota; kingdom Metazoa; phylum Arthropoda; class Insecta; order Coleoptera; family Chrysomelidae; genus Leptinotarsa; species Leptinotarsa decemlineata. The sequence continues at coordinate 3,904,583 of NW_027412586.1, forward strand.
TTCTGGAAATGGTGCACGTTTTCTTGAAATTCGTACAATTAAGTACTTCTCTATAAGTGCACCTTGAAAAAATATACAAATCTTTGATAGGATTTATAGTTAGTGCTGTAGAAACTGAATACTCACATGCATGATGGTTTGGCACCCTTCAATAGTTTTTTCTCACCAATGAAATGGATGGGAAAATGCTTTGAGCAAATAAAAGCACCATCAGGCAGATATTTCCTAACAGCATCCATCCACAGTTTCCTCTTGTTTTCATCCTATAAATTACAGATTTTGATCAGGTACAATGCACAATTAAAACCATTCAAATCACCAATTGAGAACAAGTAAAGTTAAAAGAGCATACTGTTTGGTTGCTTGGAATTCTATATGCTAACAATTACTACGAGTATATATTTAAGAGAACATTAGGTTTCTCATCATACATGAGTAGTCTTTTAACCACCCAATACATTTTTTATACAAGTCCACAGTACAACAACACCCTTGAGTTCTACAATAATTTTCCACAAGATTTCAAAAATATACAACATTCTGTTAGGCTTGGGGAACTATTTGTTTGACATGGAGCCCTACTCAGCCAGTGATTTTCAAACTTAATCTATGATTTATTAATTGTTGATATAGATTTAATTTTTTATTTGTTTTAAATTTTATGCTGATATTAATATCATGATATTTTAAATGGATGTAAAATTTTATGTAACTAAACTTACTTACTTCTCATAATAATTCTGTAGAAATGCAATAAATCTATCTGCATACTGTAATATTCATCTGTAGGTATCTATGATTCTATGAGTAGACTTTTCTTGCAACTAGGTATTAAGTTGTATTTAAAAAAATTTAAAAAAAGCATAAGTGAATGTTCATTTTCAATTTGATATTATGATTAAGAAAGTAATGATACTCTAGTAGCAGAAGGTGGATTTGAAAAGGTGAAGGATTATTCAAAATATGAAGTTGGTTTTTGGTGTAGGCTGATACAAACTTAGTTTATCCGTGGTGGATTGACAGTAATTATAAAATGTTTCATTTACCTTTGGCACTGAATACAGATGATTACTCGAATTTTTACACTGTCCACACAAAATACAGAATTGTCCCATTTTACAAAAAGTATCCTTATACACTATATAAAACTATTCCTTATTACTACTGAAAAATGTAACCAAACTAAAATAACTGAGAACTAACGAACGAAAACTATAATAAAAAATGCGAACAATGTAAAGATTGGAATGACAAAAAATATCAATTTCAAAACACCAAAAGTTGAAAATTCTTTTTGACAATGACAGATAATAATTAATTTGACTGATTCAGCGGGGACTCGAACAATTCAGAATAGCGCCATCTTGGGAAAACTCTCGTAAGTGTAAGCAACAGGTTCCTTCAGAAAGTTCAAAACAAAATCTAAGCGTTACTAACACCAGGGTTTCTAGGAATCTTACTCTGAGGTACTATCAAAAACTGTGATAATTCCACAAACTACTATAGTAGGTGGTTTGTGGATAATTCACAGAAACATTGGATGTCAGATTACAGATTAGATTTATTTCAAAAGTGGATTTTGATTTTATGTTTTGTTCCCTTAGGGTGTGTATTTCCCACAATTCAAAATAAACATTGACATTGACCATATCTTTGTATATAGACTATATACAAAGACCATATCTACTTTGGAGGAAATAGCAATATCAGTTATCAGTGTAGTAACTGTTGAGTTTCAACAAAAAATGCAAAATGATGAAAAGTGAAGTGAATATGTTCAAACCTCCAGAGCCTTTGATATTAAACGAGGATAGTAATGCAAGTTACAGAAAGTTCAAACAAAAATTTATGATATATATGAGAGCAACAAATTATATTATGGAAAAGGATGACAGAAAAATCGCTATTTTATTGAATGTGGGCGGCGAAGTTGTTATAGATATTTATAATGCCTTGGAATTGAGTGAAGAACAGAAACAAAATTATGAAACTGTGATGATTGCTTTTGATAACTATTTTATGCCAAAGAAGAATGAACTGCTAAGCAGGTATCTTTTCAATATAAGAAAGCAACTTGAAGGTGAAATGCTTAAAGATTTCATTAGAGAATTGAGAGATTTAGCAGAACCATGCAATTTTGGAGACCAGAAAGAATCATTAATTAGAGATCAAGTAATCCTGGGTATTTCAAATGATCAGTTGAGAAATAATTTGCTCTCACTCAGAACTTTAACACTTGAACAAATGGAACAAATTTGTTATGCTTCTGAGTTGAAAAAAAATCAAGTAAAACAGGAGGTAGATGAATATTCCATCCTTAACGGAGTGGGTAGGTATATAATTCTTATTTATTTGATGAGATTTGGGATAAAAACATTTTTGCATTTCTACTTCTAATATTGAAACGTATACCATTTACTGAAGACACTTAATAACTACCAATTAGTTATCTTGATAGATTTGATGTTTCTTTGGAAAAGAGGATTGAAAATATATGTCATTCTTCAATGTCCTTATAATAATAATTTTTACATCAATATAAGGTTCATATTGTGAATAAAGTAATACCACGGAAGCAGTACTGTTTGTGTGTGTGGATATACATATATATATATATATATATATATATATATATATATATATATATATATATATATATATATAAAACATAAAGTAATATAACAATATAAACAGTCAGAGTAATATTGAAGGTCAAAATATAAAAAGAAAATATAAAATTTATTTATATGTAAAATGTATATATATATATATATATATATATATATATATATATATATATATATATATATATATATATATATATGTATAAGTTTCAATATAAAAATAACTGTTAAAATTCCAATATTGAGTAATAAAATATATAGGTTCAATCCACCATTCAAAAAGATCAAATATATCTATATAAACATGAACAAGAACTCTTTATGTGAACATCTGCATATTCTCTAGCAAATGCATATTTTCCAGTCACAATTCAACTATGAATAGTTATAGTTTCTCCACTATCACATTTCTCAGCATTGCACAGTCACCAAGGTGTGTTGAGGACATTTAAATAGCCATTCAAACCATCCAAAATGTTGCTGATTTGGAATTGAAAACAGGTCTTTCCATGGGAATATTTTAAACTTCTAGTGTAGTTTAAGGTTTAAGATTAGTGGAATGTTCTATCCATACTCCATTTATTACATTGAGTAATGTTTTTCATAAATTATATATTGAAGGAGCTTCTTCTTGCTTAATGTTTGATTGATTAATTCATTGATTTTTTTTTGTCCTGTTTTTCATGTGATAAAAAAATATTTTATTTTGCGTTGGTTTTGCCCTCAAAGTTCTCTCTACAAATTAAAATAATGAATTGAATTTCTTAACCTCAATTAGTAGATTTGTATCTACTATCTTGAATTAACTAATACTTCAAGATATTTTTAATCATTGTGCAGTTTATTTTAGCATATAATTGAAGGATAACATAGATGTTTTCACATAGAGGTTTGAAACGGTTCCCTTTATGGGAAGAAGAGGTTAATCAAGAAGAAGAACTCAGGTAAAAATCAACAACAATATTAATATAGTAGGTAGTAGAGCATGTAAGGACCGTCTACTTCTGAACATGTAACAAACATCATTTTACCAGTATAGTAGGGAGCGGATCGAGTAAGGTCGGTCGACTTCCAAACACTTAACAGTTATAGCCAGATGATGACAAATGAGACTCTCGAAACGTCGTGAGATTGAAGATAATAGCACATAACACAGATCAAAACCCAGAAACCAGTTCAGCATATTCCTATCCGTGAGAACTTTAGATTTAACATATATATGTATGTTTGCATTTAAGATGCATTATCATGATTGGATGTCTTATTGGCATCTGAAATATGAAATTCATACAGCTTTATTTTAGGTTGTTTCCATCAAGCTCCTAATATAAACATTGAATGCATCCCAGAGTTGATGGAGATAGAAAAACAAGAGCCATTTCAATTGCCTGAAGGATTGCCTCCAACTGTTCTAAACCTAATGGATGATTTGAGGAGGGCAGGAGAAAACTATAAGGGTGATAATAAGAAAGATTTTTTCACAGAGGAAGTCAATTCGAATTTATTAAGGCAAGGAGATAAGCTAATTTTATAATGAGTATGTTTGTATTGGATGAAGTCAAAAACTATTTACAGTTCTCTGTTGATCCCATAGATGGCGACTTCGTAAGGGGAGATGTCACCGCCCTTACCCAGGCTTGTCCTTTAAGGAAGTTGAGTCCAGCAATGCATTTGTGGTTCAGCCCTGCACCCCTGATAAGATCTATGACGGGTCGAAAAACAGTGCTACCTGGTGTTGAATCATGAATGTGTTGTAATTGGGCTCTTGTTTTCAACTTTTAACTGATTTTGTAAATTCTTTCACCTATAGAAAATTATTTTGTCAGCAAGTAGCATGGGCTATATTCAATTTTTGAACAAATAACCCCATGAAAATTGCAATAATATAACCCAAGCTATCAAAAATTGCCTATAAAAATCATTAGTTGACCAAAAATTATGCCAGATTAAAAGTCTAACTATAATACATGAGTCATAATAACCGCTTTTTTCCAATTAGTCAATAAAACAGCAGTTCAAGTAAATAGGTTGATTACGTTATGTACATGTATTCATCTCTGAACTATTCAAATTATGTGTCATGATGAAGTTATCCTTGAGCAAGGCATCCTTGGGCAGTGGAGGCAATTGTCTAGTTTATCTTAATAGCAATAGGCCAATCATCAAATTGGCCAATATTTAATGAGAATGCACGTGTTTGTTGATATAATTTCTCAAATTGGAAACAAAAGTTTCACTATACCATAGCTTCTCTAAGGTATTTAATATCGCTTCTAGATGTATCATGATGGCGACAGGAGAAGGTGCTTTTGTCACTTCTCTTCAGTGAACTTGAATTAACAAAGTGTAAACATTGTTCAAAAATTTTTAAAGACAAAATGCATAGAACCATCTAGCAAGCAGAAAAAACAGAGTGCAAACACGTTCCTGATTCCCAAGTTGACAATTCAAATAAAGATGTATATCTATCAAAAGAAGCACACCTGAAAGAAGAAAATTCACTCCTGAGGCAAATCATAATTGATAAGGACACAATCATCAAAGATAAAGAAACAATTCTACTACCAAACGAAAAAATTTCTTATGTGTAGATAGAATTGGCAAGTTGCAACAATATTCAGATTTAGTATTAAAAACAATGAAAGAAAAAAATGAGGACATGATTCCAACAACCAGCAAAAAGATGATTAATACTTTCCACAAAAATAACAATTTGCTTACCAAAACAAAACTGCTAGAAAGCTCTAATACATAGGGTGATGCAGGTATACAATTGAATCAACTTTCTGCAGAACTGATGGAAATTTAGACAAAACAGAAATGTGATGAAATCATAAAACTGGAAATAAACGATTCTACGATGAATGGAAATAAATCTAACAATGACGAAGAGATGAACGATTTCAAAATAGTTACAAGGAAAAGAAGAAGTTTCAACATTGGCAGTGAAGATGGAGACGGTGAAATGACTGGAAATGGAGAAACTGGAAAGAAAATCTGGCTCTTTATTACAAGGGTACCTGACGACATAACATTCGATGGAAAGCCAGATAAAAAAATACCCAACTAAACCACGAAATAAAACAAGCAATCATTTATGGTTGGTATAGAACCCCATCTTTAGCAGCAAGTTTATGAATCGAAATTTTGGCCAAAAAATATTCTGTTTGATCGCTTCAATTTTAAATAAGGGAAACGCTTCTTGTATTATCCCCAAAGGACATAGCAACAAACAGAAACCAGTGAACAGCCAACTCATTTTTTATAAATAATGACAATATTAAACATTTTCACAACACACCGGGAATTCTTCCCAAAGTGTCTCTATCTTTTATCAGAATATTCAGTGTCTAAGAAACAAAGTTTTAGCTATTGAACATCTTCTGAACCGAAACACTGCAATAAAGTTTGTCTGCCTCACAGAACATTGGCTGACACAAAATGATATTCATTATTATAATTTTTCACACTTCAGAATGGTAAGTTATTTTCGGAGAAATAACAAAAAAAAGGGTCTTGCATTTACATACACAATGATATCAATGCCATTGGCTCACTAATATTATTAAATACTCAACTGAACAGATTTGTGAAGTATCAGCATGTTATGTGAAACAAGTTAATCTGATTTTAATAAATGTATATAGGACTCCTTATTATAAAAATCTGGATAAGTTCTTATTTTTAATGAATAAAATATTAGAAATTGCAGATAATTTTAATAATAATGTAGGTATACATATACTTGGTAGGTGATTTCAATGTACATTTTAATGATATCAATGATTTAAGTACTCAAAAGATAACATAACTCTTCATGTCATTTGGTCTATATCAAATGATAAAAGAAAAAACCCATATCAAAAGAAATTTTCTTGATAACATATTTAGTAATAATGATCTTGCCAATGTACCCATGGACCCTCTAGGACTATCCGATCATCCCTTGGGATATACAACCAATAACATAGAAAAACTAAAGTCATATTTGCAAAAAGAAGATTGGTCCAGTGTATATACGAGAAATGATGCTAAAGGAAAATTTAGTAACTTTGAATTCAAATTTATGTTTTATTATAACATTAGCTTTCCACAAACTAAAGTAAGATTTGAAACAAAGAGAGAATCAAAATGGATAAGTCCTGAGGTTACAGACTCAAAAGATACTTTAATCCTTTTGAACAACAAAAATATCTATAAAACTTGTAAACGGCAATATCAAGAAATATTATTGGAGGCAAAAAAGCACATTTCCACATTATATTAAGTAAAATAGATAATTACAACAAAACTGTGTGGCAAATCATCAACTCCAAAACAGGTCTGAAAAATTAAAACCTTAAATGAACCACAGAAATCTAATAGCTAACCAGATGAATGACTTCTTTATCAATAATATAAACACAATTCTATTGCATTACCCAAAATCTGATGTTGAACCTATTACTTTTCTGGAAAAAAAAGGAGCACAAATAAGTCGATGTTCTTTGGGCCTGTAACGACAGATGAGGTGAGAATTATCATAACTAAGTTAAAAAATAAAAAACTGGAGATATAAACGGTGTGAATGTTTTAGAAATAAAGAGCACCATTGAATATATAACTCAATCCTTAACAGATATTATCAATACTTGTCTTAGTGAAGGCTAGTTCCCTCAACAATTAAAAACATAGAATCCTGTCAATTTATAAAAAAGGTGTTACATCAGAAACAACATTTTTTCGACAGATAGCAATACTGCCAGCTTTCTCAAAGATTTTTGAACATATAATTCACGAACAACTAGTAAAATATTTTGATATAAATAATCGACATCTGATGCAATACACTTTCTTACAAATAGTATAAAAGACGCCTTTGATAACCAAGAAAAATATGTGAGCGTTTTGCAGCATTCGATTTTGTAGGTTACTCAATTGTATTGGCCAAAATAGATTTCTATGGGGTGAGAGGTGTCTGCCTACATATGATAACGTCATACCTTAACGAAATATATCAAATTGTTGATTTGGGAAATACCAAGAGTGAAAAAAAGAAAAATATTAAGAGGAGTGCCACAAGCATCAATATTGGGGCCACTTATGATTCTAATTTATATAAATGACCTGCCTCACTTGATGAACTTGTCAGATATAGAAACTATATTGTATGCAGATAATGCAACCTTGAGTAAAAAAATATATATAAAATGGATGTTACTCATATAATCCATACTGGCATATTAGAGAAAGCTCGATCATGGTTCACACCAAATAACTTGATTATCAATGAACAAAAAATAGAAACACTAACTTTTGAAACAATTTGCTTAAATCTAGATAACAAAAATTCTACCAAATTTTTGGGAGTACAAATAGATTATAACCTAAAATGGATAGACCATATAAATAGCATGTGTAGTAAACTCAGTAAGACGTTTTTTGATATCAGAAGAATTAAAAAAACAGTAAATCAAAGTACGGCACTTGCAACATATCATTCACTTATTCATTCAGTCCTTAGGTATGGCATAATCAATTGGAGTAATGCATAGACCTGATAGAATATTTATCGTTAAAAAATCTGCAGTAAGAAGTATAATCTTGGGGAATGAAGTTGCAAATCTTGTTTCTAGAGCTAATTTCGTAACTTGCCATTCAGAAGATTCAAAAACTTATTGAAGAAAATATTACCCAAACATCCATTATATGAAATTGATCAATTTTTTGAAGTTATTCAAGAAGAAAGAGGCACTTTGTGGTCACCTCCTGAACTTATACTCAACTTTGAATCTATTAAAAAAAATCTGTTTTTCCGTTAACCAGCTGTCGCACCCCTACGAACGACAACCCTCAGAAGTCGAAACATGTGCGATCTAAGGAATAACGAGGTCTTTCCTTTTAAAGTGTGATTCCAAACACGGGTTGGACGATAGCAAGTGAAAAATCGATTGTTCACCCTAGTGCTTGAACCAGCGACCAACACGGCAGCCGATTTGAGTGAGTGAACAAAGCACCCACGTCGGCTACCGACCGACTGATATAATATGTCGGTTATGCGATTTATAATTTGTAAAATACTCATTGGAATTGTATCTTATTAACTTTTACTTCATATGAACTTTGAATTATCCGAAAAATACTTTTCTCTATTCCGTTTGCGTTCCTTACATCCATATAAAAGTATTTGTTTTGAAAGAATTTTGCTTTCGTGTAATTCAATGTTTCCAGATTTATGTCTGAAAGTTACTTCTTTGCATGATCTACACATCTTTTATAGAGTTAATTTTTGAAATCGATTGCTTCCTTCCTTTCTTTGGAAGATTCTCACATTTTTTTGTTTCAAGATGGAGTAGTAGATAGCCAAAACTTTCTTTCCCAAAAATATATTTTTACAAATTTCTCAGTGTTTTTTAATCATTTTTGGATTCGTACTCACATACAATCATTTATTAACTTCTCCTTTAACTGCTATATAATTATTTCTGATTTTTTGAAATAATAATATACTATATTCTCTAAAGACTAATCATATTGACGAAGCTGAGGACAATCATAATGTTTAGAATAAAAAACAAGACAAAACGTGTAATAAAGTATATGAGGATATATTATAACCAAGGTAAATATAAAATGAATATATGCATAGTGTTACCATTAAAATTAATATATGAAATATCATATTTTCTTAAAATCTATTTAATTACTTCATAAAAAAGTAACCATCTAAAGATGAGTTCTTATATATATTTTCACTTTAATGAAATGAATAAAAACACATTTGTCTAATTACCACTAGTTGATTTCATTTATACGACCGGTTTCGGTCGGTCAGTCACTGACAATTGTCCAACTTATATTTTCAATAATGATATGCCATTCATGAAGAGTTTCTTTAATCTCTCGCACTTTTGATTTCTGTAGTGAAAACGTGCAAAATTTAGTAACGCCTTCTTGAAGGAGCAGAGAGTGTAGAAAAATTAAAAAAAAATAAATAAAAATATTTTCCTATAAAATGTTCTCGTCTTATTTTTCACAGCTTTAAATACATACTCATCTTGATATACCCTGTGATTATGCTAGATATACTAATTTAGTAAATAATTATGGAATTAATTTGTTGAAACACCAACAGATTATGGGAAGAAATAAAGCTATTGAATAAGTCACTCAAGCCTAAGATTTATGAGTACCTATCCCAATATGTTAACATATCAAAAGACACATTGATTCGTCGATCGAAGGGTTTACGTTTATCCGAAGAAGAAAAGAAACTGGCTAAGCTCAGAAATGAACTGAAAATGTTAATTGATCAACAGATGCCCGCTCTTGAGATGGGGTTTCGAAAACGATGTGACGACTTCTTGAAACAGAAGTGAGTTTTTTTTGTATATTATATACAGTTTAGATGTGTATGTTCAATCTGGATGAAATTGATAGTTCAAGGTGTGTAACAGATAATTTGCTCTTTCCGGGTTCTCCAGGTTTTTGAGCCTGACGCTTCGTCTGCAAGTGAGGCAGATATTATCAAAGGCGATGCGGCAATGGTCGAAGTGAACTTGTTGCGATATTCAAACTGGGAATGAAGCTGATGTGTTTATATTTTTTTAATATTGGGAGAATCTTTTGTGTTTTAAAGTGCTGGTATCAATATTTTACTTATATTCTAGCTGTCTTCCTCATAGTTAAAATTCTTATGTTTATGTATTTTGGATTATATCCTCCAGTTTTATCTAGAACTTGTATGTAGTGAGAGGAAACTTGAAAACCCTCCGTGAGAACGTGTTTTAAAACTGCTGATTTGTTTGTTTGGCAGTAGCAGCAATTTCTTTTATGCTTCGTCAAGCGCGTTTCAACGCTTTTTTTCGTGCTGGGAAAAAATCACAAATATCAGGTGCAGCTACTGGACTGAGTCATGGCCAGTGAGAGAAATCGTATCTGCGTAAAGTTTGGGTCGGTGTAGACAAAGAAAGTATTAGGAAAAAAGGAATAGAAACTTTTGTTTGCAATTTTACGTTTAAGGTCCGAATAATCTTACAGATTGATGATTTGCTGCACATCTTGAGGGAGAGGCTTCTTACCGACCATGATTCAGTCTGGCAGGTGTATTCGGTTTACTTTTGACGTACGTAATAGAAATCTGGGTTCTTTAGCTGACTTGAGACTATTTTCTACTATTTTAGCGGACATGAAAATTGCTCTGACTTTATGTTTTTCGAGGATTCTTTCAATCTGGTATGTCACACCACTTATGAAAGACAGAAAAAATGTTCTTCTGAAAGCCATTGTCGAGCCAACTATACAATAGAAAACAGTCTCAGTTAACCTAAAGATCCCAGGGATTTATAGTACACCATGAGTATACCGAATTACTTGTAGTTGTGACTTTTTTTAGATCCGAACTATGAAAATAAGCACGCTGGATTGGGTATAAAAGAACATACTTTCTCAGAAAGCATTCATGACATAATACTTGCAGCTATTCAGCAAGAAATCCATAAATATACTATACAGGTACTTCAAAACACAAAGAGTGTTCGAATAATTCGAGAAGGGTGGTAACGAGCAGGTATGAAAACAATCAGTCGTCCGACATCCAGTCCCATTATGAGTAGGAATCTGTTAGGAATATCATCATCTAGCATGACAAGAGGTAAGATTTCAATCTAGCTGAAGTGCTAAGTAGGTTGAGAAAGCGAGCAGTGGTGGATGGTATAGAGATTCTAGGTTCCACACGTATCAAGCTTGTTGAGGAAAACCTTCATCTTCAGGCACTCAACTCCGAGAGGAAGCATTGTGTTCCATTTTTAGTTTGCCTATCGCAGCAAGGTAGATCACTCTGACCATTGGCGCACTGCCTTTGATAATGTCTGCTTCAGTTGCAGACGAAACAGTAAACAAATTAATGATATAGAGATCAGTATAAGAACTCTGAGGATATACCATTGATCCATACAGATATTGCTAAAATAATCAAAATGTTTTTTTATTGAAAGAAAATTAGCAAATTATTTTACTAATGATCTTATTTATGGAAACATATTTTTTCAATTAATTACAGGTTTGCTAAAGATAAGGATGATGGACAAATCAAAAGTCAGAGGACTCCTAGAAGACAATACCATTGGAATGAACAGTCGAGGTGTGTACTGAGATCCTATGTGATCTATACATATGACCATAATTTTGAATATGTAAGATAATGCTTGTGATGGAAAAAACTCTGCCCTGAAATTTTCAAGTATTTGATTTTACAAAATAAAATCAGTTCGGAATATCCAAACATTACGGCAAATAATGGGTCTCGAACTCGAATCTGAAAACTTTTCAAGGTTAATATAGCTATAATCATTTTGATTGAAGAAATGCTAATTCTATACAGTTATAGACAAATCCTTTGCTCAATTTTTTGCTTATTATTATTTTTCATGTAAAGGTTAAGTTACAAAAGATACAATGAATATTTTAATGTCATTTTTAATCACATTAATGCTAAATCCAATTGACCGCTCACTTTATTTTTTTATTTCTTTGGTTTTGAAGAATAATTATACCCACTGAATTTTGTTAAAGATTTCTCCTGCTGAAAATGTGTCTTCAATACTATTTATTCATAATGACACTCAAAAGAACTACAAAATTTTTTTTGATGAAAAAATGAATATAAAAAGAAACGGAAAGGAAGAATCAAATATCTATATGTTATAAAAGTAACAATGTTTTTTTGGTGGGTTTCCGTCATTGGAAAGTGTCTGGGTGGCTTAAATGCCCTGTGGTATTTTGGCCGGTTCCTATTGGTGCAGTATTGTATGATTGATAAACTGAAATCAAGTCGGCTAAGTTAGTCTAGCACCTGTCGTAAAAGTATCTATAGGAAAGAGAAAATTTCTACTGAAAGATTGAATTTCAACAGATATTAAATATTCAGTTAGATACAAATATGTCTTGGCAGAAGAAACAAGAAGGATTGATAATGTTAAATCTTTCATCTATATGTATGTTGAATGATTTCATCTCTTAAGATTTTTCACTGTTTACGATATCACTCGGTTCTGATTCCATTACATTCAACTTGTTTTTTCTTGCTCTGAATAAATCAAATATTTGAATTACAGAACAACTCCTTAAATTCAAAGTCTGCATCGAAAATAAAATTTTTTAATCTTTCGATTTTCTTCAGGTCCTTAACTTTAAATTCTTCATGTTCATTGGTTTTTGTTTCCAAAAATTCTGTTATATCTTCATTAACTTCTTCCGAAACTTTATATAAATGAATTCATAGTTTTTGTGTGGCACCCATGAGTTTACCCTGGTTTCCTTCTGAATTTCTTATATTTCTTCTGTTTCGTTTACTTTGGGTTTTCCATTTTTTCGTGGCCCTGCTTGTCCATATCACTTTGAAGGGTTCTTTGATCCTCAACTAGGTTCGTTGTATCATTGAGTTTTAAGTTAGTCTCAAACTGCATTCTGAATTCTGAAGAAATTTGATTTCTTTTCAGAGTTAAATTTCTGGGCATTCCCCCCCCTGTCCAGAGGGGGAGGGGAATGCCTAGGGGCCCTGGCTCCGCATGAACTTGACTCAGATCTGCTATCATCTTCATGGCTCTACTCAAACTGAACGTTTTATCTTCTTGTTTGTTCTCTTATAGGGTTAGAACGCCTTAGTGCAGGCATTTGTCCTCTCCTTTCATCCGGATGTCTCTTTAAATTTGCCTGTACTTGGGTTACATAAGGTAATATCCTTTGTGTTGGTTTTTCTGTAGGTTCATTGTTTCTAGGAATATTGTATTGGGTAGTATATTGAATGTTAGGTCTTGTGTATTAATTTGTATTTGTGTTGGTTTTTCTCTGGTTCATTGTTTCTAGGAATATTGTATTGGGTAGTATATTGAATGTTAGCTTGTAGCATACAAGCTTGTATCTTTCTTTCAGGTATTTTTCTTCTTTTTTGGTGTCTGTACAAAAGCTTTTTGCTTCATTAGCATAACTGTTATGATATACTGAACAAAACTTTACACACATTTCATTTATTACATTTTTTTACAGAAATTACAGTGTTTTCTTAGATCGCCAGGAATGTCAGTTATTTTTGGCTATCTTGTTTGAATTTCTTAACAGATGCTCCTTCCAAAATATGAATGAGAGTATTCAATTTCAATTCAAATTCAAAATTTACTTTATTGTCCGAAGAATAAATTCTTATTGACAAAGCCTTGTGGGAAATATAAATAACATATAAATGAAATCACAAAAGTAAAATCAATAAAAGTGATAACATGATAACATGAACTGAAAAGAATAATGTAAATAACAATAACCTGATACAAACGTTCAGGATATAAGAACATGGTCAATAAAATGGAATAAATCAATTTAAGCTAAATTTAATCAAATTAATAAAATACTGTAGGTATTACAGTTAGTCATACTCAATTAAAATTATCATCCTAGAATTCTGCTAAGTTATAATAAGGTCTCACAGAAAGCAAGTTTTTCAACTCTTTCTTAAGAGCACTAAGGTCATTTATGGTTATTATAGCTTGAGAAAGGTGATTAAACATTTCGAGACCGTTTTAAATAATTGAATCTTTAACTGTGGTCGAAAAAGGCAGCGGTAATTTCAAGCTGAATTTGTGCCTGGTTTGATACATTGGCTCTTTGAAGTTGTTAAGCAAGTTCCTATTTTTAAAGAGAAGGCAGATTGTATCATATATAAATAAGGAGACCACAGTTAGGATTCTGACAAGATGTCCTAGACTTGGCTTTACATATGCATCGTATTGCACGTTTTTTTATTAGTAATACAAAAGCAAATACCATGATGAAGATGGGATTCATAAAGGTAATGATAAACCATTCTAGCTACTAGAGATCCGAGCTCTAATGCAGTTACTCGTATTGCATAATATCCAGAGGCAAGCTTGGAGAGTAATAAATAAACTGGAAGCATCTGCCCTGGTCAAGCACTTCCCAGAAAAATTTCATCAGTATTGGACATGTTATATATTGAAAAAGTAATACTTAATTCGCACCATCTCAATGTTCTAATTGTATAATTATTATTTGATTTTTTCTTGCTACCTACCTAATTTTTCATGTTCAGTGGGTAATTATATTGTTCATTTTGCAAAATTGAAACATCTATTGATATTCATCACAATGGAAATTTGGAAAAGGATACTCGATAAAAAAATCTGTAAAATTAATTTTTTTTTCAGTGAATAATTTTGAAAACCAGTGTTTTTAACTTTCCGTTTCATTTAGACAAATTTGACGAATTAGTTATTGCTCAATTTAATATATTATTATGCCGAATCATGATTTTTATAATTTTTTGTTATCGGTAATAATAATTTGAAAACTACATAAATTTTGAATGATCTTCGAAGGTCCCAATTCGGTGAAATTACCAATACGAAAATGTACGGATATACCTATACATATATTTTGGAAACGATGTCGTACAAGAATAAATGACTTTCAACCTTAGCTCTAGGGTAGCGGGTTGATATAAAAAACAAATTTCATGAAAGACTTAGAGAAATTTATGAATTTTGCATATAGAAGTCACTTTTCTATACCACTTTTTTGTACAGCGTTTGGTTAGAAAAAACTCCAGTCGTAATAAGTATCGAAATTTATAAAAGTCGTACAAGAAAATTTTGACAAACTAACCTCCTCGTGAGTGGAGTTTTCACTTTTCCAAGACTTTCACATGCGCCACTCTCAACTGACAGCATTAGAGCGAAACTCATTTTCTATTACAGTATATACTATACTTTTCAAGAGGTATGGACTTGCGGTCTATTACTATATAGCTGAGTTGTCCAGCTTTGTTCAAGGATTTAATATTAACTCGTGTGGTAGTTAAAATGGAAGGATATATTTCAAATTAGAGGTCGGCGGGTTTTGCTTTAAATAATGCTACTAGTGGGTAGCCATACTAATACAAAAAAGACTTTGAAGAGGTCACAATATTCCACAGTGTTCAACAATGATCTGGGATGTTCCAGACTATTCTGGAACATTCTACAATATTCCAGAATGTTCGGTATGTTGTGGCGAACATATCAAAAAAATGTTTTCTAAGTCATTTATTCGCAGATGAATCAATAGAGTAAATGATGCTTATCAAATACAGAATTTGATTTTGTCCTATCCAATATTAGCCATAGATTTATGGGAAATGTGGCAACATCAACAATCTGCACATTGAAAACTGTAGATAACTCCACATTAATTAATACTTTAATTTCTTCTTTAATACGGTTTAAATCTCATTACATTTGTCTCTTCATTGTTGGGAAGCATATTGGAAGAACTGCACCAATTATTGAGGATACTTTCAAAATGGTCAGAAATTACAATATATAATACACATTTTAGATTTTGGGCGATAATCCTTGGATGTAGGGCAATAATCCTATGGTGATTTTAAGAAAAAATCTTCGTATGGACATAGGTCCGCTACCGCTTTATTTCTGTTTTTCTTTCAATTTTGATATATGTCAAGTACGCATAAAAATAAATTTTTTTTGTGATAAAGATTCTATTAATGTTCAGTGGCGTCCCTGTTAACATGTCTGTCATATAGTTTTTATCAAAATCATGATACGCCACTTTACTTTTTCCAAATACATATTATTTCAGTAATTGTTTTCTATTTTCTCTTGAAAATGGCCCGTCAGCAAGCCCATACAAGTAATGAATCAGGTATTTGAAAAATTCACCATGTTTTCTATCAAAAACAAGTTTTTATGACTCAAATAATATCACGTATCTAGAGAGAGAAGAGTCAAAATCGTTTAATGAAATTAGATCTCTCGATATTTCTAGCCCACAAAAATATTCTACTACACTCCAACGGCTGATTTCGCATAGCGACAAGCAAACGAATACATTTCATTTTCTACCTCAAAAGCCGTTCGCCGACCGAAAAAAGTCAGGAGACCATTTTTATGAGAACATGGAGGACAATCACATAAATATTTATTTGGAAAAAGGACAGTGACGTATCATGATTTTGATAAAAAATATGGCAGGACTTGTTAACAGGGACGCCACTGATGATAATTAAAAAACCTCTACCACGAAAAAACTATATTTGATAGAACTGATTGCTACTTGATGGAAACCATTTTGCTCACTCTGCATGTACCAAAATTTTAAAAAAAAACAAAGCAGTTTCAGAGATATTAGTGGAAAAATGATTTTTTAATTACATTACAACATTTGTATCTCAGAAATAAAGCGGTTGCAGTCCTACGTTCATATGAAGAATTTTTCCTAAAATCATCTAATAATTATCGCCCTTCAGGACCAGCATTCAATTATGGAAATCCCTGAATACTGCCAATAAAAACGAAATAGATCAATTAAAAAAATAGCAAAACATAGCCACGAGAGTTATATTAAGAAGACCAAGAAATACACCAATCAATGCCATGCTAAAGGAACTGAAATGGATGTCTGTGAAACATTTTTTATATTACCGAACAATGATACCGGTATATAAAATGAAAAATCACTTATCACTGACGTAGGAACCTGAGTAGTTATATTGAATACAATGAAAATCATCACCATCATAATACAAGAACTCATAATAATACATACCTTAGAGCGAAAATTTAAAAAATACCTAAAAATACATTTATTGTTAAGATAAACAGTACAAAAAAAATTGAAGAATGTAGCTCTCTTGCATTGTTCAAGAGGAAGTTGCATTTTATATTTATCTTTCGTGTTTGTGTTATTTTTTTCCAGAATTTTAGTTGACCAACACATTGTGCTGTCTTATATTTGACTGTAGGTATAACGTATTAGAAGTTTTTTTGCTGAATAGAAAGATTCATGATATTTTATAATCAATACGTTTAGTTTCAAAGCTTAGATCACACCTATTAGAATTCATCAATGAAGTGTCATTTCCATACACGGTGAAGTGAGCTTGATTCGCTATTTTATTCGTATATTATGCTAACCTTGTAGCTGCTTTGTTAATTCTAACTTATACATTTACATTTGAATATTGTGAATAGGTGCTTAGTAACTCTGCTTATTGTTTGCTGAATTGTAATGCGAGATCAGAGGCCTGACAGCCATGAAGAGAAAATTATAATCAGAAAATGGACTATATCAGGTAAGTCATCATTGAGTATTCAATCCTAGCTTTGATCAGACCATGAAACATCCGAACGGACATTCTTCTTAAACATTTTATTGTATCATTTATTTCATAACATTTTATTATATCATTTATTGGGTGGTTGCATATGACTTTCAACTCCAAAACATCATGCAGAGAATTCGTGGACACAATACTCCAAAAAGAGGGGGGTAAACTGCCGATACATATTTCTAGCTATTGGCAACATTAGCGCGGTGCAGCCGAGTGCAAAGATTGGCAACACTTGATTACCAAAAATAGAAAACATCACATATCCACGATGGCACATAAAATCGATTTTATGTTACCTAGATGTTACCTAAATGTGATATTTTCCAATTTTGCTAACCAGGCTTTGTACATCTTTGCACTTGGCTGCACCGCGCTAATGTAGCCAGAACCGCTGTGGTTTCAGTTAGAAGACCTAGCAGTCATAGGAAAACTCCCAACATGTCCACGTAGACAGCTTCACCTTCCGTCATGAAATATGGATCGAAATTTTACTCGATGTAGAACAACAACCAATATTACCATGAAAAATAAACATACTGAATACATGTCAGTTGTAACAGAAACTATTTGACGTAAAATCAAAACCATCCAAGTGATAATTAGCATAGAATTTATCCACAACGAAGTGGTAGGTATGCTTTTTCTCTATTTCAAATGCCAGCAACATTATTTAATATTGGGTGTCTGTTGATGTTTATTCTTTTCCTTTTGCATTTACTAATACATACTAATTCCGAGCTTTATTTTAAACCCTTTGCAGTATATTCTTCCATGCAATGGCTTGTTATCTGTTATTAAACCATACATATCATTCTTAATGAAGACATTGGAAAATCTCGTGGTCTTTCATTAAAACTGTTTTAAAGCCGAGTTTTCTTATTTTGCATGAGCAATAATACATACAGTTTTTATTGACACTTGAAATACATATAGGACTACGATTTTCGAAATTTTCACACGTCTTCTTCGTAGTCAACTTTCGATTCAATTCTTAATTTTTTGCATGTTTGTATATTAATTTTAGACACTTTGAATCTCCGTTCGATAACTTCACACATTTGTGCTTTAAGGCAAGATCCAGGTAGTCTTAGCATAGCCATGTTGTCCTTTGGAATATCCAAGTGACACTGCGATTTATTGAATTCAATTCTCACAAGTTCTATATTAAATCTATTTCCAGCAGAAGCTAGGATTGTCCTCAGAAACCCATAGTACAGGACTAAAGTGGTTGAATTGTTAGTTCTGAGGTCATTGAAAACCATATCATATACAATGGTGATATTTTATCAAAAAAGTTACCTACATACTGAATCGGAGTTCTTCACAAAAACTTACATTGGATAGATATTATATTTGAAGTAATTTTTATTGTACATGTCTCAAAACAATTATAATATCATTTGTTTTCATGAATCAATTAAGATATGTTGCAGATTCATGCAAAAGTAATTGTCAGTTTTTATAAAATGACATCGTCTAGGGCCAATTAGATATACATCCCTGTCCGAAATATCTCAAGAGCGTGGAATACTCATTGAGATTTTTTTCTGATTCGGCCGTTACTTGATGAAGATCCATAGTCATTTCATTCAGTGATTTGAATACCTGTTGAAGAAGCTACAGTGTTAGCGAAACATGTCGTGATTTATTTTTCAAATAAAGTTTGTGGAAATCAAATCGTGAGGTGTAGTTTATGAAATTTATTGAGATTTTGGAAACACCTTTTCAGGCTCCATATTATTGATTTGCTTCAATCTGCAAGATTACCTCTTAATCCGACTTGGTAAAAATAAGAAATTCATCAATTTTGTAGTTATCATTCAGCAACACTTTCATAAACATTTTTATTTAAAATATCTTAGGAACTACATCAGATGTCAAAAAACAGTACTTCCGAAAATGCGAAAAACAATGAACAACTTTTTGTCTATTATCTTTGTATATACAAAGCTTTTATTATTGGTGTTGGAAAGCTTGAAACGCCACTAATGCAGTATTACCAAAACAATTTTTTCAAAACCTAACCCCCAAAATTCAAGAGGAGTGAAAAATTAATGAAATAAATTAAAGTTTGTGAAGTTTTTGAAACTAATGGTGTCTGATACCCAAGAAAGTTTCATACATGGTTTCTAACTTCAAACTGTCTCTTACATATTGAACATATTTCGACCTTATTTAAACTTTGATAAAGAATTTCCTAAGATTTGGATGCTGCCCAGAAATAGATGACCGTCTCCCTACGTTTGTTTGAAGGTGATTGACAATGTTTCGTGATGAATTTCACTAGATCGGACTTCCATTGTCTATTATATAAAATGATTTGAAATCCCTGAAACAAGTAAAAAAGAATAATTAAAAAAGAATAGTTGAAAATAACAATTATATTAAGCAACAATAAACCTGAAATGAAATGATAGTAAAATAACCTACAAGTAAAAATATAATAATTGAATAAATAAAAATTAAAGGAATGCAAAAAGAAAATAATAAAAATAAAAAAGTGTAGAGATTCCAAGTCACGTTAGTTCACGACGTTTCGATTGTTGGTATCTACACTTTTTTATTTTTATTATTTTCTTTTTGCATTCCTTTAATTTTTATTTATTCAATTATTATATTTTTACTTGTAGGTTATTTTACTATCATTTCATTTCAGGTTTATTGTTGCTTAATATAATTGTTATTTTCAACTATTCTTTTTCAATTATTCTTTTTTACTTGTTTCAGGGATTTCAAATCATTTTATATAATAGACAATGGAAGTCCAAACTAGTGAAATTCACCGTCTCCCTACTTGGACGCTGATCCCAAGTGATAATGGGGTCGAAAGTTTCTTCATATAAATCGATAGGATCGTATGGATACGTATGGATATCATCCACGAATCAGGGATATTATTTTGTTAGAAGAAAGGAAACATATTCTCTAACCATATTAGCACCAATGAAATGTTTGATACTTTGTTCAATAGTTCAGGTCAAATTCGATTGAAAATACTTGGTTGTTTCAACTAATGCCGTGTTGTTTCAAACTTTTTAAAATCTGTAGATTCAGTATTGTTCTCATTTTCAGAAAATTGGTAAAAGATATATGGAATATTAAAAAACAGTGCCTTCGTCTGGATGGCAAGAAGAAAGATTTAGAAGAACTGTTGAACCAATACCTTCGAAAAAACATTTTACCACTTTGGCCTGAAGGATGGATGTATCTTAAATCACTCAAAAATAAAATAGAGAACACAAGTGATTTGAATTTTAACAGTACCTCTATAAATCTTGGAAATGTTATAGCTCAAGCTGTTCAGAAATAAATCAACGTAATTTTGTACCAGAAGCAACAGTTGAACAAAATATTTTTTATAAGTTATAAGTACTTACCTTTAGATTGATTATTTTCGTCGTAAGTTTTACTTAAAGCTATCGCCAAAATAAAAGTTGACAGAGAATGAGAGAGAGATTGAGATAAAGAGAGACATAGATTTTTAAGTGTAAAATTATATCGGCATATTTATGGAACAATGCCCTGATATTATTTTGGTAAGAAATGACTCAAAGCTTAGTTTTTTTATTAGAGTTGAATTAACTCCACAGAATAAAATCAGATTTGTTAAACGAAAAAATTGTTTCTCTTTAAACAATTTCCATTTTTCCAGTCAAAAAAAGTAACTATTTTATTCATTCACGAAGTTGATGGACTTTTAGTATATCCTGCAGTTGAAAAAACCACAGCAAAATAAAAACGAACTGACATTTTTTCATTTCTCACAACTTATGAATCAATGAAATGAATTATATTACTTTCAACAATCTTCAATCATGCATAGGAAAATTGATACCTATATCAAGTTTTTATATTTTTTTACCTGAATTTGATTATCAGATGATAATATTTTCATACTTCTTACACTTCAATTTTTCCAAAAGACTTTGATTTCGGTGGAAATATTCTTTGAATCCTGTCTTAAAATAGGAAACAAAAATGATTATTGTATTTTTACAGCTGAAATTGATAACACCTTCAAGATAATTATTGAGTCTTTCTAGAAAGTGTTATTATTAATAAAATGAATGTGATATCAATTCAAAAATTAGAAACTAGAAAAGTTAT
Organism: Leptinotarsa decemlineata; assembly: GCF_025532065.1. Taxonomy (NCBI): domain Eukaryota; kingdom Metazoa; phylum Arthropoda; class Insecta; order Coleoptera; family Chrysomelidae; genus Leptinotarsa; species Leptinotarsa decemlineata. The sequence goes on from NW_027412586.1 coordinate 3,926,474, forward strand.
TTAGAATGCAATACTTTTGATAGATTTTTTATATTGCTTGGATATAAGTCGATCATTATTTTATTATACCTATAGTAATTGTATGCTATATATTGCTTCTCGGTCCTTGGCTAAGATCGAAGTGCAATTGTATGCTATGTTATAAGTATTTCAATAAAGTTTATTTCAAATGTGTTTATTGTATGTGGTGAGAGGCTTGTCGTTTAGCGGCTTAGCACTTACACATTGTATGTTCCTCCTACTAATTATTTCCGAACAAAGAATTCCTTATTTCATTTAGGTCTTTTGTAGTATAAGCAAGAGTTACCTAATCAATGTACTTCTTCAGGAACATTTATACGAACTGATGGATCACTTTGAAGCAAGGTTGTCATGATATATTCTTTCATGATTAGCTAGTGTTTCCTTAAATTATATATAGAATTATCGTATATTGTGTCTATATTTACTATCTGTAGACTATTTACGAAAAATAAGATGAATTTTAATTTTTTATGTTGGTACACTCGACTTGAATGTTTAGGTTAGGTTAGGTCCAGTGAGTGGGTCTATTCGATCCACCACCGCAACTCGCAAGGGTTTATTGTGGCTCACACCTATTCACACTCGACCAAATAAACCCCGCTTCTTAGCGAAGCCGATTAGTTTGTATGGTGAGTGGTATTTCAGGTCAGATGGTAAAAGTACAGCTCTGCCGAAGCACAAAGTATATGCTATGCTGTTTCATCATTTTACAAACAGAGGCGACACACACTGTCTTCCGATAGTCCGAGTCTCTGCATATGGTGATTCATCAGACAACAGTGACCTATGAGAAGGCCTGTTAGACATGGTAGTTCATCCCTACTGTAGTCCAACAACTGTTTGGTATCAAGCTTTGAAGGGTGAATAAACGTCTTGGAGGTGATCAAACTTTGGCAAAGCCTAAAGCGATGCCAATGACAGGTTCTGGTTCGATGAAGCTGCCTGCAGCACCCTCCTTTGCAAGAGAGTCAGCTGCCTCATTGCCTTCCAGGCCAGTATGGCCAGGAATCCAGACCAGAGACAATATGTTAAGTCTTCCTATCAAGGAGAGTTGTTTTTGGCAATTTGCTACCAATTTAGACGTTACTCGAGTGTACCAACATCACAGTTTCACCTGTTAAGAATGCTTAGTTTGTTTGTGAGAGGCATACAAATTAGAAGTGCTTTGCGTGTTTGGTGATTTTCTGCTATCGAAAAAAATAGTTTGAAAAATTTGCATTGACTTTTGAGAAAAAGTTGGAATTGAGTGTTCAAAAACATACTTGAAATGTTGACAGTGGCATACGGTGATTGCCCTCTGAGTTAGAAACGTATTTACAAGGGGTACAAGCTTTTTATAGAATGTCGAGATGATGTGAATGATGACGCCCATCCTGGGTGCCCCAGCACATAAACAACCTATGAAAATGTTGACAAAGTGAAGAAAATTATTATGAAGAATCGTTGAATCCCTATTACAGAAGTTGTTGAGGATGTCAACATATCGGTTGACTTATGCCATGCGATTTTTTCGTTGGGCATGAAGCGTGTGGCTGCGAAGTTCGAACCAAAATTGAAACGACGATCCAGTTTTGCTTAAGAGGGTTATAAATGGTGACGAATCACGGGTACCTATATGGTTATGTCATCGAAACCAAAGTAAAATATGCGCCGCTTGCGAGAAGTAATACGAAGAAAACGTTCGTTATTGTGGAAAAAACAATTCATAGCTTCTGCATCACGATAATGCACCTGCTTACTCGTCATTGCTTGTTCGTAACTTCATGGCCAAAATACAACACCATAATCATGCTTCAGTCAACATATTCCCAAGATTTGGTCCCCTTGCGACTTTTTTCTGTTCCCAAGATTGAAAAGACCCATGAAAGGACTGCGTTTTGCGACGATTGAGAAGATGACAACCGAATCGCTGCGAGAGCTCAAGGACATACCAAAAAGTGCATATCAGAATGGCTTTGAGGATTGCAAAAAAAACGCTGGAATATGTGTATTATATCAGAGGGGGGATTGCTTTGAAGAGGACAAAATAGAAATTAATGAATAAATTAATATTTTTCGAGAAAAATTAAAATTCACCTTATTTTTTGAACAGACCTCGTATGTAAATTAGGATGCCTATTTGAATAAAGATTATAGTTATTATTACTATTTGGTGGAGCTTACTAGCCTCCTGTTGTCAAAAGGTTAATAACTTTTGCACTATGGAAATACAAATGGTAATTGTTGAACATGAAAAACACTTCACAATCCTCTGAAGATAAATAAGGAGGATAGAGTATCATGTGTCTTTTCGTTTATTCCTAGAACATTAGTTTTTCAAATTTAATTCATTTGAATAGTTACATTATGAAGAAGTGGTACTTCTTGGGTAGAAAATAAAACTGCTTTTTGGAAATCGATTGAAAAATTAACAATGAATATTTTGTAGACTTATTTATTTTACAGAAGTACAACTCTGCTCAACTAAAAACGGACTGGATAATGTTTTATCTAATGTTGTATTTCATTGCCACTCAACATGTTTGAAAAAAATAAAAAAATAAATATGTTCTGTAGCTAACCCACATCTGTGCTTTTCAAACTTCTCAAACATTAATTTTCCTGAAGGTTGTATGTCAGTAAGAAACTGTACTGGAAGCAGCGATAAATCATTATGTAGGGAATAACGAACGCTGTGAAGACTATTCGAGATGATTCTAGTTTTTATTAATGTAAATTGTATTTTTGAATAGTTAACCAACAGGTATACCACTTATTCAAAATAATGTTAGGCATGAATTGATCACAGTGGTAGAATAAGGAGTACAGTGAAACAAAATATCGAAGCAGAGACTCATAATGCGTAAGTTGAATGTGTAAATGCAGCCTTTACATGCTACTCGCGCTGCCCCTTGTCGTGCCAATAAAAACTCCACAGCAGCCTTTGGAGCAAGTGACTGTTTACATACAGCCACCGCACCGACCGGATTATTCTCCAATCTCCTGCAATATTGGAAGATTCAGAAATTGCCGACGGCGACGGGAGAGCGTGCCGCATGTAAATAGTCGTTGCCGCTCGTGCCGCCAGTTCTTTAATTTCCTTTTAAAAAACTGAAGGGAGCGTAAGGCAGCGGCAGTGGCATGGGCAATGACAGCGCGAGCGTCGTGTTTACATACTCGCGCTGCACACTGCCCTGCCCAATTTCCTGCTCACTGTCGCGGATGTAAAGCTCCTATAATGATAAGATGGCGGCAATGGCAGGCATTGAGTTCATGAAGTCAATGAATGCAGAACAAGTTGAGTTACGAAAATATCTAGGGAATTATTTTCCTTATAGAATGAAAAAAGACCGATAAGAGCCTTGCTTAAGACAATTAGAATAAAAAGAAATGAAAAAAAATAGAAATTAGAGACATTTCTAAAACAACTAGAGGAACAACATTTGAAAAGAAGAAATGGAAGGGCAAGAAAGGAGGAAATAAAGAGGAACAGCAAGACATACAAAATTAGGTAGGAGTAACTGAAGCTGCCCTCAGGATATTGTTTCAGAAGAGGGCTGTCCTTAGACCAATGATACTTTCATGTATTTCTGAAATTTTAGTGGAAACAGAAATACCTCTTTCGTTTCTATATTGATTTATAAAATAATATAAGGAGAAGACAACTACTTAAGTTATTTTCGAACAGTTATTGTGATGGAATACATGGGTTTCGAAGATACTGATGAGAGATTTACATCTATTTTCGGGAAAGAAAGTTTTTGGCTTTCTACTACTCCATCTTGATACAAAAAAAGGACGAGGGAATCTTCCAAAGAAATGAAGGAAGTGATTAATTTGAAACTAGGTAACTCTATACATGGATGTGTAGATCATGCAAAGAAGTAACTTTCAGACAAAAACTGAAAGAAGTCCCTTATCTTTTTTTTTGTATCAAGATGGAGTAGTAGAAAGCCAAAAACTTTCTTTCCCAAAAATTGATTACTCCTAAAAATATAACCCCTTCAATTCAAATTTACATCTAGTTTTTCAACCAAAACTATGGATCCAGTTTGAGAATGAGGGTACCTAATTACTTATTTTTTTTAGGTGTAATATATCAATACCACCTCTTTCAATCATTAGCATTTCCCATTAGAGATATCTCTTCGTTTTCATTATAAATATTCGGTGAACCGATTGAGAAAAAACTTTTTGAAAACAAATTCATTACTTTGCAAACAGTGTAAATCCTGAAATTGGTTGGTTATTATTCAGAAGTGAATTGATCTGGATATCGATTGTTTGTACAGGACGAATACATTTTTTAGATTTTTAGATTTTTATTTGATCAACAAATACTAATAAGTTGCAGAAGTCAAATGCTTGAATCGGAACTTCCTATATTTGACTAACGTTACTGTTTTTTCATAAACTACACCTTACGGTTTGATATCCAGAAAGTTTAATATGACGACATATATTTTTCGCTAACAGTAACGTACTACGTAAATCACTAAGAAAGGGCTACTGTGTTAGCGAAACATTAAAAATAAAGTTTGTAGAAATAAAATCGTGAGGTGTAGTTTATGAAATTACTATGGATCTTCATTATCATCATCTTCATCAATCAGAAAAAAAAGTTACTTGTTTTTAGCAAAAAATGCGAAAAAATAAAGAAAGATTTAACCAGTGACAGTCATCACCTGAAAACGATTCTAGATAGTGTCGAAACTTCTTGAAGTATCTTGGTTTGATTTTTTTTTCAATGAACCTTTTTCCTGAAGTACGAAAAGTCACCCACTAGCAGCGCTAGTAGTTCGGTAGGGACAAACACTGCCTAATTCTCTTATAAACATATGGTAAAGTACAATTAAAAAAGAATGTTTTTAACAGAAGAAAATGCTCCTGGAGCAAAACTAAAATTTGCAACTGTAAAGGAAAACAATGTTTTAACATAAAAACGTTGGCTTGCATGTCGTAATTTAAAAGTAACTGGAAAAAAAGTGAATTAATAGACAGGTTAGTATACAGACTATAGTAAAAGAGTAGCGGTAGATTGAAATTGTAATAAAAGAAATTTAAAATAATTATGGGTTTCAGACTTATTTCCGAGTGAAATATGAATCAAATATAGATGGCAATGAAATAAATTCAATTAAATATAATGAATATAATTTATTAAACGATTGAGGTTATATCTCATTCTAATCAATGGTAATTAACTGTGAAAAATTTACTATTCATTTCATGTTTAGAGCATAAATATGAATATTCATTTATTTTTTGCACTGTTAAATCCACTCTCCTCGAAGCATGTATCCATTTCTTACATCTAACCTCATTATTATGAGGTTTTATAAATGGTATAAAAAATACGTTTTTTTCCGGATATGTATCGATTATCCGACGTACAATTCGCAAAACAGCAATGCTTTGTTGGCATTATACTAGCACAAAATAATTTTTTATATCAGATTCATATTTTTAAATAATAAATTAATATTACGTAAATAACACTGTTTTACATGTGCATAGTTTATTGTTTGTTCCTAGTTCCTATTACTAGTGCTGCCTCTCGTGACACGTTTGCTGTACTATTCTCAGGAAAAAGACTCGTTGGTTCCTCATTTTTTTTACGTTTCAATTTTATCATTTGTATATCATTGACATTTCAGTTATTGTACAAAAATGTGGAAATCTTTCAAACAGAGGAAGAAAGTAATTAAATTTAAAATAAATTATTAACAAAAATGTTTAGATTATGCAAATGAGTAACTTTCTCAGACACAAACTGGAAGAAAAAGCTCACTCGAAACAACTTCTTTCGTATAAACATTGAATTACAGGAAATAAAAAATACTACAACTACATTCATATGAATATTGAATTACTTATACAAAAAACACTTTTTCCTATTCAGTTTGCTCTCCAAACATTCGTTATGGAATTGAATCTAATATCATTCACAGGATTGCTACAAAATATAGTACAAGAAAGAGGTGAAATTTCACTTACGTATGGAAAAGTTATCCTCAATGGCGGACATCGAATGTTTCGGAACAAGAAACTTGTCTTATTGCATCTTCAGCACCAATCTGGATAACATAAAGCATTCAATCTATTCATAAAATTACGATTATATGTCATGAATGAGTTAAATATACTCATGTAATCGATGACAGTGTACGTACTGAGATTCATTCGCTTATTTGATTTAATCCCAGCAACAGGAATCTTGTTTGAATTGAACGGGGTATATTTTTAAGAAAGAATGATTTTTGGAAAAGAAAGGTTTTGGCTTTCCAGATCTCCATCGTTATACAAAAAATGTGGGAATCATCCAAAGAGAGGAAGGAATCAATTAATTTCAAAATAAACTCTTCACAAAGGATGTGAATATGTACTCGTAGTAAATAAAAGAGATAAAATTTCACTTACATGGAACACTGCCATCCTCATATCCAATATTTCGGAATAAGACACTTCCAAAAATTATTCTCTCCTAAAAATATACCCCTTTCAAAAACCAGAGAAGAAGCATTAGTTGTCGTTCGAATATGTCAGTATTTTCTTTCGAAACTGTATGAGATAGATAATGATGAACACAATGGATGAAGCAATTCTTTGTTTGATTGATCACTATCGTCAAAAACCAATTGTAAATCACCCTGTAGAACGACATATTTTCTAGTACTGATAGTCCTCAGACTTTCTTTTTAGTTTTTCAAATGGAAGTGGATATGGGGGTTTTATCAATTATTTTGGAAACATCGTTTCTGTTCAGTAACGTTGATCTGAAAAGAAACTAAAATTTAAAAATTGTCGTTGAGAGTCACGTATTTTGGGATTCTTATTATTATAACAACTGTTCCGTCTAACGACCTTGGTTTCATTCCTCAAAACTGTAGTGAAATACTCAACAACGTTTTTGTCTTGGCGAATGAGAAAACTTTTTCATACTTTTTCTTTCGCCATTCATCAGTGAATTCGATTGTTTGTAGTGGATAGGAAGAAAGAAGTCAGTGGAAAATTTCTATTCAAATTACTTGAGTGTTATTGAAATGGTAAGATTTAATTCTCTTCTATTGATTTTACATGCCTTATTGAAAACATTCTGAAAATGGAAAATGACCTTGGGTCAATTGTGCCAGAGAATAATTTTTTCTATCAACCAAAAACCAAATATTGGTTATCTGATTATTTATACGACAGGGTTCTATTATTTATTCTGTTAATCAATTCAATTCGATTCTATGCATGAGGATCTCGTAAATAATAATTATAATAATAATAATATATTTATTGCCATAGGTTTCCCTAAGAAACATCAGCAACGTCAAGTTCAAAATTACAATTTACAAACAGACATATAAATATATAAGTAAATACTTAAAATAACATCAAAATTACAATTATAATGTAAAAATACATATATCATCACTTAGAGTACGTTAATTTGTGGCTGTTACAAATAATAAAAAAAAGTATGCATATATAACTCATACGTTACACTTTACAGACATTGTAATATGCGTCAAGTGAATATAGGGGAGTTTCAATCAGATATTCCTTCAAAGTTCGTTTGAAGCTCATGGTATTGATTTCTTTGAAATGTGGAGGCAGTGCATTATATATTTTTATACAGTTATAGTACGGACCTTTCTCGAATAGACTTGTTCTATGTAGTGGAATGCGTAGATGTTTACTTCCTCTTGTTACCATATTGCAAATACAATATTGATTATTTGCAGGAAATTTGTTCAGGTATTTTGAAGCGAATATTGCAATAGGCACAATGAACAGTTATGATTCCTGAATTAAATAAGAATTGTCTGCAAGAGGTATCATTTTTCAGGTTAAGCGTAGTTTTTATGATTTTATTCTGATAGATGAATATATCCTTAGATGTTGGTGCATGATAACAAAATATTACTTTATAATCAATCACCGAATGGACATAGCGAAATAAAACATTTTGATATTGTGACACAACAAGCTGACGTTAATTTACCCATTACTGCTTTTAGCTGATCAGTCCAACGCAGTTCTTTATCTATCACAATCCCTATAAATTTGGAGGAAAATGTTTCATCCATTTCGGAATTGTCTATATTTATATGTAGTAGGGCTTCCGTACCGTTTCTGAAATTTATATAATTGGTTTTATTATTATTGATTAGAAGATAATTCTTTTCACACCACTCAACAACTCGAGATACTGTTACATTAGATGTTTCATTAAGAGTATAAATATCCCTCTCTGACACAACAACTGAGATATATGATGGAATCGGCCGATACTTGATGAAAATCCATAACTAACGTATTCCAAAAACACTTTATTGTGAGATTTTCACTAAATTGTTTTACAAAAACGCAACACGTGTTTCGCCATACAATGGCTTCATCTGGCGTGTCTTTCAACTTTGAAAGACACGTGGCGTGTCTTTCAACTTTGAAAGACACGCCAGATGAAGCCATTGTATGGCGAAACACGTGTTGCGTTTTTGTAAAACAATTTAGTGAAAATCTCACAATAAAGTGTTTTTGGAATACGTTAACAACTGAGATGTCGTCAGCGAACAGAAAAACTGAGCTGATATCAATTTGGTGACTAATGTCGTTGGTAAATATCAAGAAAAGAATTGGACCGAGTATGAAGCCCTGAGGCACTTCTATGACAGTTTGTACATTTTCGGAGTAGTATACCGAAGATTTGAAATTATTTTTAGATGAGATAACTACTATTTGTGTTTGGTTGCTGTGGTAAGATTTTATTAGATCATTGGCTTTTTGTCTAACACCATAGCGGTCTAGATTTACCATTAGTAACTCATGATTAATGAGTTCAAAAGCTTTTGTTAGGTGAAAATGAATGCCAGTTACTTTATTGCCTTCATCGAGTTGATCAATTAGATGGTTTGGTTAATCATAAATCGCAGAATTGGTGGATCTATTGGGGAAGAAACCGTACTGATTCATCACAAATATATCATTTTCAATAAAATACGACAATAACCTATGGTAGATAGAGAGTAAAATAAAACGTAAAACTGGAACCTCTGTTGTATAATGAATTCAAAATGAGCACTTTTCTCAATCACACTTAATAAAAATCACTTTTATTGCAAACCTAATAAACCACACTATAGTATAAGACCCAGCTTTTTATTGGAGGAAGATACTATTTTTGGTATTTTCAACCCTTGAACAAATTGAATGGAAGTTTCTGATACTTCACGTCCTCAAACTTGTAGAAGATAGTATTCATTCACGTAAAACTCTAATTCAACTCAGTTTCACAAAGTTTTCAAAGCCCTTAGTAATCTAACAAATAAAATAAAGGAGTGAAAAATTGTAGAAACTTATTTCTAAAATACTCGTAGAGTTTGTATTAAAATAAATTTTGTCTTATCACGTATGTAAAGTTTTTCATAATAATTTTTACTACTCAGAGAAATGTTTTTAACATTACTTGACTTCTATTTTCCTCATTTCGACTACCCTTTACTTATTTGGGGACGGTAAATCGAATATTAAGGTATCTGATACCGTTGTGAGTTGCCTGGTAACACTTTTCGTTTTCAAAGCAAAACTGTTGTAATTTCAATTTTTGATCAGTTCTAACTCAAAAATGATAATTAGAAGTTTCACTAAAGTCTGTACAAAATATACATATTGAGGAAAACTTAGATTATAATAATAACCAAATACAATTATTATGAAAGTAAATGATATAATTCGAAGTCATAGCTAACGAGAAAAATACGTACTGTGCGCTAATATGTCTGTGTCTCTAATATTTGTTAGCGAAAAAAATTCACGACTATACATACTCAAATATTCTTCAATCCACCCTAGTGAATTCTGAATGTCATGTAATTATAAAATATGCTCCAAATTTCGTCTTTATATTATTCAGCTCAACTTAAAATGATTTATGTTTCATCTGGACCTGCAGTTAAAGCAAATTTACTTGTGGCAAATTTTTCTACTAACTTTAGTAAATGAAAACTATTGAAAAACTAAGAAATAGACCCCTAATTATTATTTTTTATATTATTGTTATATATTTTTATATAGTAAGAGTTATTTTACGGACGAGGCGACGCGACGAAGGAGTCGAGTGAGGAGTATAAACAAGTACTTTAATAACACGTAACAAACATGTACTGTGTGATATTTTATTTCATTTTTTCTTTATGAATTAGTTAAATTACAAATCTTTTTTGCCAGATTGAACTAATAGTACCAATTTTATTTGAGCAAAATCTATAAAAAATAATGAGTCTATATTGTATAGTTTTCTAATATTTTTCATTTACTAAAGTTGCTGGAAATATATATTCTACAAGTAGAAAGACTTACCGATTATTAATATGTATCAATAGATATAAGGGCCAATTAAATAAAAATTGCCAATTTCAGTTGACCAAAATATAAAAAACTATAATTACGAGTCTATTCCATTATTTTCCAATATTTTACATTTACTAAAGTTGATAAACTTCAGTTTACAAGTGAAAATGGTGAGGAAAACAGAACTCTCGGAGAACAGGGCCATTGAATCTGGTGTACCACAGGGTTCTGTGTTAGGCCCTATTCTGTTTCTGCTATATATGAATGTCATATCTATGATTAACATATCTGGTAGTTTAACTCTATTCGCAAATGATACTACAATATTGTGGAAAGAGAAAATTCAATGGAGCTAAATAAAATAATATCATCCGACTTGAAGAAGGTGAAGAGCTGGTGCGATGCAAATTTACTCTCTCTAAATGCTTCCAAAACGAATATAATATCATTCAAATGTTCGCTTGATGACATTTCAATAGACGCTGACGTATTACAAAATAAATGAAACACATAGTTTCTCGGTGTATTCATTGATAATAGGCTGAAATTTGATGAGCACCTTAAATAACTGAAGAGTAAGATCTCCTCAGGATGTTATGCAGTTAGAGTGGTTTCAAATGAGTTGGGTTTCCATGTCGTTTACCATGCACTTATTGAATCTCGACTACGTTATGGAATACCTTTTTGGGGAGCATGCAACTCATCCCTTCTCTCTTTTGTATTGATATTACAGAAGAGGGCGCTAAGCTGTCTCTGTAAAATTAAACCCAGAGAATCGTGCAGGATTTTGTTCACTGCCAATAAAATGTTAAGTCATCTCACTTTTTATCTTAGAGACAGTTTGCCTTATTTATAAACATAAATCGAAGTTCAACTTTGCTTCTACTCCTTATGCTACTCGGAATAGCAATTATACCTTTAGACTTCCCATCCCAACTTCGAATTTAATCAAGGATTCCATATACTACAATGGTGGTAAATTGTTCAATCATTTACCATTAGAAATGAGATCTGCAAATTTAAGCAACGTTCATTTCAAAAAGGCGGTGAAGAAGTATTTTAGCGAATTCTTTTAATACACAATATATTAGCAATATATTACTAATATTTTTAATACTATCACTTTATACATGGTAGTATTTTATCCAGCCATTTTTAGAACTTTTTTATATCTATATTTATACTTTTTTAGTACTTTCTTTATATCAACATTGTATTTCTTGGACTTTGTCAATAAGATGCAAATCTTCGGACAATAAAGTATATTTTGATTTGATTTGAAACCTAAACTGTCGATAGATATATTTACTTGTAAGTTCAGATGCAATCAAAATAATATAATATAATAATAATTTTGGTTAAGTTAAATAGAATGAAAACCTCAGTTGAAGTTTATTTTATGATTACAAGACATTCTCCATTTACTAGGGTTGGTTGAAGAATAATTGAGTATTAGTACAGCCATGGATGTTTTTCGCTAATAAATATCAGAGACGAAGGAGCACAGAAGGTATTTTTCAAGTTGGCTAAGACTTTGAATTATGACAGTTACTGTTATAATAATTGTATATGTATATGCAAAATTTTTTCTGAGTAGTAAAAATTGTTCAGAAACACTTTATATACGTAGAAATACAAAATTTCTTTCAATACAAACTGTACCGATATTTCAGAAACTTTCTTAAAATTCCTCACTTCTTTTTTTACATTTGGTAAATTACTGCGGGCTTCGAAAACTTTATGAAAAAGCTTAAATTGTAGACTCGTGAATGAATATTTTATTTTATTCATCAGATACTTGGGAATTATACATTTTACAATATTTTTTGGAAAAATATGAGTTACTACCGTAATATTTTATTTTTTCAGTATATGCGTTGCATTTAGGTACGTCAGCCTCAAATTATTGTATAGCAGCGAGTTCTTATTCTTTGAAAGACGTTTTTGTGGATAAGTCAATGTTTCAGAATTTTTATGTTTCAACCTTCCACACAATGGCAAATAAGGTGATCTAGATCAACAGATCCATATAGAACCTGTTCAAGTGTATATAATGAAGGGCAAACTGATTAAGTTACTGCGCAATACAAATTCATAAACTTGGTGTATTTATGAGTTTTGCTTAGCAATGGAAATTTATAGTTTTTTATTGATAAACGTCAAGTACATAAACTATTCAGTGTCATCTTATTTGTAAACGAAGGTAAATATGACAAATTACTGATTATACTTTTTGAATGAAATATATATTATGCAGTAATTTTTTGTGGTGAACTTTTCAATTTATCTTTTATTACTCATATTGAGCAGATTCTTCCCTGATCTAGATTCATTTAGCTTTCCAATTGTCGAAGGTTATAAACAAAAACAAAACATGTTCTTTTCCACCAACAAGAGCAAAGTTTTAGGTTATGCGTTATGCGGGTGACATAGGTTTGATTAATTAACATATTTCATTATAATTATTCATTTCATGTTATTCATATCATTCATATTATTATTATTCATTATTATTCATTAACATTTCCAAATTGAATGTAAAATCCAACATGCCTTAAAATCCAGATTTATTTTCGTACTCTTTCATATAAAGTGTGTTTCTTTAATGTCCCACCCGTTTTATTTTTTGAACGGGTCAATTCAAAAAATTGAAATTTGGGATAATGAAATCAATGCATGAAAACTTTATTTTGAAGCAACTGGGCGCCATCTGGGAAAAACATTTAATGGAAAGGGGGGCACAAGACCCCCCACATCTTTTTGAAGCTCCTGACAAATGCTTCACAACCATAGAATATAATGTCAATATCTTCAACTATTTCAAAACGATGAAACTTTTAATAATTGCCTGAATAAATTGACATTAAACTACATAATATGAGGTAATAAGCTTGAGGTCAGTTCAGAAGATGGTCGAAAAGGTTGCCTCGAACTTCATGACTTTCAGTTATTTAACGCCGAACATTTTCTCTACAAATATTTATTATTCTCTGTCGTATATCCAATATTGAAGCAGGTTCGGTTTCGTACACCTTTTGCCTCGAATATCCCCATAAAAAAAGTCCAAAGGTGTCAAATCTGGCGAGAGGGCTGGCCATTCTTTAGAACCTCGACGGCCAATCCAACGACCGGGAAAAGTAGTATCCAACTAGTTTCTTACTTGTCTGTAGTGCTGGGTGCTCTGGGTGCTCCATCTTGTTGGAATACAATATCCATATCGATTTCATTAGGATTCGCTTCGACGATTTCAGTGATGAGAGGGTCAAGAGTAGTTTTCAGCATATTCAAATACAGTTCCCCTGTTAAATTTTGACCAATAAATAGAGGTCCTACAATATGGTTCTCCAATATTCCTGCCCAAACGTTTATTTTTTCTGGATATTGGGTGTGTGTTTCCCGGAAAACGTAAGGGTTGGGTCATCATCAGTTGATTGGTGTACCATTTTAATTTTGTATGGATGATACCTATTCCTCTTCGAAAATCTCCACACAGTATTAGGAGACACCTCACAAACATTCGCGACGGAATGAGTAGAGAGTAGACAGTTCAGGATTTACTAACCATCTTACCAATTATTTGCACTTGCTGTTCTTCCGGAATGGACGGATGACCTGGTGGCTTTTTGTTCTGTACACTACCGGTAGTTGTGAATTTGGATACAAGTTCCCTCAAATATTTTCTACAGATTTGGAAAACGTGCATTGAAAATCCTTTCGGCCTCGTGAAAGTTACGTGTCGCAAGGTGAATAAAAATCGCTTCAATTTTTTCTTCCAATGGATGAGAATTGACCATTTTAGAGATTGTTGACGTGGTACCTTTCTACTAGTAAAACCGAAAACTATATGAGAATATTCTAACTGAACAATGATGTTCATTTACGTACTGACATTTTTTTTCGTTTTTATAATCAAAAAATAACTTAACAAACTTTATAGGGTTGTTGGGATTGCCATATGGCAGATAAAAAGGAATATTTCTAGAAATATCGATATTAATGTATTTGTCTTCAAGAAATTATTGAATGTTTTGCCATTTTATAGTAGGTGAAAATATTGACTTCATATTCTAGGGTTGTGAAATATTCGTCAGGAGCTTCAAAATGATGTGTCACAAGACCCCCTTTCCAATAATTTTTTTCCAGATGGCGCCCAGTCGCCATCTTCAAAGTTTCATCTGTCAATTACACTTCAAAATGAAGTATTCATGCATTAATTTCATTTACCCAAGTTTCAATGTTTGCACAGTTGAAATCATGCGCACCATTGGTAAGATGGTTAGTAAATCCTGAACTGTCTACTCTCTACTTATTCCGTCGCGAATGTTTGTGAGGTGTCTCCTAATACTGTGTGAAGACTTTCGAAGAGGAATAGGTATCATCCATACAAAATTAAAATGGTACACCAATTAACTGATGATGACCCAACCCTTACGTTGGGCAGGAATATTGGAGAACCATATTGTAGGACCTCTATTTATTGGTCAAAATTTAACAGGGGAACTGTATTTGAATATGCTGAAAACTACTCTTGACCCTCTCATCACTGAAATCGTCGAAGCGAATCCTAATGAAATCGATATGGATATTGTATTCCAACAAGATGGAGCACCCAGAGCACCCAGCACTACAGACAAGTAAGAAACTAGTTGGATACTACTTTTCCCGGTCGTTGGATTGGCCGTCGAGGTTCTAAAGAATGGCCAGCCCTCTCGCCAGATTTGACACCTTTGGACTTTTTTTATGGGGATATTCGAGGCAAAAGGTGTACGAAACCGAACCTGCTTCAATATTGGATATACGACAGAGAATAACAAATATTTGTAGAGAAAATGTTCGGCGTTATATATCGGAAAGGCAACCATTTCGACCATCTTCTGAACTGACCTCAAGCTTATTACCTCATATTATGTAGTTTAAAGTCAATGTATTCAGGCAATTATTAAAAGTTTCATCATTTTGAAATAGTTGAAGATATTGACATTATATTCTAGGGTTGTGAAGCATTTGTTAGGAGCTTCAAAAAGATGTGTCACAAGACCCCCCTTTCCATTAAATAGTTTTCCCAGATGGCGCCCAGTTGCTTCAAAATAAAGTTTTCATGCATTCATTTCATTATCCCAAATTTCAATTTTTTGAATGTACCCGTTCAAAAAATAAAACGGGGGGGACATTAAAGAAACACACTTTATATGAAAGAGTACGAAAATAAATCTGGATTTTAAGGCATGTTGGATTTTACATTCAATTTAGAAATGTTAATGAATAATGATAATATGAATGATATGAATAACATGAAATGAATAATAATAATGAAATATGTTAATTATTCAAACCTATTTCACCCGCATAACGCATAACCTAAAACTTTGCTCTCGTTGGTGGAAAAGAACATTTTTTTTTGTTTATAACCTTCGACAATTGGAAAGCTAAATGAATCTAGATCAGGAAATAATCTGCTCAATATGAGTAATAAAAGATAAATTGAAAAGTTCCCCCAAAAAAATTACTGCATAATATATATTTCATTCAAAAAGTATAATCAGTAATTTGTTATATTTAACTTCGTTTACAAATAAGATGACACTGAATAGTTTATGTACTTGACGTTTATCGATAAAAAACTATATATTTCCATTGCTAAGCAAAACTCCACTACACCACTACACCAAGTTTATGAATTTGTATTGCGCAGTAACTTAATCATTTTGCCCTTCATTATATACACTTGAACAGGTTCTATATGGATCTGTTGATCTAGATTACCATTATTGCCATATTGTGGAAGGTTGAAATATAAAAATTCTGAAACATTGACGTATCCACAAAAACGTCTTTCAAAGAATAAGAACTCGCTGCTATACAATAATTTGAGGCTGACGTACCTATATGCAACGCATATACTGAAAAAATAAAATAATACGGTAGTAACTCATATTTTTCCAAAAAATATTGTAAAATGTATAATTCCCAAGTATCTGATGAATAAAATAAAATATTCATTCACGAGAAACTACAATTTGAGCTTTTTCATAAAATTTTCGAACAATTTTTACTACTCAGAAAAAATTTTGCATATACATTATACAATTATTATAAAAGTTACTGTCATAATTCAAAGTCTTAGCAAACTTGAAAAATACGTTCTGTGCCCCTTCGTCTCTGATATTTATTAGCAAAAAACATCCGTGGCTAAACTAATACTCAATTATTCTTCAACCAACCCTAGTAAATGGAGAATGTCTTGTAATCATAAAATAAACTTCAACTGAGGTTTATACTCTATTTAACTTAACCAAAATTATTATTATATTATATTATTTTTATTTCATCTGAACTTACAAATATATCTACGACAGTTTAGGTTGTTTCAAATCAAATCAAATCAAAATATACTTTATTGTCCGACGATTTGCATCTTATTGACAAAGTCCAAGTAATACAATGTTGATATAAAAAAAAGTACTAAAAAAGTATAAATATAGATATAAAAAAGTTCCAAAAATGAATAAATGTAAATATAAAAAAAAGTTCTAAAAATGGCTGGATAAAATACTACCATCTATAAAGTGATAGTACAATAGTATTAAAAATATTAGTAATATATTGCTAATATATTATTAAAAGAATTCGCTAAAATACTTCTTCACCGCCTTTTTGAAATGAACGTTGCTTAAATTTGCAGATCTCATTTCTAATGGTAAATGATTGAACAATTCACCACCATTGTAGTATATGGAATCCTTAATTAAATTCGAAGTTGGGATGGGAAGTCTAAAGGTATAATTGCTATTGCGAGTAGCATAAGGAGTAGAAGCAAAGTTGAACTTCGATTTATGTTTATAAATAAGGCAAACTGTCTCTAAGATAAAAACTGCGATCACTGTTAACATTTTATTGGCAGTGAACAAAATCCTGCACGATTCTCTGGGTTTAACTTTACAGAGACATCTTAGTGCCCTCTTCTGTAATATCAATACAGAAGAGAGAAGGGATAAGTTGCATGCTCCCCAAAAAGGTATTCCATAACATGGTGCATGGTATAAGTGCATGGTAAACGGTCTTTGCGACATGGAAACCCAACTCATTTGAAACCACTCTAACTGCATAACATCCTGAAGAGATCTTAGTCTTCAGTTGTTTAAGGTGATCATCAAATTTCAGCCTATTATCAATGAATACACCGAGAAACTTTGTGTTTAATTTATTTTGTAATACGTCAGCGTCTATTGAAATGTCATCAAGCGAACATTTGAATGATATTATATTCGTTTTGGATGTATTTAGAGAGAGTAAATTTGCATCGCACCAGCTCTTCACCCTCTTCATGTCGGATGATATTATTTTATTTAGCTCCCAGTCGCCATCTTCAAAGTTTCATCTGTCAATTACACTTCAAAATGAAGTATTCATGCATTAATTTCATTTACCCAAGTTTCAATGTTTGCACAGTTGAAATCATGCGCACCAATGCGCATGAAATCATGCGCATTGGTGCGCATGATTTCATTTTAGTTGTGTCTAAATGAATACTGATCTGGGCTTCATTAGTTTTGATTCAGTGTATCATGATTTCACGATAACCTTCTCCAAGACTTTGTTTTGTCTTTCAAAGTTACAGAAAAAAAAACACTTTGCTCAGATCATTCAAGATTCTTATTTTTCAGCGTGAGGTAATTTCGGTCCATGTTGGCCAAGCAGGAGTACAAATTGGTAATGCTTGTTGGGAGCTGTACTGCTTGGAACACCATTTAGATAAAGAGGGATATTTCGTTCGTGATTCGCCTGTTGATGATTTGAGTTTCACGACCTTCTTCAGCGCAACGGACAATGGAAAACATATACCAAGAAGTATTTTTGTTGATTTGGAACCCACTGTTATTGGTAAGTACGAAAGTTGAAGTAGTGAAGTGTTTATAAATGAGATTATTTTATAAAATTTTTCAGATACGAAAGGTTTACTACAATTCAAAATGGTATTTACGGTTTTCACACCCTAATTTTGTTCGATGCAAAAATTATTTTTTGAAGCCAAAGTTTTTAAAGTCTGTGATTCAATAATGATAATAATCACACGAGTGATGTTGTTTACATCGTAATATGTTAAGCAAAGTTGATTTTATATTATCCCCATAGTTTTCTAACAAAAAAATTAAAAAAAAACAATTTTTATATACCTCATCTGCAGATAAATAACGTGCCTTTGGAATATTCATTCCTTGAATGTAATAAGTACCTACATAATATTGGAATTCTTGTGAAATTAAAACACGCAAATAACGTTATATATTGAGTGTTCTGATTCTGCACCATGAATGAGTGTTGTGCACTATTATTAAGCTGCAAATCACGTTCAACAAAATTTTTGAAATTCCGTAGAACCGGTTTTCGACAATTCGGGAAACTCACTACTGAAGCAGAATTTTGGTGCAGTTGTTTATAAACAAGAACGATGATATATTCTATTTTCGAAAACACTAACATTTTGTGAAAATGTACTATTTATATACTGAGTTAGAAAAGACATGCCCGAAGAAGCCATTGCATGGCGAAACACGTGTTGCGTTTTTGTAAAACTGTTCAGTGAAAATCTCACAATAAAGTATTTTTGAATACGTTATGGTTTTTCATATGATAATAATAATAATAGCTTCATTGTCTAACAGGACAATACAAAATTATATTTACAGTGCTAAAATTTAAACAAAGAGAAATGGATGAAAAAATAATTCTTATTACCTACCTAAATTAAGTAAATGTTTGTAACTTTGAAAAGATAATGAAGGTTTATGGAGAATACATCACAATGGAAATAAATACTATTGAAATTCATACACATGACATACAGGGTGTTTATTGAACATTGGAATATTCTAAGGCTATTTCGTCCTTTGATGATTTTTGATAGGGCGCTTTGTTTCGAAGATACGGGGCAAAAAAAAAATTCGACAAAAACAATTTTGGAAATTTTAAATTATCAACGTAGCCGAAATAAAAGTATAGTGTACTACACTGGACCTTCCAAGTAATAAAAAATCTAACAATTCCGTTGGTACCTATCAACAAAATTCCGATTACTACAAACGGCTGCTGCAGACATTTAATTTGAATGGTATGTCTTGTAAGTGATCATTTGAATGTGTCGAATAGGTTGAAACTTATTGACTTTGTCTGTTTGACGTGCATTCTCTGTGTTTAATATTTGAAGTCTTGTTAATGAAGTCCTCTATCATGAATGGCTATAGTAACGCAGAGATGGCCGACATGAATTTCATTTCTGGACTTGCTGATTCCAATTCATTGGAAGCTAGGCGGTTGTATAGTGAACGATTTGTTAATCGTAATGTGCCTAATAGAAAAACCTTCCAAAGTATACATCAACGACTTTATGAAACAAGAGCATTGAATCGAAATTAACGACCAGGAAGGTCAATGACAGTAAAAACGGTAGAAGTAGAAGATAATGTACTGGCCATAATAGAAGAAGATCCACGTACCTTTACTCGAAAAATTGCAAATACTTTGAATGTAAGTAACGGGACGATTTGGAACATTCTTAGAGACTATTTGTTGTACCCATACCACATACAACGAGTTCAGGCACTTTTTCCTGCATATTTTCTTCCACGTATTGCATTATGTCAATGGCTTTTGCGCACATTAGTTCAAATCCCTCAACTACTGACGCTTATTCTATTTACCAATGAAGCCAGTTTCTCAAGAAATGCCACAAGAAATTTCCACAATAACCATGTTTGGGCTGAAAAAAATCCAAATTAGGAAGTCGCCTACAATTCCCACCCAAACGTTAAACGTTTGGGTGGGTATTGTAGGTGACTTTCTAAATGGACCGGTATTTCTGCCAGGAAGACTCACCAGCGAGGTGTACCGCAACTTTTTGAAACAAAAAAGTTTCTGGAGGATGTATCATTGGTTACAAAAAATGCAATGTGGTAGGTATATACATGATGGTGCACCAGGGTTTCAACAGTAATATACGAAGATCGCTGGATTGGTCGAGGTGGACCTCAATTATGGCCTGCTGGATCACCGGACTTAAACCTATGGGACCACCTGAAGTCATTAGTTTATATTACTCCAGTGGAAGATGTGGAAGATTTGATAAATCGGACAATTGCTGGCTGTAACGCAATCAGAAACGATCCTGGTGTTTTTGAAAGAATTCGAAAGAATTCTTGCATCCGAGCGGGGGTAGTCAACAATTCTTGTAAATTAGGAAACATTACATGTAATTTTTGCTAATAAATTGCTATCGTCGAATTTTTTTTCGTTCTTTATCTTCGAAAAAAAGTGCTCTATCGAAAATCATCAAAGGACAAAATATCCTTAGAATAGTCCCGTAAATGTTTGCCGCATGTTTAATAAACACCCTGTATATTGGATAATTCAGCCTTATATCAGTTCTTGCTCTGAGAGGTCTGAAAATGGACTGATATCGTGAAATTGGCCGTGGTACGTTAAAGTTGATTTGTTCCAGAATTTCAGGACAGTCTACTCTTTGATTGGTGAGATTTGTTAAAACTGCATACACGTGACTGATAAATCAGGAAAGGAATTGTATATCGTGTAAAATGTTTTATTTGTAAATTGCAAAGCGCTTTCAGCTGTTACGCCATCATCAGTGCGATTCCTGCAAGTAAGTAATATTAAAATAAATATCATTGAATATTACTTACTTGTAGGTATAGCACTGATGATGGCGTAACAGCCGAAAGCGCTTTGCAATTTACAAATGAAAATTTTTACACAAAATACGATTCCTTTCCTGATTTACTCTTTAATTCACTAATTTGAATAAAAATATGAGCGATACACAATTTCAGCGATGTTCTTTGACACAATATTTTGTATGTGAACAAGATATTCATCATAGGCAGTTTATATTTGGCTTTTAATCAAAGTACCCAAACGTTGGAATTTAATTCTATCGTCATCACAACCGAATTTCCTAATTTTTTTCCTGAATTTGGCATTTTGTTTTATGTTTTTTATGTTATCCGAATGAAATCATTTAAGATAAATATTTATAAAATTTTTTAATTTGGGTATATGTTCCTCAAAAATCTACACTGCGAAAGTTACTCACTTAACACTCATTCATCTGTTTTTCTCCGTAGTGGTAAGTCCTAGGAAGCTGAAGTTTGGTATATAGAAAGGATTTTCAAATATTACATATGACAATTTTCGTAAGGACAAAACACAAGCACCACAGGACACTCTTTGAGGCGTTCTGAGAGCGGTGCCTGTGCGAAAGTAGTGATTCACATTGGATTTGAATCGCTGGAGATTAAATCCATGCGGAAAAACGTACTCATTATTTGGAATAAACATTCCACATAAACGCAATTCTCCAAATGAAAGATTTCTTGAACAGTGAAGTTCGAGGTGTACTGAATTGAATCTCAAAACGATGAACAGCCACAGTCCGTTACATATTTCTAATATGTACCGCTCTTGATGGAATCAAATGTGCCAAGTCATTTGAACAATTCCCGTGAAAGTATATATAGAAGAGAGACAAATCTCCAACCTTTCTTCGATGTTCCAGACTATTGAAGTTGCAAGTGATTTTTTTCGTGTCTCCAATCAGGCGGATGGCTTTTTTCTGGATGGAATCCAGCAGCTTCAGGGTATGCTTATAGGCGGATCTCCATACATGAGAACAATACTCCAAAGAAGGTCTGATATAAGCTTTATACAGCATCAAAAGTTGTTGAGGTGTGTACAGTTTTCAGGTTCGGAACAGTGTTCCAAACTTTTGAGAGGCGGTTTTTGCAATTCCAGCGACATAATTGTGCCAAGACATATTGGTTTCCATTTCAACTTATCAAAGCAGATAGTGGAATTGTCTGACCTGACGTTATTATATCCGGTTCGTAGATATTTATCTTTTTGGAGAAAACCGATGCCTGGGTTTTTGTGGCATTGAATTGAACCTGGTTATTTTTACCCCAATTCTAAAATACTTCTAGGTCCTCATCAAGGACCTAAAAGTGAAGCTTCTGCTTCCTGCAGCCGGTGAAGATGTGCATCCGCCACCAATGTCCTGTCCTGAAATTCAAATGGAATGACGAAACAAGTGTGCTGTCGTCAGCAAAGCGATATATTAGATCATTGTTTTTTTCCATAAAGTTGTTGATCTACAATAGAAAGAGGGTTGGAGATAATATAGATCACTGGGGAACACCAGCGTTTTGTGTATGGCTCTTCAGCTCCTTTCAGGAAGCTGACGTTTTGTGTATGGCTCTCCAGCTTCTTTCTGGAAGCTGAAGAGCCATACACAAAAATGATACGACAAGCCATAGCTTCGAAGTTTGGCCAGCAAACCCTCATGTCACACACGGCCAAAAGATCAGAATCCACTAGAAATCACTAGAATCCACAATGCTGGAAATTACTTTTCGACAACGTCTAGTCAGGCGAATTCTGAAACAGCTCAATATCAACAAGGCGTCATGTCCTCATGAAGTGCCCGTCATCGTACTTGAAAAGTGCGCAAATGAACTCGCACCAGTATTTTGCAGATTGTTTTTCCTTCTGGTCGGAAGATTGATTGCGTTTAGCCTATTCCCATAAAAGACAAGAAAAATCTTTCAAAAATCTTTCACCAGTCGCTTTGCTATCAGTGATATCAAAAATCATGGAGAAAACCTTAAACCAACATATCCTTGAATATTTGGAAGAATTCAATATATTGAGTGAGCATCAGTATGTCTTTTGGAAATAGTGGGAATGGTGGGTGTACCTCTACCAGAAAATTGACCGTGGAGTGGGACGCAAATTGCTCAGCTAGTAGATTTGCTTTTTTTATGACTGTTGTTGCAATTGAACCATCCGCTTGTGTTCGTAATGGAATTGTGGATTATGTAAAGTTTTGATTAACAGCTTCAACTGCAGACCAGAAGGATCTAGACTTGTTGGGATTGGTAAGCAGTTTGTCCCTAATTCTCTGATGGTGAAGTTTTTTGCTTCCATTTATCCTAAGTTTGCAGCTGTTGCGAGCATTAACAAACCTAGTTCGGTTTTCGGCCCTGGAATTTTTGCGCCACTGCCGGTAGGCGAGATTTTTGGAGGCAACAGCTTCCTCGTAATTTTTGTTGAACCAAGGTTTGCCGTTAGAAGTTCGTTCCATTGAAAAAGGAATATATGCATCCATGGTTGATAGAATAACTCCAGAAGCACAAGTTGATGGATCTTAAGAGCTGAAACAAAATCTAGCCAGGGGAAATTTCGGAAATGGTCTTGAATATTCTCCCATTCAGCTGATTTGTAATGCCAAACTTTGCGCGGCTTAGATTGTTTCCCAAAATTTCACTCAACAGTAAAATGAGTTTGGGATCAGAAGATCCCAATAGAGACCTTAGGTGACGGTGTAAATATCTGGATCGATTCTTAGATATAGATCCAGAATACTAGCATACTCTACATCATGGTTAGGAATCCTTGTTGGCTCATTTATAATCTGAGTAAGTCCGCTGCTTATTGCTAAAGCCTCGACTTCGCGACCTTGTTCGTTCGGAAATTTCGGCACTGAGATGATCAATTTGCTGAAAGTCATTGGTGTTTGCAAGTGAAGAGAATAGTGCCCTATATTGAGTATCGCTTGGTGGTCGATAAACGCAGCATATGAATTAAGTGATTTTCTGTGATATCATTTTGAACCACATAACATCAATGTTTTGGGGTTCCAGCATTTCCTCTCGTTGGCGGGAGAGATCGCTACTGATAAGAAGAGATACTTCAAAGTTATGTCTGAATTAGGAGTGGAAATCCTAGTCGGGATATGGAAAATTTGATGGGGTTTGTTGAAGCACTGACCTTGGTTTCTGTGAGTGCAAGAATATGGGGACTATTTATTTGGAAATATTGATGCACTGAGTTCATATTTGAGTTGAGTCATCTGATGTTGCAGACATCTATTTGGAAGTTGCTACTTGGCCTCTTAGCAACTGCAGTTACCATGCTATTTCCCTGTGGACTGATGTTAGGAAGACCCATTACCTTTTCATCACTGTTTGTCTCTACCGCTATATTTTCGGATGCTGAAATTTTGTATGTAGGTAGATTTCATGTTGTAGGTATGCGATAAGGAAGTATTTTCAAATATTCCAACTGGGGCGCCAGCTGCGGGGGAAAAGGAGTGTCCATGAAACAAAATTATCTTTTCATCACAAAGCTAAAAAGAATATTTTATGCGCAAAGTGACACTTAATTATTGAGAGGTCAATCAAAGCAAACTGTATACCACATGTAGTTACATCCATAACTTCCTAATCTATAAAGTCCCGAAAAGCAATTAATACACCTTCCCCAGTTAATTTATCTACCATTTCCAGTATTGAATATTTTCGATGTACACAATAAAATTTTTTGAAGAGTTCATAATTCTAAACATCTTCGCGCAACCAGATTTCAGTTAACACCATCAAATCAAATTCACATTCACACACAGCTGAGTTCAATGGTTCAACTTTACTGTTGATGACCTGCACATTCTGATAATAACATAAGATGCTGGGTTGGTGTGGTTCACTGTAACTGCTGAAAGCATTCAGTTTAAATGTTCAACTATTCTTGCATTACATTTTTGATTATGTATTTCTGTAGACATTTGGCATTTTTTGCAATAACTTCATCCTTTGGCTTAATATAATGTTCAATTTGTCTAGGGGTGCGGTCAAACGAAATATATATTTCCTTATATTGACTGTTTCGCAAATTTTTGGCAATCAGATCAAGGACCTGTAACTCATCTTGCAGCACCATTTTCACAGGAAGATTTTTCATTTCATGAAATCCACCCAGTCTGATTGGTTTCGAATTCTGTTGTTGGGAATTTGGATCAACTGTCTTCACGTATATCGGAAACATCTTTATCTAAACGAGTTTTAGGCCCATCTGATTGATTTTGTTCTGGTAAACCACATAATGAATATTACTGAAGTTTTATCCCAACGCCAAACCGTTATTTTTAATCTTCCTCTTGAAGATGATCACTTGGTGATCGAAACACGTGTCGAGTTGTTGGAATAATGGTTTGGTGTTGGGATAAAACTCCAGTAATATTAATTTCTACACCAAAGGTTCCAAACAGTGCATAACAAACCAAATAATACGATATTCTTCATTCCTGAGGTACGATCACTCAATTCCTCAACAATATCTTCAAATTCTGAAATAGGTGAAGATTCAGTAGTGGTTATCAAAGTACTACTTTCAGCTTTCAGAGCTGAAATATATTGTAATGATAATAGAAGACTCCTCAAATTTTTTATCTGACTAACAATACTCCTGCAGCTTGAACAAGACCATGTATAATCTTTATCATGCTCGCACAAGATCTTAATTTACTCTACTGAAAGGTTTACTGATGCATGCATTGTTTGAAGATACTTTATATTTATGATGAGAACTTTATGGAGACCTTTTATAATTTTTATTTCTAGTAAAATATAACAACTGAACTTGACAATATATATAAATATACAACCATAGAAACATCGAATCAAAAATATATAAATATAATGTGGCTCAAATTAATTTTTGTTGTTAATCTCCAACACCCCTTCTCAATAATAATGAATTTTCTGTCTTCAATCCAATCAAACTTCTTAATGTTGACAACTTTTCAGGCCCAAGTGGTTTTGTCAGAAAATCAGCCAACATCGAACTGGTCGGACAAAACTGAAAATTAATTTTGTTTTTCTGCTTCAGATCTTTGATAAAATTGTATTTCGTTTCTATATGTTTTGTCCTGTCACTCATTTTGCCACTGTCATTTTGACATTCACAATCACTTCTATTTTTAGTGTTTTGAAACTTGTTCATTTGATGAAATCCGTTATGAGCTCCTTCTAAAATATGTACATCTCTGCTAATGGTGATTTTTCTAGTGGTTCTGTCAAGAAGTCTATATGCTTTGGAACGAGCTTCGTAACCAACTAATACGAATTTCTTTGCCTTTTCACTTGATTTATGGCGTTTTTCTTCAGGAATATGTGCATAAACAATACTGCTAAAGGTGTTGATGTGATTTACATTTGGTTTCTTCCCGTGCCATACTTCAAAGGGGATCCTGTTGGTTGACCTTGTCAGAACCAAATTTTCAAGTAAATTTGCTGTCATGGTTGCTTCGCCCCAATAAGTATTTGGTAGATCAGCATCAATTAACATGCACCTGACCATCTCTGTTAAATATCTATTTTTCCGTTCAGCTACACCATTCTGCTGACTTGAATATGGCGCCGTGAGTTGCATTTCTATACCTTCATTTTTCAGGAAATTCCTAACTTCTGTGTTCATATAATCGCCTCCTCTGTCAGATCTGATGATTTTTTGTTTTCTGCCGAATTTATTTTCGACCATTCTGACGTAATCTTGAAGTTTCTCTGATACTTCGGATTTCTGACTGAGAAGATAAATAATGGAATATCTACTATAATCGTATATGAAGGTGAGTATATACTTCTTTCCTCCAGGAGTTATAGTACGCATGGGACCACAAACATCAGTATGCACCAAATCCAATACTTTGGTAGATTTTGTCAAAGATTTCTTTGGGAATGATTTTCTTGACAGTTTACCTTCAATGCAAGTTCCACATGTCAATAAACATCCACAATTTTTGATTTTCATTCCATTCACTATGTTTTTATTTGTAATTTCTCGTATAATGGTAGAATCACGGTGGCCAAACCTTTTGTGCCATAAATGAATGAAGCCATCATTACAGCCCTCCCATACAGTCATTGCTGAATTGTACTGATTTAGTTTATATAAATTACCAACCAGCGTTCCTCGAGCAACAACTGTATTATTTGATTTGATGAAACAATGCTGCTTATCAAATTCGACTTTGAATCCAAGAAGTGTTAATTTCTTGACCGAAAGTAAACTTGTACCGAGCTCGAGTACATAAAGGGTGTCCTTCACTGTGATTTCTGTTTTCTTATTGTCATCCAGAATACAAGTTAACTGTCCAGTTCCTACACCATAAGAACGAACTTTTCTACAGCCGGCTAATTCAACTTCACTCAGCGAATCTTTGAAATGCTTGAAAAAATCCTTATTGTTTGTCATATGACTACTTGCTCCAGAGTCTATATACCATTCATGAACTTGAGCTTTATCACTAACGTTAAAGCAAACATGAGTGTTTTCTTCAGTTTCTTCATTATCTGTAGAAACTACATTGGCTGTATTTGATTGTCTTCTCGATTTCTTATAATAAAAACAATCTTTCTTCATATGTCCCATTTTCTTACAGAAATGACATATCACATTTTTCGAGTTGCAGTGCTCGAATGCCTTTTTAACAGACCCTTTCTTGTAAACTTTTAGAGCCATTTCACTTGATGTGGAATTCTCCTTCCGCCTATGATACTCCTGTACTAATTTGCCTTTTACCATTTCTAGAGTCAGATCACACTCTGCCCTTCCTTCTAAGGCTGTTACCAGATTTTCATAGCTTTCTGGGAGACTGCATAAAAGTAGTGCTACTTGTAGATTCTCTGCTAGATTTTCTCCCAATGTGACCAACTGATCGATAATGCTCATCATATTAGCTATGTGCTTTTCCATGTCACCATTTTCAGGTAATGTTGTTTTACATAACCGCTTCAGCAAAAAAACTTTATTGCTGAGAGTTGGTTTTTCATATTGTTTCCTAAAATTCTCCCAAGCTTCTTTAGCTGTTTTACAATTCTTAACATGTATCACTTGTGAATCTTCGATTAGTAAACCAATTGTAGCTCTCGCTTTACCATCTTTTGCATCTCAATCACTGTTCTTTTGTTCAGGTGGGTTTTGATTGACTATTCTCCATAGTTCTTCTTTCAGTAGAAGCATTTCAACCTTGTATTTCCATATTTGGTAATTACTGCTATTCAGCATGACTATGTTGAATTTTGTCACATCCATATCAACAACAGTTTTACTTATATTATGCCAGTTTTATTGAAACGTGCCTGGGCCCATAACCTGTTTGAAGATACTTTATATTTATGATGAGAACTTTATGGAGACCTTTTATAATTCTTATTTCTAGTAAAATATAACAACTGAACTTGACAATATATATAAACATACAACCATAGAAACATCGAATCAAAAATATATAAATATAATGTGGTTCAAATTCATTTTTGTTGTTAATCTCCAACATGCATGATAGCTTTCACCTTTAGATTCGATTTGCATGATTTGTCACAACATACGCAAACCATATTTGTTGGCAATTCATTTGTACTTTTCATATATTAAATCTACGGCAGTGGACGTTTCTTGCAACGAGAAACTGTAATACAAAAAGTTTGATAATAAGAACGAGAAATCAAGTCAGTTAATAATGAATCGTTATCAATTCATAAAAAACGATGAAGTCTAATATTCACCAACTTGTTAGGATATGACACAATCATTCACTTCTCAAAATTTCGTGAATTTATCAGATTTAAAAACTATCAAAAAACAGAAATGAGAACAAAGGCTTACTTCACAGTACAGATAGACGTGCTGTGAATAACTATGTGAATTGAATAGAATATTCTCATTTGAATCAACAGTATAAAAGAAATCCAAAACAACCACTTTTCCCAATCACCATAAATGAAATACTAATCTCAATCTCCTTCTTGTGATCGGGAAACATGCTTATTTTGGAATCATTCTACCCAGAGGTTCCGGTTTTACATTTTATTAGTATTGAAGAAAATATACAAACAGGCATTCAATGTCAAATAAACATTAATGATGATTAAAAGTCTGAAACAATAAATGATTCATTGATAACTGAAATATTGAAAACTGAAACACTCCTGTGAAACATTTTTTAGATTCCGTGAGGTTGGGTGCCTACAGAAATTTATATCATCCAGAACAATTGATCACTGGAAAAGAAGATGCTGCTAATAATTATGCAAGGGGGCATTACACTGTTGGGAAAGAAGCCATCGATAAGGTGATGGACAGAATAAGAAAACTATCTGATCAATGTGAAGGACTGCAAGGCTTTTTGTTGTTTCATTCATTTGGGGGAGGAACTGGATCAGGTAAGATGAACATTAGTGGATTCAACGAATTCATATAGGATAAGAGCTCGGAAGTAACTATCAGTATATCAATATTCGAAAGTGCTTGAATCGAATACAATTCGTATTGTTACCGGTATCGGAATCCATTTTCTTATTTTGAATGGAACATTGAATTTATTTACCGATAGGTCTAATTTTTCAAAAAATGTAACTTGTCATTTGAATTTGCTGGAAAGATATATAAAGTAAAATTCATAATTTCTGAAGTGGCTACCTTGTAAGTCATGAGATTTTTCAATGCCGAAATTATTTAATTCTCATGTGATGGCATTAAAAATTCAATTGAATCAAAACTGTTTTTCTCATGATAGAAGCATTCTTGTCGAGTGCCGATTTAATGGAAAGTAAGAGTACTTTCATTTGGTATCACTTCGAATTTTGCACATTTATTTCATGAAAAATGTACTCGATAAATATAACTTGTATATTCGTGACTTCCACCAGTCGGTAGAAAATATTCATCATTACGCAGATGATACTCTACGTTATTTCTCTTTTCAGTTTTCTGACATTGATTCTGCTCAAAATATCATCAATAGTGATCTACAGACCATTTTTGATATTTCATCAGCTCATAAATTGGAGATGAACTTCAAAAAATCGTTAGCAATGATTTTTGGACCGAAAGAATTGCGAGATATTGCTATAAATAGTCTTCCAATCCATATTAATGGTGATGTTCTGCCTTCTAAAAGTGAAATAAAGAATTTAGGCCTGTGATTTGATTCTGAATTCTAATTGATTCTGCTCAAAATATCATCAATCGTGATCTACAGATAATTTTTAATACTTCATCAGCTCATAAATTGGAGTTGAACTTCAAAAAGTCGGCAGTAATGATATTTGGACCAAAAGAATTGCGAGATATTGCTAGCAATAGCCTTCAAATCCATATTTATGGTGATGTTCTGTCTTCCAAAACTGAAATAAAGAATTTAGGCCTGTGATTTGATTCTGAATTGCGCTTTATAAAACACGCCATCCAAATTGGGACTTACCAAAAAACTCAATCTTAAGCAATGCTAGGCGCTAATTATTTCCAAAGTTTCATATTGCAACAGCATTTATGGCTCTGCGTTACTTCAATCTGATTCCCCCATCTTCACCGAATAAAAAAGTTTTTTTTTGGCATTCGATAATACGACCATATATTACAGGTCATAAAGGAATCAGTTTGGCAGCAAATAGAGAAACAGCAAAAACACAGATTTTCTGTTTTCACTCACAGGTTTTCATACAACGCAAATAAATTTTACAATCTCCTGCCCAGTCAGTTCAGATCCAAGACAATAAGAAACCATTTTTCTCATGCTGACCTCAATCTTTTTATGAATATAAAAATATTCATATCGTTTCTTTATGTTGTTGAATTAGGTGAATTAAGAGGTTTTATTATTTTTTTAAATTATAAAACGTGTTGTAATTAACAGAGAAGCACTGTTTTCGACATCTATGTCTTTTACTCTTCTGAAATCATAAAAACCTCCTGAAAGATATCGAATAAGTAGAGCGAATTACTGAGTTTGCTTTAAAGATAAAGATTTTTTTAGTAACACTCCTCATAAGTTCAGGTTATAGTCCAAAACGAATAAACCATATGGATTTGAATGGAAATTTACTCCATTTGAATAATTTTTCGAGAACTATCTTTGCTTCCTTTCCCAAATCTATGAAAAAAATCAAAATATTGTTATTGAAATTGTTGAAATAAGTCAGTGCATTTCAAAATATCAAAAACTCCTTAGGGCTAAAGTATACTACTGTTCTATCTGAAGCTAAAGTTCTTTTCTGAAAAAGCCTATAATTAACAATAAAAATTGAGTTTTTCAGTAGACTAGATTATACAAGCTGACTTATTGGCTTCAGTCGAAGACTTAAAATTCATGTTGGTCAAAGAGGGATAACTTTTTCCGAAAGAATAAAAAATAAAAAAGTGAGTTTTTCCAATCATGGCTAAGATATTTCAAATTTGGGTCAATCTTTTGCTTGGAAATCACCAGATCCAAAAATTCAGAACAATTATAATATATATGGCAACTATAATTCAGTAATTTTCTTCTTATGGTGATTTTATTTGAATTAGATACAAGGTTACACCGCTAGTATTGATGATTACATCTTCAAGTTCTTTTTAAGTTTCAAGTTCTTGGAATAATACTTATTCATTAGAAATTGAGTTACTAATGTGCATTTTTTCAATTCCATTCGTCGATATATTCAAGAAGGTGTTCACTTAGTGTAGTTTATAACATGTCTATCTGTTCCTTATCATTTTGTAATATAAAAGAGCATACATATCCTGTCTATCCGTCACCACTCGTTTTATCATTCTTTCGTTTCTTCGTTATTCCTCCTCAAATCATTTTTCACTTCTTTCGTCTCTTTTGCTTTTTAAATCTTTGTTGAGCTTTCACTTTTTCTCTCTCTTTCGCTTTTTATACCCCTCCTTCGAGCTGGTGTTTGCATAAAAAATAATAGAAATCGAGCCTCTCACAGGACGGTGCTGAGTTAGTGCAACAGGTCGTTGTGAATATAGCTTCCAGTGAGCCATACAGTGCATTTCTTTAATGTACCTCCCTTTTATTTTTTGAACGGGTCAACTAAAAAAATTGAAATTTGGGATAATGAAATTAATGCATGAAGTGAAATTGACACATGAAACTTTCAAGACGGCGCCTGGGCGCCATCTATGAAAAAAAAAATCAAATGAAAAGAGGGATCTTGTGAGACATCTTTTTGAAGCTCCTGTCAAACGCTTCACAACCCTAGAATATAATGTCAATATCTTCAATAGTCTGGGCTATTGGTTTAGATTCGTGTTAAATGGACATACCATTAGTAAAATTGACTGGTTAGGTTCATTCGATCCGAAATATTGTCTAGATCCTTGTGAAAAAAAGCAAATTAGTTCATAAAAAATCTAAAAGTTATAAACAATTAAAGACCCTAAAAAACAGTCTTCGGTTTGGTTGTTTATAGTTCGTAAACTATAAATATTTTCGAATTTTGAAAAAAAGATCCTTGAAAAGGAGGAAATTTACTGAAAAAAGTATCTCCATTATTTATAACTCAACAATTTGTTATAAACAAATTCTCAACTTAGCTTTATTTTTTTTTTGAAAGTTATAAAAATTTCAAAAACAACCAACCACCAGCATAAAAATACCGAAAAAAATTTGTTTCCATTATTTATTCAATTTTGAAAATACATGTGCTGCAAAAGTTACAGTAGCTGATCCATTTGTTGACTTTAATGCTTATTTAACTTTTAAACTGTTAGAGATACGACAATATACATTCAGGTCATTTTTGTAGATGATTAAATTATCTTTCAAATGTCATCTTGCATATATTGTTTAGTAATTGTATTGTTGTTTTGGGCATTTGTTAATGAAAATTAACGATTTCCTCGGGTTTATTCAACTATTCCGGCTTACAGCTCAGTAAATAATGCGAACTCGGATATCGAACTCCAGAGAAATTTTGTTGAACTATAAATTATATTACAGTTGCAGTTGGTTATTTGCTTATTTGTTCATTTTTTTTATAAGCTGATAATGAATTTCGCTAAATTTTGGAAATTATTATATTCCCATCTAATTGCTATTTCACTGTATTCTAGTTCGTAATTGAAAAAAGTTTCAAACATGCAATAATTTCCTTAAAAAATATAAGGACATGAGGTTGAAATAATATTGTAGAGTAGATATGATATTTATATAACTGAAAGCAGTTTATTTCTTTCAAATACAAAATTTTAATCGTAATATTACAATTAGCGTCGATAATATTCGTTATTATTATATCATGAATATATTTCATTAATTTCGTCTTTTCCTTCATTTTCTAGGAGGGGAAGTTTTTGAAGTACTTGCAATATCTAGGTTTCCAAGAGAACGTGCTATTCTTTTTCCTGGGTTTTCGATTTTTCGCTCTTCTTTATCTTCTGCTTCAGATTCGGAGTCTGAATCTGCTCCGAAGATTCCGTAAATAATGTTTTGATAAGCTGACTTCTTTTTATTTTGTTGATCATTGACCATACAATATTCTAAATCCTCATCTCCATCATCAGAGTCATTTAATATACTATGAATCACTTTTCCAGACAAAACAAGTATAAACTGTAACTCATGTTTTCGATAAAGTTAGTAGGATAAATCAGGTTAGAGGGATTAGACAAAAGATGATCTTTGGAGAACCAGCTGCATATTGTAACGTACAAAATTCTAAACAAAAGCCAAAAACATATGAATATCGAAAATTTGGGTACATTGTAATTATTTGTAAGAAAATAACAGTATAAAATCATGTGGAAATAGAAGAAAACTAACAATCTATGAACTTTTCGGAGATTTATTAGTAAAATTCATTAATAGCTCATTAAAAATGAACAAATAAACAAATAACTAACTACAACTGTAAGATTATTTATAGTTTAACAAAATTGCTCTGAAGTTCAATATCCGAATTTGCATTATTTACTGAGCTGTAAGCCTGAAAAAATGAAAAAACCCGAGGAAATCGTTAATTTTTATTAACAAATGCCCGAAATAACAAATTACCTATAACAAAAAAATATATGCAAGATGAAATTTGAAAGATAATTTAATTATCTACAAAAATGACCTGAATATTTATTGTCGTATCTCTAACAGTTTAAAAGTTATATAAGCATTAAAGTCAACAAATTGATCAGCTGCTGTAACTTTTGCAGCACGTGTATTTTCAAAATTGAATAAATAATGGAAACAAATTTTTTTCGGTATTTTTATGCTGGTGGTTGTTTTTGTAATTTTTATAACTTTCAAGAAAAAAATAAAGCTAAGTTGAGAATTTGTTTATAACAAATTGTGAAGTTAATAAACAATGAAATTGTTAATAAAAAAACATTTCGTTAATTTGTAGTCAACTGTTGATTATGATTTTAGAAAAGAAAAAAATGTCTTAACTAATAATTTAAACAGTAGATATATAAAAACCGATTATCAACAATTAAATATTATTATTAAGAAAAATCATAAGTGACAGTTCTCTATAAAGTTGCAAAAAAGTTTTCAAAATATTGAAATAGTCCATTTTTTAATAAAAAACGTATAAACAAATGGAGATAAAATTATTTGTTTTAGTTTATAAATGTCTTTTATCGACATAAAAACGATAAA
This sequence comes from Leptinotarsa decemlineata, assembly GCF_025532065.1. Lineage (NCBI taxonomy): Eukaryota > Metazoa > Arthropoda > Insecta > Coleoptera > Chrysomelidae > Leptinotarsa > Leptinotarsa decemlineata. Next base: position 3,961,089 of record NW_027412586.1, read on the forward strand.
ATAATGATAAATGAAGACAAATTTTTTTCTTTCACAACATTATTGTGTTTTTTCTTTTTTTGGTTTACTTATTATAAATAAAGTATTAAAATTTTCAGAACTTTTAACATTCAATCTTCTTTTGTATGTATCTAAGATGGGCTCCATGAAGCGAATTTTATGGTCATTATTTAAATATTTATTTTACTTTGAACGATAAAGGAAGTTTTAGAAAATTTTGTTAATTAACAGTTGTCTAGATTATTGAAAAAATAACTTAAATGAAAAATTCCAACGGGAATCAGTTTTCTATTGTACCTATTTAGATTATATCATGAATTATTTTCAAGTCACATACTCGCTTACAGGCCGTGCGCGCAACCTGAAAATGGCGCGCAAACGTCTATTTTCAGCGTTAAATTAAAATTATAAATAATGGAGATACCGTTTCGGGAGTCGGAACTTTTTTTTAGTAGATTTCCTCCTCTTCAAGGATATGTTTTTCAAAATGCAAAACTATTTTTAGTTTACGAACTATAAACAACAAAACCGAACACTGCTTTTTAGGGTCTTCAATTGTTTATAACTTTTAGAATTTTTTATGAAATAATTTGCTTTTTTTGACAATGATCTAGACTAATATTCCGGATCGAATGAGCTTAACCACATTTTACTAATAGTATGTCCATTGAACACGAATCTAAACTTATAGCCCAGACTACAACTACTACAAAATGGCGAAACTTTAAATACCTAATTGCCTGAATACATTGACATTAAACTACATAATATGAGGTTATAACCTTGAGGTCAGTTCGGAAGATGCTCGAAATGTTTGCCTTGAACTTCTTGACATATGAATAGCCTATCTGATATTTCAAGCCGAACATTTTAGAACACATTAACGTCAATATCTCTACAAATATTTATTATTCTCTGCCAAATATCCAATATTGAAGCAGGTTCAGTTTCGTACACCTTTTGCTTCAAATAGCCGTATAAAAAAGTCCAAAGGTGTCAAATCTGGCAAACGGGCTGGTCATTCTGTAGGACCTCGACGGCCAATCCAACGACCGGAAAAACTAGTATCCAAATAGTTTCTCACTTGTCTGGAGTAATGTGATGGTACTCCATCTTGTTGGAATATAATATCCATATCGAATTCATTAGGATTCGCTTCGACGATTTCAGTGATGAGAGGGTCAACAGTAGTTTCCAGCATATTCAAATACAGTTCCCCTGTTGAATTTTGATCGATAAAAAGTGGTCCTACAATATGGTTTCCCAATATCCCTGTGCGAACGTTAATTTTTTCTGGATATTGGGTATGTGTTTCCTGAAAAACGTGATGGTTGGTATCACTCCAATAAAGACAATTTTATCTGCGAACATTGCCGTTTAAAAAAAATGAACATTCGTCACTGAAACAAATATTGTGGAGATAGGGAGGATGCCTTGCATTGGTTTCCGTTATGATTTCGCAGAATTCTGTTCTTCGATCAGGGTTATCTTCAGTTAATTAGTGTATCATTTTAATTTTGTATGGATGATACTTATTCCTCTTCAAAAGTCTTCACACAGAAGAAGACACCTCAAGAACATTCGCGACGGAATAAGTAGACTGTTCAGGATTTACTATCATCTCACTAATTAACCCTTCGGTACCCGAACCCGGTCTCTGAGACCGACACAGTATTGCCGCGAATTGTTTCAAGCCGTCGAGAGTCGTATTTTCCTCCCCACCCGAGTACCTGCCTAGTTTTAGGCGCCCGACGTCAATGCGAAGTTATTATCAGATCAGTGCGGAAGTGCAGCATTTAGCAAGGAAATCGGTTCGTGAGACCGAAGCGGGTAACGGTGTTTGAGTTTTTATTCTGAAAGGTAGGTATTTTTCATGATGTTATGACATTAATTTCTGTGAATTCTGACAATTTAATTACTTCCCATATAATTTTTCTGTGTGTTAGCCAACAGAATTATAGAATGGATGTTTTTCATTATTTTTCAGCAATGGAAGACTATGAAAAGGAGCAGGAACGTCTCATGAATCTCATGCAGGAGCCTCTAGCAGAATCTGATATAGAATTTGATGAAGGGCCCGACGATATGCCCTCTGAATCTGATGATGATATTTTCGAAACAAGGGATAGAGATTCAGAAACCGAACAAGAAATTTCTGACCAAGAAGAAGTTAATGAAGAGGATGGATTTTCAAAAGTATTTGTAGCTGAAGATGGTATAACATGGGAAAAAATTGTACCGTGGTAATGGTAATGTGAGGACGAGAGCTGAAAATATGGTAACCAGACTTCCAATTTCAAGATTACCCACAAGAACATTGAAGAAGCCTTTAGAATTATGGCAGTATTTTATCAACGATGAAATGTTGGACACAATTGTGATGAATACTAATAGATTTATTATTTCAATAAAAGAAAACTATTCAAGAGATAAAGATGCAAGGGAGACTAACAAAGCAGAAATCCAGGCCCTATTTGGACTGTTATACTATGCAGGTGTTTTGAAGGGCAATCGCTTGAATACCAAAGATCTTTGGGCCACGAATGGATCAGGTGTAGAAATGTTCCGTCTAGCCATGTCCCCAAACCGCTTCCGTTTTTTACTTGCTGCCTTACGTTTCGACGATAAAGCCACTCGATCACAGAGGACGGAGACTGATAAGTTGGCCCCAATTAGAGAATATTTTGATTCGTTCGTCCAGAACTGCAAAAACGGTTATAGTATGTCGGAGTATGTGACGATCGACGAGAAATTGGAGGCTTTTCGTGGTCGATGTGGCTTTCGCCAATATATTCCATAAAAACCGAATAAGTATGGAATCAAAATATTCGCTCTTTCGGAAGCACGAATGTATTACACAGCCAGTCTAGAAGAGTATGTGGGAAAGCAGCCGCCAGGTCCATTTCAACAAAGCAATTTTCCAAGTGATGTAGTAATGCGTCTTTGTGAACCAATCTATAACTCAGATCGCAATGTGACATTGGATAATTGGTTCACTAGCCTTAATTTGGTAAATCAGTTATTGAAAAAGAAAATAACCGTTGTTGGAACAATAAGGAAAAATAAACGGGAGTTACCAGTGAATTTTTCAAATCCTGTAACACATCTACCGAATACAAGCATGTTTGCTTTCAGAAAAGAGTGCACCTTAGTATCCCACATCCCAAAAAAGAAGAAGAATGTTTTATTGCTGTCAAGTGTTCACCACGACGATGCAATAGATGATAGAACTGGAAAACCAGAGATCATTATGTTATACAACAGCACCAAAGGTGGAGTGGATACAGTTGACCAATTGTGCAGCAATTACAACTGTGCTCGAAATACACAGAGGTGGCCCCTGGTAGTTTTTTATTCAAGTCTAAATGTGGCTGGGATAAATTCGTTTGTGATATATTGCTCAAACAATCCTGATGTCAAAATTCGGCGTAGAGAGTTTCTCAAGCAACTTTTTATGGATATAGTTCTTCCACATCTGCTTGTACGATCTTCGTTGCAGCAGATCTCCCGCCCGATGAAACTTCGTATTCAAGAGATGTGTGATGTAAGAGATGCCCAAGGAAAAATCCACAGCCATTTCCCGATAAAGGACGATGCCATTACTGTGACAGCAAAAGGAATAGAAAAACTCGATATCATTGCGGAAAATGTAAAAAATTTATGTGTCTAGAACATGTTACAATAGTATGTGAAACATGTTTCGAAAAGTTTTCTGATTGATTTTTTCATGTTTCAAATATTTCACTGTACTTCTATTGGAATTTGTTTTCATTTGAGGTTATTGTATTTGATAAATGTTTCAATTTTCATTCAATTGATTTTTTATTTGATATGTAGTTTATTTCTTGAATAAATCGTTTCTAATATGTAGATATGTTATTTTTCTCTTTGCATAAGATATATACAGAATCATGAGTAAACAAACCGTAAAATAGATAACGGTCTGTGAGACCGATGCGGGTAACGCATCCCAAACTTTCATGCGGGTACCGAAGGGTTATTTGCACTTGCTGTTCTCCCGGAATGAACGGATGACTTGGGGGCATTTTGTTATGTACACTACCGGTAGTGAATTTGGATACAAGTTCCCTCAAATATTTTCTACAGATATGACGATTCGGAATACGTTCATTGAAAATCCTTTCGGTCTCGTGAAAGTTACGCGTCGCACCGTAAATAAGAATCGCTTGAATTTTTTCTTCCAATGGACGAAAATTGACCATTTTAGAAATTGTTGACATGTTACCTTTCTACTAGTAAAACCGAAAACTAAATGAGAATATTCTAACTGAACAATGATGTTCATTGTCGTACTGACATTTTTTGTCGTTTTCATAAACAAAAAATAACTCAACAAACCATTTTGTAGTACGTAAAGATATTGACTTCATATTCTAGATATGGACTTCATATTCTAGGGTTGTGAAGTATTCGTCAGGAGATTCAAAATGCTGTGTCACAAGACCCCCCCCCCCCTTTCTGTTTAACTTTTTTTCCCAGATAGCGCAGAGTCGACATCTTGAAAGTTCCATCTGTCAATTTCACTTCAAAATAAAGTATTCATGCATTAATTTCATTATCCCAAATTTCATTTTTTTGAGTTGACCCGTTCAAAAAATAAAAGGGGGGACATTAAAGAAATGCCCTGTATAATTATTTCAAGTAGTGAATATTTGAGGCTATTGTGAATCATTTAGGACCTTTGCCTCGGTTTGTCCTTCAAGCGGTTAATGGGCGGTTTTGAAAATAACGGAAAAAATAAAAAAGAAGATTGTCTTCGCAATACATTCAGAAATTATCGCTAGGATTACGAATGCAATTTCTCATTTTTCCAGCTGGAAGGTTCATGCAAACCAATCATTAAAGTTTCTTCAATATCGTCATTTTTGTAGCGTAATTGAATTGGGAAAGACTAAATCAAAGTGAGGATCTAAAATCAAAACAAACCTAACGCCCTGCATTACCACAAATATTAATTCCACGGAAACAATTCTGAATTATTCACTAGTGAGTGTCATTTTAGGTTTCACCTCACTTTTGATGGAAAGACTCGTAGCGGACTACGGAAAGAAAAGTAAATTGGAGTTCGCTGTATACCCAGCCCCTAGGATAGCAACGGCAGTGGTTGAACCGTACAATGGCGTTCTCACCACACATGCAACTTTAGATCATTCTGATTGCGCTTTCATGGTTGACAATGAGGCAATTTATGACCTATGTCAAACCAAGCTGAACATTTCACGACCCAGCTACGAAAATCTTAATAGACTCATCGCGCAAATTGTTTCCTCAACTACGGCATCTTTGAGGTGAGTTTATTTTTGCTTCATTTGACATGTTTTTAAAAAGTATTGAATTTGCTGCCTAAAAGAAAAGAATGAATGATATATTTTTTATTTTCATTCAATATTTCATCTATGAGTTCTTCATAAAAATTTTATCCTCATTATCAGTCTTCCATTCAGAAAAAAATAAGTAATTCAGAAAACTGCAAACACATGTAAGTATCTTCTAATCACTTTATTTTTTCGATGAACTCATTTGGCTTTGTTCAATTCGGTGGTGGATAATGGATAATTTTATTCATATCTCCTTAAAATTATATTCAGTTTCTTGATGTATTGAGTTCCGATTTTCAATTCGGATATACAGTGCTTTTCCACCTTTAATCCACCTTTAATAACTTTTGTAATACTGGTATTTAGGAAAAATCCAAAAACTCGTCAATTTATGTTGGAAGGGGCAAGCATTATGGCTTATTTTAACTTACTGGAAAAGCCACCCCCTCACCCCTAGCATCATCCCTTTTTTTTTAAATTACTTCTCATATTTTTTATGTAAAATTTGGATACTCCTCTTTGAGCTGATTTCAAAAATGTATAATACTTGTAGGTTAAAGTGGTTAGTTTATGAGATAAACAACTTTTCTTTTAATAGCACAAATTTTACTTATTTTTTACTTTCACCTTATTTGCCTGTACTAAAATGGGTTGTACAACAGTTCAAACTCTTTTTAACTGTGCTATTTATTATGAAGTTACAATAAGTTTTCAAAATGAGTACCATTCACTTCCATACAATGGTATAATCTATTTTGAAATGCCTCTCTGACATTGCTTAATACGGCTGGATTTGATTGTCGACATTTATTTTCTATCCTCTCTCGTAAATCATCCAGAGATTCTGGTTGGGTAGCATAAACTTTTGTTTTTAAATACCCCCATAAAAAGAAGTCTAGGGGTGTTAAATCCGGTGACCTAGGTGGCCACTCCATCATCTGCCCTCTTCTACCTATCCAACGAGCGGGGAATGTTTCGTTTAAAAATTGTCGGACAGGCATAGCATAGTGTGGGGGAGCTCCGTCTTGTTGAAATACCAGTAAATCTTTGGAAAGGTTATCATCATTTTCTATTATTGTTGTAATACGTGGGTCAACCCCTTCCCTGAGTAACTCAAGATATGATTCACCATTTAAATTTTCGTTGATGAAGAAAGGTCCGACAATGTGGTCACCTAGGATACCACACCAAACGTTTAACTTTTGGGGATGTTGTGTATGGAATTCACGCATTCTATGTGGATCACTTTCAGCCCAATATCTACAATTATGCCTATTTACTAAGCCATTTAATGAAAATGAGCATTCATCAGAAAAGCAAATATTGTTTAACAATTGTGGATTATTATTGATAAATTGCGTCATTGTTTCGCAAAACTCTAGACGACGATCAAAATCATCTTCATTCAACTCGTGCACCAACTTAACTTTGTATGGGTGGTACTTGAATTTATATAGAACTCGGAAAACTGTAGAAGATGAAACACCGATCGCTCTACTTATTGTTGACAACGATTGGGGTTGTTGAGCCTCTAAGCTGACTTGCCCTAAAATTGCCACTTGGATTGCTTCGTTATTTACAAGTCCCTCTCGCTTATGCACTTTATTGCAAACAGACCCTGTTGTGGTAAATTTCTCCATCAGTTGAATTACATACTTATGAGTTGCATGTCTTCCGTCATGTAATTCGTTAAATATTCTAGCAGCAGCTCTTGCACAATTATTATTTTGGTAGTATAAACCTACAATTTCAATTCTTTCTTGCAAAGAGTAAACCAGCGAAACAAAATGAATAATGTATCAAAGTACACTATCGATAGTGACTAGAAATTCTAGTTGACAATGTCAAACTTTAATAAAAAGTAGAGTTTTTAGTTGTTTGGATTTTTGAAGTAGAATAAATAGCACAGTTAAACAGATTAAAGAGTTTGAACTGTTGTACAACCCATTTTAGTACAGGCAAATAAGGTGAAAGTAAAAAATAAGTAAAATTTGTGCTATTAAAAGAAAAGTTGTTTATCTCATAAACTAACCACTTTAACCTACAAGTATTATACATTTTTGAAATCAGCTCAAAGAGGAGTATCCAAATTTTACATAAAAAATATGAGAAGTAATTAAAAAAAAAAGGATGATGCTAGGGGGGAGGGGGTGGCTTTTCCAGTAAGTTAAAATAAGCCATAATGCTTGCCCCTTCCAACATAAATTGACGTGTTTTTGGATTTTTCCTAAATACCAGTGTTACAAAAGTTATTAAAGGTGGATACTTTTATCTGAAAAGCACTGTATATACTTAATAGATTGATGATCTCTATATTATTGTATTCCAATATTCAATTGAGGTGATGATACATTTTATAAAATTCCTTCCATTGCTATCATCTACAACTGCATCATATTCTTGATTTCAATTTTAGAATGTAGGTAGGTAAGGTGAGTCTAAAGTGAACGGGTCTATAACTCTGCAACCCATAAGGATTTATTGTGACTCATAAATATTCAAACCCGAACTGAATTAATCCAGCTTCATAACGAAGCCGACTATTTTATGTGGTGGGTGATCTTTCACGTCAGCTGAAAACAGTGGGACTCTGCCAAATGGTAAAAAAACAAATCGGGTTCGTGGCGGGGCAGGCATAAAATACGTGCTCTGCTACAGGGCTTGAATATGTTGGTGAAGAATGATTTCGATCAAGGTTTCAGGTCATAGTATATTTCCTTCAATCTAGTGAAAATCTCTTAGGGTTGTTCAAGAGTCGAAAAAATGAGAAGTACCGCTCTTGATCCGATGTTATAGGGGAGATTTTGGGGGTCGTCTAATCAACTCCCATCAACTCAGTAAACTCAGCTCAAAAGCTGGAAAAATATAAGAAGCTCTTTATTTTGATCATTTGTTACAGTTGTGTTCGTTTGGTCTATGTCCATCACTTCTGTAGATTGAGGTTATTTGCAGGACCTGCTTCGGGGGAGATTTATACCTACCCTTCTAGGAAGACATGGGGGTCATTTGAGCAACCTACAGCTTCTCTGTACACTCAGCCCAAGAGCTGGAGAAGCTCTTTCTCTTGATGATTTTTTTACAGAAAGGACAGCTTAGTCGACGTCCACCTTCTCTATTGACTCAGGTTTGTTGCAAGATCTGCTCAGGGAGAGATAATTTCCTCTCTTAATGCTTATTCTGCTTTTGCTGTTGAAGAATCTAGTGCAAAGCAGATTTACAAAATGACCTGCTTCTGAGGAGGTGATAAGTCGCTTCCTGGTTGCATCAACTAGCCTCCTAGGTTTGTTCAAGAGTTGGATAATTGAGAAGCTTCTGATCTTGATTCGATGTTATGGGGAAGACTGTGGGCTCGTTTGACCAATCTCCATCTCATCTATAAATTCAGCTCAAAAGCTGGAAAACTGAAGCTCTGTCTCTTGATTTTTTGTTACAGCGAGGATAGTGGAAATCATATAGTCCACGTCCATCTCCTCTGTTGACTCAGATTATTTGCAAGATCTGCTCGGGAGATTACTTCCTTTCTTCATGCAGATTCTGCTTCTGCTTCTGGAGAAAGTAGTGCAAAGGAGATACATAATTCAATTCAATTCAGAAATGTTTATTCAAATTTTCGTTAGATTACATTATAGTTGTGGTAGTGTGTTTTGAGAGGGGCCCTGCAATAGACATATGCCTCTTCAGGGTTGTAGATTCATAAAATATCCTGCTTTTGGGAAGGCTATAACTTCCTGTATTTTTTCAAGAATTGGAGAACTGAGAAGCTTCTGCTCTCGATTCGAAGTTACGGGGAGGACTGGTGCGGTTGTTTGACGAATCTCCGTCTTCCCTGAAAACTCATCTCAAAAGCTGGAGAACTGAGAAGCACTTTCTCTCGATTCTATGTCACTTTGTAACTTTTTTATCTTGTTGAAGTCGTTTAGATGACGTCTTCCTCCTCTTTTGACTCAGTTTATTTGCAATACCTGGTCAGGGGGAGATTATTTTCTTTCCTGAAACAGATTATGCTTCTGCTGCTCAAAAATGTAGTGCAAGGCAGATTCATAAAAGATCGTGCCCTTGGAGAGGCGATAAGTTTCTTCCAGCATACACCACCTTTCCTTCTAGGTTTTTTAAGGGGTATGCAACCTAGGAGCTCTTGCTTTTCGTTCGATGTTTTGGGAAGGACTGTTGGAGTCGTTTGACCAACCTCTATCTCCTCTGTAAACTCAGCTCGAAAGCTGAAGACTTGATTAGCTGTTTCTCTAGATCGTTTTTAACGAAGAAGACATTTAGGGACTTGCATATCTTTTGCGTCTCAAGCTCGCGATTTCATGGTTCATAAGGAGCCACTCGAGTAGCTGGAGAAAGAAGGTCCATTACGGCAGAGCCGACATGATAAGGCTTTCTACGACGATCAAAACTGCGTAACACTATTTCCATTCACTTCCATAGAACATCTGAAAATATGCGAAAAAACGTCCAAGGGAGATATTTTGTAGGCTAGTTTTCATCTGAATTATATCAATTCTCTAGTAAGAGCGAACACACCCCCAAAATCTAAAATGAAAAGGGGGTTAAGTGATATCTGATTATAAATTTCATTGAGCTACCTTTTCAAAGAAACGTGAAAATATTTGCATATCAAGTGTTTTGTAATAAAACATGAAAAATTAAAAAGAAATTTATCGCATTATATCTTCGAAGTATTTTCCATTATTCCCTGATGGGTGGTAAAGTCTACTCGCAAAACAACCCGAAAAACTTCTGTATGAAGTTTTCTACACGCAGCTGTTATTTCTCACTTCAAATCTTTCAAATCTTGAGGCTTTGTTTTACTAAACAATCGTAGGAAGAGATCTACAGGCGATACGTTGGGTTCGATTGCTTCTCTTCGACCAATAAATCTGTCAGGAAATGATAACTTAACCACTGTCTAACTGAAAGAAAGTGTGGTGGAGACTTTCATCTTTCTGAAAGTAAATTAGATCACCTTGCAAAATCATGTGAGAGTCGATGGTTTCTTCAAGCAGATTTGAGTAGAGCTCACCAGTTAGATTTTCCACAATGAAGCTTTAATAATAGTATTCTCGAACGTTCACTTTTGGATACTGTGTATTATATTTCCTAAATCTAGTTTCTCGTCGCTCCAGTAACGACAATATGATTTTGTTAACGTGTACATTAAAAAAACGTACACTGGTCAGTTAAGCAAATATTGTGCAAAATATTTTGGTTTTCTTTCATCTTCTTCCGTCATTGTTTCACAAAATTCAATTCTTCTGTCGACATCGTCGTCATAAACGTGTTTAACTTCAGCGCTTTCCTTACTGTTTCAAGAGATATTCCTACTTGGCGTGCAACAATGATGAGCGATGTGGAGGGTTCTGCCGTAAATGTGCCTGAAAACTTCATTTGCGGTGCTTCATACAAAACATGGCGAATATTTCTTTTTTGATAAACTCAGTAACTAATTTCAGGACATATTTATAATTTAAGTTACTGTTGGGATTTATTTCATTCAATATTGTTGTTGTTCTTTTTGCGCATCTTCGTCAGTCCCCCTGAATTGTGTTACGTTTTCTCCCGTGGTTTTACCAATAATTGACTACACTGAATAATAATCAAATTCAACTCTATTTCACTTTTAATACAACTTCAACTATTATTCGAATGTCTGTTACTTTCATTTCACTATCCCGATAGGCGAGTGGATCGTGTTTATATTTGGCAATCGAAGGTCGTAGAAAATTCTTCGGAATTCTATCGAAGCGGCGAGAACATCGAACAGTAGCGAAACATCGGAAGTACTATTCTCGAAGCAACACCACGTCTGGAACGGCCGCTAGCGCACGTCGAGTTATGCGTTATCTTGGTCAGGTCACAATTGAATTATAGCTACCAGCGGCGGCCGGCGTTACTTTTTTCAGGGCATGATTTACAACAATAATAATAATTTCAGGTCTTTGTTGAAGTATGAACAACAAAACTCGCTGAACTAATTTCACAATAACGTAATTTTGTCAACTAGAAATGGTCTCAGGAGTGATAAATGAAGAATAATTCGACTAAAAATTCAACAATGCTTTAGTTGGACCCTTTTCTTTACGGTTTGTATTCAAGTTGTGAAATATGGAAAAATAGAAAGAATGATCAACTTCGTAATTGACGTTTATACCATACAAGTACATATTTTGATTAAATTACAGTCGTTTTAACATTATTATTTACTTATTTCATTATTAAGTTGGATATTAGAAGTAAAAATACTTTAAACTCTCACCGTTATGTCAAACGACTTCAGTTTCTTCAATTCCAATTCATTTTGAAATAATATCACGAAGTATTTCTGATACCTGAACTTGTTTAGGTACAGTTTCCAATGGCTTTTTCACAGACTGCTAACAGGAAAGGTAAAGTATGTGGTATTTTTGAAAAGGTATCTGAACGACCTTCGAAATGAAGTATCACTCAACTCCCCTTTTCATTTTAGATTTCAGTGATTGTATCGGTTTCTGCTAAAGGGTTGATGTCCTCCTTGAAAACACGTTTCACGTGTTTTTGACATATTATTAGATTTTCTGTAGGAGTCGAAATAAAGAGAGTGGTACGCTTTCAAATTTACACATAGTATAGTTAGTTTATCTTCTGATTATTTTATTCCGTTGCTGGAACGTGCGCCAAAAAAGAGCTACAGTACTAGCGTGTGGAAAAAACGTGTTCATTGGATGCATTCTACGCAGAGGGTGAAGTTCTGCCTTGATGAAATATATTTATCTGAGAACATTCTCTGATCGATCTACTGTTTCAGATTTGATGGTTCCATGAATGTTGATTTAACGGAGTTCCAAACAAATTTGGTACCCTATCCAAGGATTCACTTTCCTCTTGTTACTTATGCTCCCATTATATCTGCCGAGAAGGCCTATCACGAACAGGTATCAGTCGCTGATATCACAAATGCTTGCTTTGAACCAGCAAACCAAGTGAGTATAGTCGGATTTTCTTTAATGAAGGTAACATATTTTCATGCGAGAGGCTTTGATTATTGTTATAAAATTTCAGTTGAAACAAACCCAGAAAAACTTGTTTTAGAGATAACTTTTTCACGAAGTACCCTCCGAATTCACAGAGGTCGAACTCATTCATTTCTAAAACTAAGAAGCATTCATCCAGAGATATTTTTTCTTATAAATGACAATTTGATCGAATACGGTTAAAATTGAATTTTTGAATTTGCAACATTATTTGCAGTTGAATTCAAAATGAATCATTAGTATTCGAAATATATCAAATGAAAACGAGATTTTTCGTCATTTTATTTTAAAAATTTTGTTGTCCGTGAAGAAAACAATAGATATGTTACCTGCCTACACTTATCATAACTCGTGATTCTTTACCTCTTCACCTGTCAGTTACCTCGAATTGTATCAATGGAAGCATATTGCTATGCATTTTTTAAATAATTGTGCGGTTTGTTGGGTAACCTCAATCCGGAAATTTCGTTATGAAGTTATTTCATATACTGTATTCAGAATGTATTCAGCTTGAGTTGCAATTTGATCCAGTTCCAATGTTCCATAAGAGCTTTCATTTACATTCTCTAAGAAGAAAAGAATACTCAATATCTATACTTCTATAGTAATATTATAAATGTGAATGTTTGTGAGGATGAATGTATTTATGTTTGTGGCTCTTTCACGCCTAAACGACTGAACGGATTTAGATGAAACTTAACATAAATACAGATTATACATCAGAATAACATATAGACTACAATTTACAAAGGTTTTGTGTAATTCTGGTCATAATATAACGAAAAGTATTAAGTAAGTTGGAAAAATACTTGCTCCCTGAGAACTATCTCGGCGTGTGCTGCCTATACCGTTGGAGTTACACGCAGATAATGTACCGTAGGATTGTTTATTTCAAATAGTTCTAAATAAAAGTCCGCCATAGCATATTATCTACCTTTTATGTGACGAACGCGGGCAGACGCGTGAGTACCCACGTACACAGTACTAGCGGTTCCCTGCTGTTTAACTCGCGTTACTGTGGGAACCTACCCTATGCGGTATTCCAGGTCATGACCAATTTACATTTTTCATGCTTAGGCGTGAAAAAGTAAAAAACGTTAATACATACATTACATTCATCCATCCTCAGAAACTTTACGTATTTATAATATTAGTAGGAGTAAGATTAGTGGGATTACCAATGTATTTCATTCTAATCCTTTCAGTTTTTTTTTTGCTGATGCTATTCATTATTGTATAAGTGGGTACCTATTGATTGACTGAATCTAGAATCTTGGAATATGCAGGTAGGTTCTTTGTATAGCGTAAATAAGCAACAAAAGGGAATCAGGAATTTCCACCCCAAGGGGGAAAATAGAGGTTTAAAGATTGTACTGAATTTTGTCAGTTTTGAAGTTGGAAACCTGAGTTTTGGGTTGATGAAAAAATATTGTAATGAAATGATATGTCACAAAACTTATGTGACATACCAGTTTCTACGCGGGCGAAGCCGTGGGCAACACCTAGTCATATACTAGATATATGATAAACGATCATTTTATTCTTGAGAAAGCTATTGTATGGCGAAACACGAATCCCTTTATAGTGAAAATCATAAATGAACTGTATTAAAATGTTAAAACTGTTAAAAATATGTTTTTCTGTTAACGAAAGACAACTCTCAAAAGTCGAAAGTTTTAAGAGCTAAGGACTAACAAGGTCTTACTTTTTAACGTGCGATTCCTACCATTGCACGTAAATAAATCAAGACGGTGGTGATGGGTTCCATAGGAGATGAGAACATAAAAAATCAATTTAGAAAGTGTTGGCGGATCCTATAGATGGCGTCTTCGTGAGGGCAGACGTTGTCACTACTTCTTAATAAGACTTGTCCACTAATGAGACAAATAGCGGGTCCAAACAGCGGTATCTGGTGTTGGATCACGAATGCTTGGTCTTTGGGTTTTAGTTTCAACTGAAACGCACTGGTCTCGTATACCTCAACATATTTTTATAGACACTACATGTGTCTGATTGAATATATCTCTTATTTCAGATGGTCAAATGCGATCCCCGTAATGGAAAGTATATGGCATGTTGCATGTTATACCGAGGAGATATTGTGCCGAAAGATGTTAATGCGGCTATTTCTATCATCAAAAGCCGAAGGAATATCCACTTCGTTGATTGGTGTCCAACCGGATTCAAGGTTGGAATAAACTATCAACCGCCAACAGTTGTGCCGAATGGTGACTTAGCAAAGGTAACAGCCCAATATAGAATTTTGTTCGAAACTGAAATTCTCAGAGTTGAGTTGAGATGAATTTGTAACATCGAAATTACGGTAATCAGCAGAAAATTGACTTTTCTACTGCCCTCAAAGGTTGTATTTTGTTTCGATAGAACTTCTGTTACAGATAGCAAACGATATGACTTGAATATTCAGGTTTCATAATTGACCACAGTTTTGATGAATATAACTCAGATTGTTATTGAAAAGCTTATCGTTGAACAGTTGGGCTGAAAAATTCGTAGACTCACAGAGAAAAAATATTATTCAATATAGTTGTCTTCGGGGGCTTTACAATGAATTTAGCAGTCATACAATTTTTCGATAACCTTTTTATAGTACGATTTATCTTCAGCCTCAAAATAGGCCTTAGTTTCGACGATTACCTCTTCATTGGCGTTCAATATCTTTCCAGCGAGCATTCATTTGAGATTTAGAACACCAGATCTGGAGGATACGGTGGATGCAAAAGCAATTGAAAGCCCAATTCATGCAATTTTGTCATCGTTTTCATTGATTTGTGACAAGGTGCATTGCCTTTATGAAATAGTACTTTCTTTTTTTTAATAGGGCCATTTTCCCGCGATTCCGTTCTTCAAACGCTTCAACAACGCTATGTAATAGTCGCTGTTGATGGGTTTTCATTAGTTTTTAAGATAGTCGCCATGCACATTCCAGACGCCATGCGCCATGTGCATCCCAAATTACTGATACCATAACCTTGCCAGTCGACTGTTGCTTCTTTGAACGCTTTGGAGTCGGTTCACCACGTGCAGTCCACTCAGGTGACGATTGTTTTGATTCTGGTATGAAATGATCGAGTCATGTTTCATCCATTGTCACAAATCTACGTTTGTTACAGCTTCAAACATTTCTCAGAATCATCAATTCGTTGTTGTTTTCGATCGATTGTTAGCTCGCGCGGCACCCACTTTGAACGCATGTCGAACGCATTCCTTTGATATCTTTAGAGCCTCCGCTATCTCTATCAGCTTCACTTTGCGGTCATTCAAAATTCTTTTGTGGACTTCTTTATGTTTTTGTCGGTAACGGCCCTTTGGGGCGTTCTCTGCGTGCAATGTCCTCGGTGCTCATTTCATCCCGTTTAAACTTAGCAAACCACTTCTCAATGGTTGGTTTTCCTGGTTCAAAGTCCCAATAATGTTTATCAAGCCAAGCCTTGGCTTCAACAGTATTTTTTCCGACAAAAGCAATACTCAATTATCACACAAAATTCCTTTTAATTTTGTAATTGTTTTTCAAAGCACAAACACAAGCACTACATTTTCTTCAAACTAACAAAAGTTGCTTCACTCAAAATGTTCTATTCCACAAACTAATAGTCCGACAGCTGTGGAGTTTGTACACGTGTCTTTTGAAGGTTAGGGTTAACTAAAAATCATATGGATTCAATACTCGTAACGTCATCTGTGTGTTAGTCTGCGAAATTTTCAGCCCACCTAATATTCATAATTTGGAATAGATTACTGATGGAGTTATAAATCATTGGGAATTCTATTGACGAGAATAATAAAATCCGGGATAGTCGGTAACCAGATATCAGGTCTATTGATTTGTTTCATTATTCAAAGGTTTCAAGAGCTGTATGCATGTTGTCAAATACCACAGCGATATCTGAAGCTTGGGCAAGACTGAACTACAAATTTGATCTCATGTATGGAAAGAGAGCTTTCGTTCACTGGTGAGTATCTTACTGACTTTCTTTAGAATGTCACAAAATGGTGGTTTCACCTATTAAACACTTCATCTGAGTATTGACTCTATTCAAGAATATCTGATGACGGTGAAATCTTCAAAAATAGTGAGAGAACGATGGGTGAAAATTATAGAACAATACAAGTTTTTTAAATATTCTTTAAAATATATTTTTTGTGAAGGACTCAATATTTTATATCGTTTTTTGGGTTTATCACCTGCCACAATCTGAAAGAATTTAGGCTGAATCGATAGAGAATCTGTTGAATACGAGTTACTGACTAATTGAACTTTTCAGTAGTTTATATTAAGGATTAACTTTCCGGGATGAAATTCTCAGTTTGCCCTCTACTTTCACTACACTTCAGCAGATTCCCTTTTGATTTAGCTTTTATTTTTTCAGATTGTGTGAGGTTATAAAACCAAAAAAACAGTTTGAAAAAACAAGTATTGATTGTATTGCAATACTCTGTGTGAACATTTTTTCTTCATGCATATTCTGTTATTTTATCCATCACATTTGAAAAATTCATTTGTTTCATATGTTTTATAAAGAACGTAAATTTAATTCATGGTACTCTGACATGCAACACCGGAAATTCGGACTTATAGCCATATTAAAACAGACAAAACTTTTGAAACAACCTAACGGTAGGTTTGATATAGTAATCAGTGATCAAGAAGTTATCAGTTCTATGGATAACTCTTGTATCAAGAAAGGGATATTAAATCGTAATCTTTCATCATATCTATTAACAAAATCAAGATTTCATAAGGTATTGCACAAATGACATCGTTATCATATTTCTTTGAGAAAAGGAATTTCAAAACTCTACTTAGGAAGTGTATCTTCAAAAAGATGGTCCATTACGTAGAATTTGAGTTGAAAATGAAATTATAGTTGACTCACGATAGTACGACACTACGGGATCGTCTTGTTAACAAAAATGTCGGATTACCAAAGATTGGCTCTCTTTAATTGAATTTGCAGTATATACATTAGGAAATCTAGTTAACGATGAATTTTTATGTAATATTTGACTAGAAAAGATTCAAAATATGTAATGAGGTCAGGCTTCAGTTTTTACAAAAGAAGAGAAATTTATTTAATATTAAAATCATATCACAACATGAATCGGTTTTACAGGTTGAGGTAAGACCAACTAGACTAGACCGATGACGGCGCAGCGTCGGACTACCGAGCGTGTCGGACTGTAAAGTATCGGACTATCGCGAGTCAATTGTATTTCAATAATTTTTTTTTGTTTATTAATTTTATCATTCCATCTTTTGATTATACTTTTCTCTACTAGATTTATAGGTAGGTATATTGGTGGTGATGATGATTTTTCATTTATAAAAATCGAAAGAATCCTTATAAAATCATTTTCAAAATTATAAGCATCAGTAAGAATTTTAGTAATCATTTGGGAATTTTAGTAATCATTTGGGAATTTTTGATGTTTTTAGCATCAATGGAAGAAATGGTAGGTCTCAGTTTCATACTAGGTTAATGTATATTAGAGAATCTATAATATTTGGGTGACATGGAACTGGATGATCCATGATGATAATTATAGAAGTGTCACAATGTATTTTATTGAAAACGCGTTTCGCCATACGGTAGCTCCATCAGTAACTGGTACATTAAACTATTTTATAATATATTTTATATAACGGTAGGTAATAATGAAATAAGTTGAATGATTGAATCTGGTAAAACAAGCAGATTTTGAATGCAATACAATATTTTTTTAAAAACAGGTACAATATTGGTAATTCATGTTGGAACTCAATTAGATAAATGATTAATTCTAGCAAAACGGGTAGATTTCGTTAACACAAATTAATAAACATTTAATATTTTAGAAAAACAGTTAATATATGAATATTTGATGAGAACAAGTTCAATAATTATGAATGAATAACTTCCTGTTGATCGTTTAAAACAATTTTGAGTTTATTGATTTCCAGAGATTCTAGCAGATTTAATTTTTGTTCTTTATTTTCTGTTAGTTTTATGTGGAAGTTCATGTTGTAATCATGTTCATTCTATAACTAAAAGGTGGAATTTGTTTTCTACTCTTATTTGTATTGGTCATATTGTTTGTTTTGTTTGTTTCGCTATTGTGCTCTACTGAAATGAAATAGAGTATACTCATACCAGTTATGTAATCGAATTTAGCTGTTGAATGGTGTACTGAATTAATAAATGATTATTTGTCACAGGTACGTTGGAGAAGGCATGGAAGAGGGAGAATTCTCGGAAGCCAGGGAAGATCTGGCGGCATTAGAAAAAGATTATGAGGAAGTTGGAACAGACTCTGCAGTAGATGAATGTTTTGATGGAGAACAAACGTTTTAAAAGGCGGATGGCCGGTCCATATTTTCGAAAGAGTACATTGGTATTTTGGTATATTTCTACCGTCTTCCTTTTTATGTTTTACTAGTCATATACATCAACAGTGTCCTGGGGTGAATGTTATTTTTATAATTCATAGTTGTTATAATTTTTGTTCTACCCATTTTTAATTCTGCATATATCGTATCTTATTTATTTAATCTTCAAAATAAATGTTTCTACCAAGTTGGTAATTGTTTTATTATATAGTCAATATTTGAAAAAATATAGGTAGAGAGAATATATTACGTGATATAGCAATGAGTTATTGAGATGTATAGTTACCTTCGTGACGAAAACATTTTTTGAAGAGTTTCATATTTTGTAAAAGAAAACATGTGAGATACTTTATCGCCGCTGGCCGTCGTCAATCGATTGTGGGCTTGGTCAAGGTTGCGTTCAACTCGACTTGCGCTTCGCGATCGTTTTAAATATCGCGTCACTTCGAGATAACTCGAGCGACTTTCCTTAACGATATATAAACACTACCAACACGTAAATTGAGGAGTTTAGTACAAAGTGCGGTACGAAGGTTCTAATGAGACGATCGAATTTTCAGTTGAAGTGTTTGTATTGTCAGTGTAGCAGTGAAATAAAGTTTAATTGTACCGATTAATCAATAATTGTCGCTCTCACGGGGAAACCGTATCATTGTTTTCGAATAGAAAAGAGGACCTTGTGATAACTCGATTGATAAGATTGTTGGTGTATTTTTGGTTAGCAGTTATATATTATTTCAATGAACCTAGAAATGAAAGATAAGTATCACAGAGAGTTCAAAAAAGTCTGCAGACAAAAACAAAGAGAAGCATGGAGAGCCTACTGTGAGGCAGTCGAAGACTTCCCACTAGCTTCTAGGCTACAGAAGGAACTCTCAAATGACCACCATAAGAGTATCGGCATTCTGACGAGGGAAAATGGTGACAAAACCGCCAACCTCCAAGAGAGTGCCGAGATTCTTATGGAAACTCACTTTCCAGGTTCTGTCTTTCCTGGACAAGATAAGATGGGCCATATCGGGATTTTCCCCCTTCAAGTCACCAGGATCTGACGGTATAAGACCAGCCATACTTCAGTGGGGACTGGATATTCTTATGCCGCACCTGGTTGGAATATTCAGAGCCTCTCTATCTCTAAGGTATATTCCCAGTAAATGGAGAGAAGTACGAGTAGTATTCATACCCAAACCAGGTAGGAAGGACTACACCTAATGATTTGGCCCTTCACCATGTGGTTGGCAGAATCGAGAGATCATTGGGCAACAAAGAATCCACCCTGGGTATATTCATAGATATCGACGTTATTGGGGATGTCCACAGGGAGGAGTCTTATCACCCTTTCTCTGGAGTGGATACCTTGATTATTCACCTTAACAATAATGGATTCTACACAAATGCATATGCAGATGACATGGTTATCTTGCAGACCGGCAAATTTGTGAAGACACTGTGCGATAGAGCGCAGGATGGGATCAAATTAATAGAAACATGGTGTAAGGAACACTCACTGTCGATCAATCCCAAGATGACTGAGATGGTCCTTTTCACTAGGAAAACCTCTCGAAATCTTCAAAAGCAAATTGAACTTCTCTGGAGAGGTGAAATACCTTGGTACTACCCTTTACAGGAAGCTAACATGGAACTCTCACCTACAGTGTAGAGCAAAATGAGCATATGTGGCTTATGAGCAATGTCGGAGGACAGTGAGACGCGGATGGGGTCTTTCACCCCGTGTGGTCATCTGGATCTACACTGCAATAATAAGACCTACTTTAACGTACGGAGCCATTGCTTGGGGACCGAAAGTTCTACAAGCAACGGCCATTAAAAATTATATCAAATACAGCAACTGGCTTGTTTAAACATCACAGTAGCCAATGGAATTAATTACGGGTCTGAACGTTAAGGAGGTTGCGTTAATGGCCATGTTACGATTGCGCACGGCTGGTGTAAACCTCGAAGTAGGAATGGATGATTGAAGCTGAGCCTATGGCGAGATTTGCTTACCGCTCAACCTCTGCTGCAGGCAACCAGTGATGCAATTCAACCCAGGTTTGTGTTTAATAAACCCTACAAAATACAAATAAAACAGAATACAGAGTCAGATGCTAGAAATGCAATACGCATATATACAGACGGCTCAAAACCAGAAAAGGCTCAGGATGTGGGGTGTACTCCAGGTCACTAAGCCTAAGGATTAAAAGGGGAATGGGAAAAATACCAGCGTGGTCCAAATAGAACTGGCTGGTATCTCAATCGCCACAAAAGAAATAACCAGGAAAGGAATTTGTGGCAAAAACATAACAATCTGTACTGATAGCAGACAAGCTATATTAGCCTTGAACAGACGTGTTACTCCAGGTATAGTACTAGAGTGCCACCAAGATTTAGCCAAAGACTCGGTAGATAATAACAGTATCCTGAGGTGGGTCAAAGGGCACGACAGGAGTAAATGTAATCGCATTGCCGACTCTTTAGCCAAGGATTAGGAATTTCAGGACCCAGTGGCACCTACGGCCTGATGACTTCGACAATTGCGAAACTAGCCAAATGTTACACTGCTCAATGCCTAAAGAGATGGAATGGAATCAAAGGATGCAATCGTGTCAGCATAACCCCAAACGACCCTGGGAAGCTGACCCGAAGAAATATCTGGCGATGACCAGGAAAAATCTACACTCAACAGTAGGATTTCTGACTGGCCACTGTTAACTAAGGAAACACCTCCATAATATGGGGCTAGTGGACACACCTCTATGCAGGATATGTAAACAGGACGATGGGACTGTCAAGCATGTCCTTATGCGAGTGCCCGGAATTATCGTCAATAAGAGGGTGTGTTCGACGAGTTTTGGCCTACACCTGCCAATATAAAGGAAATGTCTCACAGTGACCTGTCTACCTTCCTGGAAAGGGCAGGATGGACGTTGATCTAGGAGGACGACTCTTCGGGAGGATGTACAATGGGTCACATGTGGCCTAAGTGCTGTGGGCTTACAGTCACCCTTCCTACTCTACAGATACATATATAGAAGTATCACAATTTCGGAAAACACTCAATCCAGTTTATTCTAGTAAATAACTCAAATGTTTATCTTTCATTTCCTGAAAATGGTGAGGTTAGTTTACAAATTA
Organism: Leptinotarsa decemlineata; assembly: GCF_025532065.1. Classification (NCBI taxonomy): domain Eukaryota; kingdom Metazoa; phylum Arthropoda; class Insecta; order Coleoptera; family Chrysomelidae; genus Leptinotarsa; species Leptinotarsa decemlineata. The sequence goes on from NW_027412586.1 coordinate 3,982,961, forward strand.
TTTATAGATACAGAAACGTGCAATACGATGCATATATGTACAACTAAGCCTAGGGATTCTTGTCGACCTCTTTTCGCCTCTAACTCAATCCTAACTATGGTCTTATTTATATAAGTAACGATTTTCCTTCTCTTTAAAAATAGGAACTTTTTAACAACTTGGACGAGCCAATGTATCAAACCAGACAAAGATTCACCTTCAAATTACCGCTGTCTTCTTCGACTTTAGTTAAAGATTTCGAATTGAAGGGGTTATATTTTTTAGGAGTGATTGATTTTTGGGAAAGAAAGTTTTTGGAGTAGTAGAAAGCCAAAAACTTTCTTGAAGATTTCATTATTTACATCGGTCACAAAGTGTTCAATCACCTTCCTCAAGTTATAAGAATGATAAATGACCTTAGCGCTCTTAAGAAAGAGTTGAAAAATTTGCTTTCTGTGAGACCTTATTATAGGTTAGCAGAATTCTATGATGATAATTTTAATAGAGTATGAATAACTTTTATATCGACGGTATTTTATTGATTTGATTTGTTTTGATTCAATTCAATTCAAATTGATTTATTCCATTTTACTGACCATGTTCTTATGTCCTGAACTTTTTTATTAGATTACTATTATTAACAGGTCTCTTTTCAGTTCACGTTATCACTTACGTTTTGTGATTTTACTTTTGTGATTTCATTTATATTTCATATTTCTCACAAGGCTTTGTCAATAAGAATTCATTCTTCGGGCAATAAAGTATATTTTGAATTTGAAATTGATTTCTTATATTAGGGAATTTTCCTGAAGTAATATCTTTGCAAGAATCTTTTTTTACTTCCTCGAGTTCTATCACATATATTCTTAAAAGATCTAGAGGCGCCAAGCAGGCAATTTTGAAGGACCACGTGTACCTATCCATTAATTTATAAACCAACTTCTTTATTGTCAGCAAGTAAATGGTGAATATTTGAACATTTCTTGAGATTACCTATTGTGAGTTTTGGATGCATTCATTCATTCCATATCATTTGATATATCATATATCTATTTCCATAGATTTTGAAAAGCAGAACAGGAGTAGACAGGGAAACGAAAGCCATTTTCAATGAGTTATCACTCCACAATTGGGGATGACACCCCTACTGATAATGTTTTTGCAATGATTTCAGGGTTGTCTGTCGCCCTTAGAAAAAAACTTCACTTGCTTTGGTACATTTTCGACGTTCTACTCTGTATATTCAAATTATAGCAATTTCAAATTCATTAAAGTTTCTATTATGACCGATATATTAAATGTAGTTGGAATAACTAGTTGTTGGAAAATTATAACCTATTTATTTCTGTAATACTTTTAATTGAAATAATTGTCCAATTGAAAAATAACTTCTTGGAAAACCAGAAATGTTTCAAAACATTACCGAGGCTACATTCCGAAAGCAAGTAGTGATATGGAATCTAGTAGTGATATGAAATTGTCTTCTGAAAAAGTAATACTATAATTTCAAATGTTATTTTTTATTGGGATTCCATGTTCATTTTCAGGATTACAAGTTACCTCATGTCTTCGAATTCGAGAGGAAAATTCTTCTTTACTTGGGATGCTTTCCCAACAACGAGACATGCAGAGGAAGTTTAAGTAACTTAACAGCAGTTATAACTCTTTCAATTTCCATCTCAATTTACATGATGATGATAATTGGTATTTTTATCGAGTATAAAAATGTATCGGCAGTTGCTGAAACTCTCCTCATCGCTGGAACACAAACGGCTTGTCTTTGCAAAGTTTTTAATTTGATTATCAAAAAGAAAAACATTTTAGAGTTGGAGGACATTATTTCGAAACCCGAGTTTCGACAGTTTTCCGAGGAAAATTTAAAAATTATGAAGAACTCTGTGAGAATCGCCGAATGGTTTGGTAGAATTTATCGAATGATTTGTTTTACTGCTATCACTTCTGACATGTTCCATCCGCTTTCGAATATTGAGGACGGTGCTTTACCCCTAACTGTTTGGAACCCATGGGATGTTCGTAAGACGAGTCATTATATTTCAGCTTTTACGTTCCATATGGTTTCCCTGAGTTTGAGTGCGTTGACAAACTCAACAATCGACATTTTTACTTGTCAATATATAATGATAATCGTCGGCCAACTGAAAATCATAAAAAACGGCTTATCTGATATAGATTATGGGTCAAGTAATGATAATGTAATGAGAGATATCATAAGAAATGTTAATTCACATACGACGGTCTTAAGGTTAGTCAAATATCATGAATTAGTTTCAGAAGGAAGCCAGTTATTCTTTTTCAGCAAGATATTATTTTCTTTCTCATAAAAACTATATTAGAAACGGTAAAAAAATTGATTATGAAATATACTTTGCCCATGATCAAAGGGGACAAAATTCGGACTGGCAGGTTATTGTCAAGTGAATCAACTCATGCTTTCGGAAAAAGCACTACTCCAAAACACTCCAACTGCAACTTCTTGACGAGCCTTTCATTAACCAACTTAGCATCACCAGGAGATGATCCAAACAAATTCCTGATTCAAACTCTCTTTATTTATATGTAGTAACATTCCATTAGTTCGGACTTCCATTGTCTAATATGATATAAATTGATTTGAAATAACTGAATGAATCTGTAAAAAAATAAAAAGATTAGCAGAAAAATAACAATTATATTAAGCAAAAAACTGAAATTACAATGAAATAACATACAAGTAACAACAAAAAAATAAAAAATTCGAACTATTAACACGAGATGAAAATTAAAAAATTATTAACAAGAAGAACAACTCAGTAGCACTTGTGCTAACTGAGTTGAACTTCGCCTTTTGTTATGTCAGCAACTAGCTCTCTAATTTATTTAAATATTTGTATGTAACTATAGCTGGGTAACAATAAAGACGATTATTATTATTATTAAATGAAAATTAAAAATTAAAAGATTCCAACTTCACGACATTTGGATTGTTAGAATCCACAATCGTCTTCGGTTGATAACTGGACTTATTTCTCAGAGATCTGACTATTTATAGCTCATTCGAGTGCTTTCACCTATACCCTCTTCCCTCTATCCGCTTCATCGGTTTTAGCGTGAGCTGACAGATTGGCAGGAGTTGGTCGTGTTCCGATTGATTAGAGGTTTCCATATGTAACGTATCTCTACGCTAGCTTGACTAAATGCGTTGTTGGACAACATATATGCGGCTTCTTTAAATTTTCTCCTAAACCAGTGTTCTGGTTTCTCCTCAATGTGTGTGTTTCTTGTGTTCGGTAATGCGAACTTTCAATGGCTTCTTAGTTTCACAATGCGTTGTTGGAGAACATATATGCGGCCTCTCAGTTTCACTAATGTATGATTCTCCGTACTCGCAGGATATCCGGTAAATTAAAATCTTGGAATCGCAGTCCGCGTTTGGTGGCCTAGTTTTCGTGAGGCTGCTACGGATAGTGATCTCAGATCTGAAGCAGGTTCTGATGTTATACTTGAACTCAATCCTTCTTATCCTTTCCGACAATCCTCAGATGTAGAGAAGTACAAGTACTGGTGGTGGCCGCTTCTCTTCCTTGTGGAGCTCCTGCTGTCTTCTGGTTAAAGCCTGTTCCACCATCACTTTGGAGTAACCTCAGCTTTTTGTGCATCATACCCAAAGGTTTTTTGCTGAAATCGCCAATCCTAAGAGAGAGAGTCAAACGCATATTGGAACGCGCCAGCCAAGCACTGATAAGGTTTTGAATTAATTATCACCGTTGGAAGAGGTATACTCTGATGCAGGATGCCACAAAACGATTTGAATAAATACGAAGACAAACCTTGAAAGAGGATCATGGACCAAAGTTCCTGCCCGCTCACGGACATAGAGGAATCCTCGTTGAGAAAATGTCTAAACTTCGTCATTGTACCAACATCTGTGCCCACTTTGGAAATAATACCTGCAGTGGAATTCACCAGTTTCCTTATTGATCAGATCGAGGCAGAAGAATTCAAATGGAAAATCAGAGAACAGCTATATCGAGAACCAGTTCGAACATCTAACATCAGCAATGAAGAACGAAGAGTTCTGAACGGGCAACGAAGAGACAACACCATCAAGATCTTACCTGCAGATAAGGGAAACGCTACTGTTGTGATGGAACAAAAGATTGTTGTGTGCGAACAAAAGATCGCAGAGGTGCTTCAGAAAGGAAAACACACGAAGGTCATAAGGGACCCTACTGCATCAATTGAAAAGAAGTTGTTCCAGTCTTTGAAAAACACAAATTATATTTTTCGGAAAAAGAGAGATCATCGCTAACACCGCACCACAGTAAGCCCCCTCACTTGTATGGACTACCCAAAATCCATAAGAAGGATGTTCCACTCAGACCGATCATTAGCTCCAGAGATTCAGCCACTCAGAACTTGTCCAGATTTTTACTAACAATAATTAAATCACTATAAAGAAAAACATCATCTTTTGCAAGGCATTTTGTTGAACTACTAGGGGCAATCGAAGTCAAAAAGCAGGATCAACGGATCGATTTCGACGTGGAAAACCTATACACCAACGTTCCTGTCGAAGAAGCACTTCAAATCATACAGAAGAAGTTTTCCGAAGGTGAGGACCTGAAAGGTAGAACAAACTTACCGATATAAATAATCATGAAATTACTGGGATGCTGTGTAAGAAACTGCTACTTCCAACTGAAGAACGAATTCTTTACGCAAGATGAGGGACTGCCAATGGGATCGCCACTTCCACCGGTTATAGCCAATATATGGCTATTGAAAAAGCCCACAAGACGCCTCAAGTGTGATTGAGATACGTGGACGACACCTTCATAATATGGAATCATGATAATGCAGAACTAGACGCTTTCCTGAAGCACATCAACAACGTAAGTCCTTCCATCACTTTCACAATGGAGAAGGAAGTCCACAACGAATTGCCATTCTTAGACGAATTGGTGAAGAAGACCGACACTAAATGAGAAACATCTGTATATCGAAAACACACTCACACGGGAGAGTATCTGAACCAGGAATCCAACCACCGTCAATTGACTAAGAGAGGAATCGTCAAGACTACTAGACCGTGCTGTAATACAAAGGAAGGTCTCGAAAACGAAGTAGGCATCATCAAAAATAACCTCCAACAGAATGGTTACTCCAAAAGGCTGATGGAACGGGTGGAACTGCTCCACAAGGAAGAGAAGCGGCCACAACCAGTACTTGTACTTCTAGGCTACATCAGAGGATTGTCGGAAAGGATAATTGGGTCCAAGTATAATATCAGAACCTTCTTCAGATCTGGGAACACTATCCGTAGCAGCCTCAGGAAAACCAGGCCATCAAACGCGGGCTGCGATTTCAAGAATTGCATTTACCGGATACCCTGCGAATGCGGCGAATCATACATCGGTGAAACTGAGAGGCCGCATATATGTTCTCCAACAACGCATTTAGCTAAGTTACCTTAGAGATACGTAACATATGAAAACGTCTAATCCAGTGGAACACAACCAACTCCCGCCAAACGTTCAGCTCTCGCTAAAACCGATGAAGCGAAGAAAGGGAAGAGGGGATATGTGAAAGCACTCGAATGACCTATAAATAGTCAGATCTTGGAGAAATAAGTTATCACCCAAAGACGATGTGGATACTAGCAATCGAAACGTCGTGAAGTTCATTTTTTTTGATATTTTTGTTGTTGCTTGCGTGTTATTTCATTGTAATTTCAGTGTTTTGCTCAATATAATTGTTATTTTTCAGCTAATCTTTTTATTTTTTACAGATTCTTTCAGGGATTTCAAGTCAAATTATATCCTATCAGACAATGGAAGGCCGAACTAATGAAATGCATCACGAAACATTGTCAACCACCTTCAAACAAACGTATATCTAACAGTATATATTTCCACTTTCCGTCAAGCAGCAAAAATTTCTAGGGTGAATAATGATTTGTTTGTGATGGGACAACTACCTACTCTTAATATTTTTTTCTTCCGGAGGATCCAGTCCTCTCTATTTGGAAACAGTACTGCATAAGGCATTTCGTTGTTGACAGTTGGTGGCATAATGTCAGAGTTCATTTCCAGAATGCTGTGACTTCCAATGTCAATCAGCAGTCTATTGTACCTTGCATTAGATTAATTTGTGCAATTGGCGATGTGCACAGGTCTATATGCAGTCCATCTAGCCTCTCTCTACAGGAAAATAGGGAGAGGAGGTCACGCATCAATGATTTCTAGAGCGAATAATGAGCGAGAATAAGAATCATGTCACATTTTGCTATTTCCAGACTTTCGAAGCTTCAGAAAGTCTAGTATTATGAGTGTCGAGCGACACTCATAATATTAGACACACGAAGAAAGCACCCGACGCCAAATATCTATTAATTGAAAATTTATTTCAAATAAACTTTATCAATAAAATTTTGATATAAGTAATCAGTACTCTGAATTATGGACAATCCATTGCAACTTTTCCATGCATGACAAACTCTATTCATTGATTTAAGGTACGGGCCTTTCCATTGTGTCGGGATCCATGATGGCAGGATTTTGAGGCCCTGTGCTGTCTACAATTGAAATTTTTCAAAATTATCTAATTCAACCTGAGTGCCTTTCCTCATTTCGTTTTTTACAAACCAAGTTTCGGAAACTACTGACGAAAGAGATTCGTCCTCTATTTTTCCCTGTAGTCCCTTCTTCAAAGTGAATGATCGAAACCAGAGCAAAATATTCGTTATTTTACACCAGACAGCTCTGTTTCGACCAGCCATAGGTCTACGCTACGGCTGAATCACTACGCTGGACTCGACTGCTTTTCGTTTGGTTCCTTATAGCTTGCAAAACAACTATGTGAACTATTTTACAATCTGGGTGGAGATAAATCACAATCTAATGTTTTTACACAATCGAATTTTCAGGAAATAAATATTTTGAAATAAATTTCGATATATTAATCTCTCCCAACTACCTACACAGTAGGGTGTGGTAAACGTCTGTCGAAAAACAACTAAGTACTTCCCACGCTGGATATTGTATTATATCTTACAGACATTTATGCAAGATTCCTCACAGAGGCTAGTCTCGCAGATGTTTCTCGATCATCCAGCAGCAGGACCATGCTGAATTTATTCAAAGTAGATCACCTGCAGACCGCGGTTTCGAGGTATTACTTTTCGTCAGTAAAGGAAAAATGCTACCCAGACAGCAAAGTATCTGAGACTCGATTAATTTCAACACGGCTCCGCTATATATATGAAACCTTCGTCTGAGAGGACGATGGTTAACTAGTAACAACTCCATCTCGTGAACAAAGACCCAAACGGGGAAGAAACATCCCATATATCAAAACTCTAACAGAAATCAAAAATGAAAACTATCGAGGAGAGATACATACGTATATTGAAATTAGATTTTTGAAATCAATGAAGATAGTTCAAAAATGAGTTTTTATGTAAACCACTTGTCGCCCCTTTATGAAAGGCAACCCAACCCATAGAAGTTGAAAGTAGTGTGAGGTATTACCTTTCACCAAATAATTCCTAGCACTGATATATACACTTCTTATCGAAAAAAATAGGGGTTTCTTCACTCATACTTTTCTACAATAAAAATGTTCATTTCGATGTAATATAAGGGAAGTGTTATCGGTTCGTATATCTTCAAATATCGGTCCCCTCATATTTTCTATGGGAAATGGCAAGGTATATTTGGGAATCTGTTCAAATTCTGTTTTTTTGTTATCCAGCTGACATCCCCATACGGAGGACGACCCTCTGAAGTGGAAACTTTTGCGCAAGCTAAGGATCAAAGATGTCTCACTTTTCAACGTGCGATTTCTACCACGGGTTGGATGATACGCAGTGGAAATTAACTTCGTTTGGTCGATCCGACCAAGTGATAGACCGGTTTCGTGGTGATTGCCCCATCATCAGTACAGGGCATAGTGATATGCTGATACAATATAATATATATATATATATATATATATATATATATATATATATATATAAAATCGAGAAAGGATAATGCAGTCAAGCTGCTCGAAAATAATTCCATGAAAATCAAGAGATAAATAGATTAGTACTTTTTTGATCATTCCCATATTGATTTCAATTTAAGGTGGTTCCACTTATGTTTCGCTTGTGTTTACGCAGCTATTTTTATCAAGTACTTTCTTGGTTTTTCTCATTTTGTCTTCAATCGAGGACCGCCTGCCCGGTACTGACGATGCCCAATAGGCTGAAACAGCTGTATACCGGTGGCTCTTAAATTGAAATCAATATGGGAATGATGAAAAAGTACTAATCTACTTATAATATATATATATATATATATATATATATATATATATATATATATATATTTATTCAGTTGTGTGTTTTTTTGGCAATGAATAACATTACAATTCATAGGTAGTTACAGTAAAAATGAGTAAAGCACAATGAATTGAACATATCAATCGACGAAAGAAAGTTAAACATTGATGGATTATTTTTTTGGTTTGACAAATGTCATACCTTCACATAAATGTCATTTTACAATGGGCATGATGATTTGATTTTTCATTATTATCATTGTGTTTTTTGGTGTAGTTCCAATAAGTTACTGTATATATTGTTGAGATTATCAATGTCAACCATTTCAAGGAAAAGGCGTTTGAAAGTGTTTTTTTCTGAATGTAAAACTTTGATATTGGAGTAATTTGGTTTATGCCCAGTTTCAATAGAATGTTGCGCTGATGCACATGATTTCCTATTGAGCTTTATATCACTATCTTTAAGAATTCTAGTTGTAATATAATCCAAATTACAATTGTTACAAATCACATTTGACTTTTTTGTAGTATCCGTTTCATCTTTCAATTTGGCATTACTGCCAGTATTGAAAATTATTTGAGAAGTGTTCTGGGATAGGAATTTTCGATCAATATGTCTCTAAAAAGTCTGAGATTTTTTTGCTTGAGGGAAGGGTGTACTAATTTTTCTATTTTTTTTTTCAAACACAAAATTGAATTGATTTTAACTGATTTTTTATGAAATGAATAGTAATTGATATATCTTCCTAAATTAGTAGGTTTGATATACCAATCAGTTAACAAGGAATTATCAGTTTTACGAATAACTCTAGCATTTCTCCTATTATAGCTCAATACGATCTTTTTGAAAATACACTTCCCAAACTAGGTTTTGAAATTCCTTTTTTAAAGAAATACGTTGACGATATCATTTGTGCAATACCTTATGACAAATCTCTTGAAATTCTTGATGTTGTCAATGTATATGATGAAAAATTGCAATTCACTATCGAAATAGAAAATAATCAGATCCTTCCTTTTCTTGATACAAGATTGATTTAGTTTCAAGTTATTGTATTCAAACAAGTTTTATGACCAAACCAAAACAACCACACAAAATATTTGTTTCGATGGATCAGTCAATATAAAATTTGCTCTGCTTAATAGATTACATTCTTTGTCGAAGGAACATTAGACATTTTTTTTTTTCAGGTTAGTGAAAATTATGCAGAACACATTTTCCACTGCCATCTTCATACAAATTATGGTTAGTGTAGTGGCTATTTGCTTCACAGGTTTTGTAATGCTAGATGTATGAAAAAAAATCATCAGTTGAAAATTTTATTGGGCTGAAACTATTTTTTAGGTTTCTCTTGGAAGCCCTCAGTTTATGAGTTCATTCGTCTATATGAACGCGATGTTCATACAAATTTTACTATACTGTTTTTTCGGGCATAGTATTATGACTAATGTGAGTTGTATTCATGGGATTTTGCATTGTGAAACTGGTCCATTTTCGATACTTTCAGAGCGAAGACGTCAATTTGGCCATGTACATGTCTAACTGGTATATTTCTGAAAAAAGTGTTCGCAAAACATTTATCATTTTGATGGAAAGATGTAAAGCGCCCATAATTTTCACAGCAGCCAAAATTTTCCCCGTGAATTTGGTGACACTCAGTTGGGTAAGTAATTAGATTTTCAATTTTCTTTATGTTTGAATTCATATATACATATATGAAGTGGATTATCTTAGCGAGTGGAGACATGTACAGGAAAATGGATTAAAAGGGTCTCTCAGTCAAAAAATAAAAATAAAAACTCTGCTTTACTTTGCCAAGCTTTCACTTGTAATGGGAAGCTTTAACAGGGCAGTAAAATGGGTACAAAACAGTGAATTAAATAATTTTTTGAATAGATCACCCTATTTTCCTTTGCATTATCAGATGCTCCATGATGAGCAAATTTCAACAGAGTATAAAACATGAAGCTTATGGTTCGGGAGCTACAAATTATTTGAGCTGAAAACGAGCCACTCTAAATAACTTTTGAAATAATGATTTGCAGGAAAAAAAAAAGAAATAGGTCAACAATTATACAGGAGGTCACATTTTGAAATATTCATTCTAGAGACGAATATGGAAGCAATAAATCAGAAAAAGAAGATTTTTTATTAATTCTTGAATCAAAATCTGATGATTGAATAATTAAATCTTCAAAAACGTTTCCACCAACTTCCATACAATAGTACAAACGAGCTTCTATTGCCGCCCTCACATGGTTGAGAATCTCGGGAGTTATTTCTCTGCAATGCCTCATGACATTCTCTCTCAAATCTTCTAATGTTGTTGATTCTATCTCATAAACTTTATATTTCGAATGACCCCATTGAAAGAAATCTACAGGAGTGTGATCCGGAGACCTTGGTGGCAATTCTCTAGGACCTCTTCTGCCAATCCAGCGACCAGGAAAATGATCATCCAAAAATTGTCGCACTGAACGTACATTCATCCGAAAAATAAATTTAATACAAGAAATTCTGATGCAAGTTGATCCGTTCAGTGAGACTTTCACAAAACTCGATACGTCTATCGAAATCATCTTTGTTCAATTCATGATCTAGTCTTATCTTGGATAAAATTTGTACCTACTTATGAAGGATCCTGAAAACATTTGTACGACTGATTCCTGATTCATGAAATAACTTAGGAAGAGATTGCGAATTTTTCATTAATCCAACGTGCCCTAAAACTGCAGTACAAATAGCTTCATCGTTGACAACTCCTGAACAGTTATGCTTTTTATTGTTAACAGATCCAGTTTCCATAAATTTGTTCAATAATTCCGAAACGTATTTGTGTCATACATTTCTTCCCCTGGATGATTATCATTGAACATACGGGTAGCAGCTCTAGCACTATTTCCATACTGGTAGTATAAACTCATTATTTCAATCCGTTCTCGAAGCGTATAAACCATTGCTTCTCAAAAATTCACAATGATCTCAAGATATATATAGAAAGAAATACAAATGCACAGAGCTACCAACAGGAGCCAGCCGCACATTTGTGGTTTCAGTTAATAAATCTTGTGTTTACAAGAAAACTATCAAACTCACCACGGAGGCAGCTATAGCTACCTGCGTGACATCCGGGTCCAGGAAATAATACAAATACGAAGATTATCGAGTGTCTTGATATAGATAAAGTAGTTATTGATCGGACATAACACTCAAAAAATTGGCAAACCATAGACACGTGTTTCGTGGCTTTTGGCCGATTATCAGTATCGTGCAGCCAAGTGTAAGGATGGACAACACTTGGTTACCAGAAGAAAGAAATATACAAATGCACAGAGCCACCAGCAGGAGCCAGCCGCACATTTGTGGTTTCAGTTAATAGATCTTGTGTTTACAAGAAAACTATCAAACTCACTGCTGGTGGCTCCGTGCATTTATATTTCTTTCTTCTGGTAACCAAGTGTTTGCCAATTTTTTGAATGCTATGTCCGATCAATAACTTCTTTATATATATATATATATATATATATATATATATATATATATATATATATATATATATGAAATCTAGAAAGGTTAATGCAGTCAAGCTTCCCAAATATATATATATATATATATATATATATATATATATATATATATATATATATATATAAATATATATATATATATATATATATATATATATATATATATATATATATATATATATATGAAATCTAGAAAGGTTAATGCAGTCAAGCTGCTGGAAAATAATTCCATGAAAATCAAAAAATAAATAGATAAGTACTCTTTGATCATTCCCATATTGATTTCAATTTAAGAGCCACCGGTATACAGCTGTTTCAGCCTATTGGGCATCGTCAGTACCGGGCAGGCGGTCCTCGATTGAAGACAAAATGAGAAAAAACCAAGAAAGTACTTGATAAAAATAGCTGCGTAAACGCAAGCGAAACATAAGTGGAACCACCTATTGGTGTGACACCCAAGTCAACTTGCAAAGTTTTTATGTCAGTGTTGGTGGTTTGACCAATCAACCGACAACTGCGGTAGCAGAAATTTGGGAAGCTAACCTGAAATGCCATCGGAAAACGAATCCACATGTTTCTAGAAATGATATGAAATCTAGAAAGGTTAATGCAGTCAAGCTGCTGGAAAATAATTCCATGAAAATCGAAAAATAAATAGATAAGTACTCTTTGATCATTCCCATATTGATTTCAATTTAAGAGCCACCGGTATACAGCTGTTTCAGCCTATTGGGCATCGTCAGTACCGGGCAGGCGGTCCTCGATTGAAGACAAAATGAGAAAAAACCAAGAAAGTACTTGATGGCATTTCAGGTTAGCTTCCCAAATTTCTGCTACCGCAGTTGTCGGTTGATTGGTCAAACCACCAACACTGACATAAAAACTTGGCAAGTTGACTTGGGTGTCACACCAATAGGTGGTTCCACTTATGTTTCGCTTGCGTTTACGCAGCTATTTTTATCAAGTACTTTCTTGGTTTTTTCTCATTTTGTCTTCAATCGAGGACCGCCTGCCCGGTACTGACGATGCCCAATAGGCTGAAACAGCTGTATACCGGTGGCTCTTAAATTGAAATCAATATGGGAATGATCAAAGAGTACTTATCTATTTATTTTTTGATTTTCATGGAATTATTTTCCAGCAGCTTGACTGCATTAACCTTTCTAGATTTCATATCATTTCTAGAAACATGTGGATTCGTTTTCCGATGGCATTTCAGGTTAGCTTCCCAAATTTCTGCTACCGCAGTTGTCGGTTGATTGGTCAAACCACCAACACTGACATAAAAACTTGGCAAGTTGACTTGGGTGTCACACCAATAGGTGGTTCCACATATGTTTCGCTTGCGTTTACGCAGCTATTTTTATCAAGTACTTTCTTGGTTTTTTCTCATTTTGTCTTCAATCGAGGACCGCCTGCCCGGTACTGACGATGCCCAATAGGCTGAAACAGCTGTATACCGGTGGCTCTTAAATTGAAATCAATATGGGAATGATCAAAAAGTACTTATCTATTTATTTTTTGATTTTCATGGAATTATTTTCCAGCAGCTTGACTGCATTAACCTTTCTAGATTTCATATCATTTCTAGAAACATGTGGATTCGTTTTCCGATGGCATTTCAGGTTAGCTTCCCAAATTTCTGCTACCGCAGTTGTCGGTTGATTGGTCAAACCACCAACACTGACATAAAAACTTGGCAAGTTGACTTGGGTGTCACACCAATAGGTGGTTCCACTTATGTTTCGCTTGCGTTTACGCAGCTATTTTTATCAAGTACTTTCTTGGTTTTTTCTCATTTTGTCTTCAATCGAGGACCGCCTGCCCGGTACTGACGATGCCCAATAGGCTGAAACAGCTGTATACCGGTGGCTCTTAAATTGAAATCAATATGGGAATGATCAAAGAGTACTTATCTATTTATTTTTTGATTTTCATAGAATTATTTTCCAGCAGCTTGACTGCATTAACCTTTCTAGATTTTATATATATATATATATATATATATATATATATATATATATATATATATATATATATATATGCGATGACGTTGTCCGCAGGTCAAAGGCATGGTCACTTGAAAAATTTGTCCAAAACATTTTCCGTATTTTTGCATCTCGTATGAAATAACATAATTGATAAACTCTGTATATGTGTAAAGTTAATTTATTGAACATTTACACTGAGTGTTTTTCAGATTATGCGGTCATCCTATTCATTTTTAGCAGTCTTGCGGACTATGTACGATCGTGACAATAAGAATTGAATCAGTATGAGATAAATAGGATCGAGATACACTTCATTTTCAGGTTATTTAGTTGTTTTCTGTTAAAAATTTCCGATATTTGAGAAGTTGTAGTAAACTTATCTGTTCAAAAAGCAATTAATATAGATGTGTCAACACGTTCGCAGACAAAAATACTGCATATATATTGCACAATTCTTGTTGTAAATGACCGATATCTATGTTTAACATAATACACCAATTGAAATGAAGGTTATACACAAATTGTAGAGCAATGCACTGAATCTATACTAAAAATAAATTGAATTGGTGAAATCAACACATTTTCATTTCTTCATTGAGTTTTTTGTGATTCTTCCATCGTGTACATTTCTAAGAACAAACGAAAAACAAACAAACAAAATTTATTCCATATTATTTTTGGTACAATATCTACTATAAAAAAAATAAATCGTAAAGACAAAGGAAACATAGAACATACAATGAATGCTTGTATCGTAATGTTCTATTCTCTATTTGGGTATCTCAATTTATTTTTTTATACAGTGCGAGTTTCGAAAAATAATAATGATAATATTGGTAATATTGAGTAGATGAATTTGAAATTTATCATAAGAATTATTTTATATTAGTTAGGTTGGTTAGGATAATGGGAAAGAGAAAATAAGAAAGAATAAGTAATGAGTAATAGAGGAGTGTGTATCAATTGAAAATTAAATTGAGTGTATTGCTTTCGAGAATGAAACTTTTAATGTTTTGTTTGTAATTCGCCATTTTTGTTATATGCTTAACTTTTATAAGTAACATATTGTATAGTTTATGTCCGAAATAGAATATAAATCTTTGTGTATGACTCTTTCTGAATTTGGGTATTCTGATAGATAGATCCTCAACAGATCTTGTATATTTTTCAGCAAAATTTTTTTCGTAGTTCTGTTTGTTTTTGAATACCCACTGAAGGCATTGATAGGTATATAGACCCCTGACATTCAAGATCTCGGAATCTTTATATAGCTGATGTGTTGAGAATAACCTAGGTTTTTCAAATAATTTTCATTAAAGTGTTCTGTGTTGTTTGAAGTCGTTTTATTGTTTTATTATACATTTCACCCCAAGCATTTATACAATATCTCAGGACAGATTCCGCTAGAGATTTATATAATATAAAAACAATTCTTTTATCCAAGATATCTCGTAATTGATAGAAGCTTTTCATTAGCATTCTGATTCTTTTCACTACGTAATCAGAGTGGGCGTCCCATCTCAGATGCTGATCGATCATAATACCTAGATATTTTATATTTATCAACCTTTCTATCAATGGACAAGATCAATTTTGTGTTTCACACCTTTTTTGATGTATACTCAAAGCATTTTTTCCGGCTGATCATTTTGTAGCAAAGAGAAAGTTAGAAATTTTGTTTTATTAACATTCAGACTTAGAAGGTTATAATTTAACTATAGCTTAATACCTTCTGTGAATCCTTGTATACATTTTCCCATGAGTCCCCTGTAATAACAATAGCCGTGTCATCTGCATATGATATGAGATGCCCTTTGAAGTTTTGTATCGTACTGTTTATATAAATAAGAAAATATATGATAATGTATATAATAATAATATAATATATATAATTATATAAATATATATAAGAAATATATAAATAAGAAACAGACCTTACTTTTCTTTACACTAGTCATATTAAAATTTCAACAATTTTGGAAAAGAATAGAAATTTTTGTCAACACTTTTTCCACATTAGAATAAAAATACTGTCTTTCGACGCGTGTTTCGTGCTCTAATTTGCTTAGAGAAACGCGCGTCGAGGAACAGTATGTTTGTTCTGGTGTGGAAAGAGTGTTTTCAATAAATTCATTCTTCATTAGAGGTTCCAAATTCAACTTATCAAAATGATAGTAGCGATTGAAATTCAAATGGACAACCCACGCGTTCATCATAAGATATTTCTTTTGAAGACAACAATTTGTGAAATATAATTTAGCCAATAAGTTGTTGATGATGACTAGATGATCAATAACTTCAACAGATATAGTGTATCTACCAGATTTGGCATATTATTTCAAAGAATTAGAGAAATTGAGTTTCAATCAGAATGAAAAGAAGTAGGATATACTAAAGTTGTTTTTTTGAATTTTATAACCACGAATTGATTTTCATTCCAATAAGACGAAAATATGAAGAAATTAAATATGAACTATTCCGTCGAAAATTGTATTCTTTTCTTATTTGCACTTTCTAATTTTCCTTTTCCCTTGCCCAGAAGAAGGGATACCTTATCAAAATCAGACTGACATTAATTTGAATGAGCTGAAAGTAACTACAACTGTTATAAAAAAACATATCACATTCAATCATATGAATATCACAAAGCACATTTCTTATTTGTAAAACATAGCTATTGTCTAACGATACATAATGAGTGAATTTCATTACTGCGGTTCCATGTCAAATATGATTTGAAATCTCTGAAAGAACAAATAAAATTGAAAATTTAAACAGAATAGCTGATAATGAAAAATTATATCAAGCGAAAATTGAACAACGAAAATGAAATAAAATTGGAACTAAAAAATGTTAAGCCAAGTTACTTCACGACTATTTATTGGTCATTCGAGTACTTTCACTTATCCCCTCTTCCCTCTCTCCGCTTCACCGGTTTAGCGGGAGATGACCGTTTGGTGGGAGTTGGCTGTTTTTCGCTTGATTATGGGTTTCCATATGTTGTGTATCTCTACGCTAGCTTGGCAGAAAACGATGTTGGACAACATATACACGGCTTCTTTGAATTTCCTCCTGAACCAAAGAAGTCGTCTCTCGGAGGAATTAGTCCAGTCATCACCAGAAGACGATTGTGGCTAGGTTTTTTGCCTTATATAATTTTTATTTTCAGCTATTCTGTATAAATTTTCAATTTTATTTGTTCTCTCAGAGATTTCTCATCATATTATATCATATCAGACAATGGAAGTCCGAACTAATGAAATTCACAATGAAACATTGCAACCACCTTCAAACAAACGTAGATACAAGATGAGGTTCGATCGTCCAAGTATCCATAGAACACATGAAGTTGAGGATATAACAGAGATAAGTCAAGCTCCAGGTTTTGGTTTTTCTGGAAAAAAAACTGGTGATGAAAAGAAGGTTGTTTATTATTGGTTCATTGCAAATCATTTTTGCGTTTTTTAAAGAAAATCAATCAAATCAGGTAATTCCTGATTACATGGGCAGAATGAACCAAGGAGATAAATGCTACACTGATAATTTTCCTATGAACATTATCACTTCCGTTGTTAAAGAGTTCGTTAAACCAGAGAGTGTTTTTTTGGTAAACGTCGTAAAAAGTTTGACAGTCATTCAGAAATAAGTAAGTACACCTTCGAATAATTTTTTTGCTTATGCCTTCAACAAATGTATAAAGTGTAAATGAAATAATTTTTTTGATTCTTCCGTTCTTTTCCAATGTGAATATAAAACAACCCCGTTGGTTAGTGCGTGAGAGATTAGGGTTATGAAAGTCTGAGGACGAAAGAAATGAAAATAATACAACTGATACTATTCCTACATATTACTTTGCTGTCATAGAGATTACTCTGTAGCGAAGATTTTAGGAAATGTCAAGCGTTGGATCGTTTATGATTCAGACATTTTCAGTGAACCACTGAATGCACAATGCTGAGAAAAATATCCGGACGTTCAGTAACTAATCAGTTACACAGGTGAAAAGCTTGAAACATTTACAAGACATTTAGGATATTCTTGAAGTTATCAATCGACGTTTGATTGAAGTAGGTATTGATTTTGGATGATGTTCATCCGATGGTTCTACCGCTAGATAGCTAGCAACCAAGTTTCTTCGATTACAATCTCTGTACCAGACAATATTAAACACGTTTTGATCACCAAATGCAAATATTCAATTAATGTATCACGAAAATATAAACTTATTTGACAACAAATGAATCACGTCCATTTGTCGAATAATTCTGCTACATCGTTTTTTCGATCACTTACAACCAGTTTTTCAATTACAGAATAAGAGAAAATGCGAATAATACATCAGTGATAGGTAGATCATATACAAGTAGGTATACTGATTTTATGTTCAATGTATTGTAGAGACTAGTGGAAGTTGCCTTGTCCGATCTAAATTTCAGAAAAGAACTGCATTTAATGAAACAAATTGCGTCTAATAGATTCTTTACAGTCCAAAAAACTGTATAATTAGGCCACGAAAAATTACCCAAATTTAAAAGACGTGGAGAGAAAATAAAGAACGACACCTCATTTGAGATACTCATGAATATATCCAAATTTATTGACAAATGAAGGTGTAAATGAGGCATATAAAACCAATAATAATGTGAATATGCCTATTGAAATAACAAATAGGTTATAAATTGTCGTGTGGTTCATGTCTGAAGTTTTACATATAGGCCAAACTGGAAGATCATTTAGAGAACGCATAAAAAAAATCAGTTTCCAGAATGAAACTATTGAAACTCTTCATTTTTAGTAGAAAGAATTGAACGTTCTGGAACGCATGAAAATAAATGAGTTTTTGGTATACAATGAACGATCAAATTGATCTGAATAGCTGCCTTTTGTTGAATTCGTTCTTACCAAATGACCATATACGTATTCCCTCCATCACAATGTAATAATCAATAATTAATTGACTTGTTTTTACCTGAATATTACTGGAGTTTCATCCTAACACCAAACCGTTATTTTCAACACCTCGACACGTTTATCGATCACCAAGTGATCATCTTCAAGAGAAATATTAAGCTGAATATACATACAATATTGTCCTCATTTATACTATAGACACCTCTGCTAGGTACCTGCGTCTTAATTGTCTTGAATTAATTTCACAATGTTGCCTTATCTACTAGTCGGATAAGTTTGATAATTAAAATATTATTTCAACAATCTATATGATATTCTATTAGATGTTGGTCCACCATCGTTATTCATAATATTATTATGTTTACTTATTTCTACACTCTCATAGGCATCTAGATGCCTGTCGTTGTTAACTTTTTTAACTAATCTCAATGAACTAAAGTCTATGGAATGGTTTTGTTGCAGTATATGACTGTTGATTTTTCTGGTCTTCCATTATTTTAATAGATCTTTTAGTCTGTCCATAATATTTTGCAACGCAGTCCTTATATTAAATTTCATAAATCACAGATTTTTCCTGAATTCTTGACTTTCTTCTTTGGATTTCCTGAAAGGCTCTGTAGTGTGTGACTTTTCAAAGTTCTTCATGTATTGGTGGTATGGAACCGAGAAATATTTATCTTGGGTTTCGTCTTTTCCAAAAGTCGAGATTTCATTCATTCTCAACCTAACCTAGGTATGAAGGTGGTATTGAAAACACGTAACACATTTTAGAGCCTTTAGGAAATCCAAAGGACAAAGTCGAGATTTCGGAAATGTCTAGAATTTACGGAATCAAATGTGAGGACAGCGATGCAAAATATTATGGACAGAATAAAAAATCTATCAAAATAAGATGTAAGGAACAGGCATAAAATATGAAAAACCAGAAAAATCAGCAGTCGTCCATCATATTTTGCACCAAACCATTACATAGGCTCTAGTTCAGTAAGATTAGTTAGACAAGTCGACAACAACAGGCATCTAGATGCCTATGAGAGTGTAGAGATAAATAAACATAATAATATTATGAATAACGATGGTGGACACCAAACAGTGCATATTGTTTTTACCTGTTTATACCTGTTTTTACAAGTGAATTTGGGATTGAATCTGCTTTTTTCAGGTAGTGAAATCCAGCAGAGAAATATTCATCTAATTGAAGTGTAGGTAATTACAATATGAAATGGTTATAATTCAAAAGTAATTCCTGCTTGGGGAAGTTATTGTATAGCGAAACATGTGTGGCGATTTTGATAACCTATCGAAGTCAAAATCATAATAAATTATCAGTTGTAAACTAATTCCAATTTAAGATATGAATACTTCAATATAAATACCTTCTTCATCATTCCATGGTTGTGTTGTTCCAGATCCAAAAATGAAAAACAGAATGGTTACTGCCATATAGATTCCAGCAGCAGAATAGAACATAATTTTCCATTGGGCTATATTTCCCTGAAATATTAAATAGAGAAAAATCAGACCTACAAAAGCTTACTTGATGTTTTGGAAATCAAAAATCATTTGAATTAATACTTCATATTTACATTTGCTTTTACTTATTTTGTTTGTACATAATTTGCTTTCTCTATTTTGATGTATTCCATATTCACATTGGTATTCTGTCTATTGACATTTGATTTGAGTTTTGTCTTTTTTTCAATGTTGCTATAAAAGTGAAAGTATTTTGTACATTTAAAATGAAAAAGAAATATTTTTTGGAGAGATTAGTTTTCCGGGAAAAAGTGATGTAATTGATGTTTATATGAAAGTTGTTTCAAAAGAACTTTTTTCTTTCGTGTAATTCAAAATTAACGTGAAAGTAGTAGATTTTTCATTCTTCTTTTGTTTGGAAGTTCTCACATTTTTTATATTTCTGTTTATATTTATCCTGTTACATTCACATTTTCGGCTGTGTATTTCCGGTAATTTTTTGTTGAACTAGAAAATCTACATACATTTTATTTAAATAAATACTGAGTTGTAGTCCCTGAGTCTGAATAATTAGACTAAAAGTCTAATAGTGACTTTTGCTGCAGATGAAATTGCAGGCGATTGATATTCTTTCTAAAGCTTTTTTATTCTACCGTGAAAAACGACTTCATTGAGCGAATAATCGAAAACAATTCTTGAGATTTCCACTGTTGCAGTCAAAGTTTTCAAAAAATTCGGCTCTCAATTGATATTATAGATATGTTCCATACGAGTTATATTAATTTTTTACAAGATCACGACAGATTTAGAGTATCAGAAGTAATGTGACTCACTGGGTCTAATCCACGAAAACATGTTGAGTTCATATCTAAGCCTTGTATGAATGAACGTAATAGATACATGATTAAGATGTGTACCTAACAGTGTGTATCAAGATCCACGAATCAAGTTTTGAAGTTTAAGATTAATTGGAAAACATTATTTGTCATAAAAAGGCCGAAAACATGCAGCCAAATTCGAAATAACATGAAATTATCTTCAAATTTTCCAATCCCATTGGAAGAATTGCGATCCCATTGCATATAATTGACAAATATTTGGCGCATGGTACGCACTGTAACAGAGTTATGAAATATTGTTTTTTTGGATTATTTGGTGTGTAACAACAACACAATAATAAACACTATAGCTATTTATGATATGAGTGTTGAAAGTAAGGTTTTATTTTGTGAGTGAAAAAGTTTGCGAAACGAGCGTAGCGAGTTGAGCAATTTTACGAACGAAATGAAACTTTTAACACAAATATCATACGAAGTTTTTTGTACAACTGTCCTGTTTTCATGATAAAATAGATGAATTTCTTATTTCTATGAAAACACATTTTGACAGTCATTTAACTATTTTCATGTTATGGCATTTGCTGTGAAGTGGCCGTGTCACCTGGTTACCAACAACAGTATTATTTACAGCCTTTTAAACTTTTAAACTACGTATTTTATAACTTTGACGAGAGGTTCGACTTCTACCTTAGCGAACTTTTTTCCAACCTCCTGCGTGATTTCTGAATTTGTTTGTAAATCTTTTACATCTCATTGCTATTTACCTCATCAGTAACCACATATTGAGCAAATAATAGTGCCATTATTGCACAACAGTGTGAAATGGCGTTTGAGATACCCATCAAAATGCCAGCGTGGTTGGGAGATAAATCCATGTGGTTCACGATGAAACCGCTCATGCAAGCACTGTTGAATGCAACTGCCGAAACCAATAGAACTACTGCCATTTCAGGTTGATCTATTCGAATATTCGCAACTATAGCTAGAGCTATTCCTGGTACAAATAATCCTAGAAAAAGAATGTCATCTTATATTTTGGTTCTCATTTGGAATTTGATATACTGAGATTATGGTTAATGTGTTTCGGTCTTTGAGCTGAAAAGAGTTGAAATGATCAATATGGAATGAATGAAGAAATTATTTCTAATAAAACTGAAATAACAAAGTTAGCAATATCTCAGCCTCTATAGTCGGGTTTTTTGCAGACATTCTAAAACCTAAGAGATCAATGAGCTGAGATAATTTATATTCAGAAAAACAATTTCTATGAGCAAAAGTTCATAATAAATGATTCAATTGATGATATTGTTTGACAAGGTAGGTAATTTTATTTAGTTGAGGTTGCTTCGGTTTCAGATGAATGTTATTTTGTGATTTTATGACAATTTCTTACTCACATATTCGTCTGTGTATATATATACTCAGACGGTTCCCTCCTTCAGAAGTGACCTGTTCGGTACTGATGATGGAACAAGTACCCCAAAACCGGTCTATCGTTTGGTCGTATCGACCAAATGAACTTAATTTCTGCTTTTCATTTGCAGGAAGTAACTTGCAATGAATCTTCTAAATGAAAGACATTGCACAGGTGCCTAATGGTTTTACTTTAGCTTTCCGCGCGGCATTAGCTAGGTTAGTTGAAAAAAAAAAAACAAACGAACTAATCAATATAGTTTATTGTATGATTTTCACAATAAACTGTATTGATTAGTTTTTCAATATGGATTTTCATCAAGTATCGGCCAGTTCTATTCAACTAGGTTAGTTGACTTTCCGTCCGATATCTGCGTAGGTACCTACAATATCGTAGGTCCACATGAGAGGCAAGGGGTAAGGTATTTTTCACCTGAACTCAGGGCATGTAATACACCTCTCCGGAATGTCATCATTATTCTGACTTCGACCACGGAGGATGTGTTTGAGGGGTTCTTTCCTGGCTTTGTTTGCAGGTGGCGCAGTAGACATCCCACTGAATCAACTGCAGAAAGAGTTTATGACTAGCTGGAATTCATTTCGTTTGGTTGGGATACTCAGACGTGTAACTCCGTCTGAAGTGACCTGTCCGATACTGTTGATGGGGCAATATCTCGAAACCGGTCTATCGGTTGGTCGTACCGACCAAGTGAAATTAATTAAATACTTCCTGCTTTTCATATGTAGGAAGTAACTTGCGACGAATTTTCCAAATGGAAGACGTTTCACAGGTGCCTGGTGGTTTTACTTCAGCTTTCTGCAAAATCTCATTCCGAACACGTAACAAACATCACTTTATATAGTAGGGAGCGGATCGAGTAAGATCGGTCGACTTCCGAACACTTAACAAACATCACCAGAAGAAGACAAACGAGACTGTGTCGAAACGTCGTGAGATCAATCCCAGAGAGGATAATCACACAAAACACGGTTCGAAACCCGAAAATCAGTTCAGCGTATTTCTATCCATTAGAACCTTAGATTTAACATTTCAAACCTTTACGGGAAAAAGAGGTCAATCAAGAAGAAGAGGAATTCAGGAGAAATCAACAATAATACTTAGTAGGAAGTATATCACGTATGGACAGTCTACTTCCGAACACGTAACAAACATCACTTTACCTATATAGTATAGTGCGGATCGAGGTCGGTCGGTAGGTCGACATCCAAACACTTAACAAAAATCACCAGAACACTGGTTAAGAAGAAAATTCAAAGAAGCCGCATATATGTTGTTCAACAACGCATTCAGCCAAGCTAGTGTAGATATACTCCCCTAAAACAGATAAAGCGGAGAGAGGGAAGAGGGCATAGGTGAAGGCATTCAAATGACCTATAAATAATCAGATCTCGGAGGAATAAGTCCAACTCCACTGAGTTGCTCTAAGGCTGGTCGAAAACACCATCAAAGAGCTTAACTCCAACAAAAAAGTTCACATTGTGCTACTTGACATCTCGAAGGCTTTCGACCGTGTTTGGTACGAAGGTCTTCTATCCGATCCACCGTCCGGTGAATCGGGTCTTTCCTGAAAGACAGGACATTTCAGGTTAGAGTAGAGGGATCTCTGTCTGATAACAGAGAGATCCTTGCTGGAGTGCCACAGGGGGGCGTGCTCTCTCGGACGTTGTACTCACTTTACACCAGTGACCTTCCGAGGCCCGAGCGTGTGAATATATCTCTGTACGCCGATGACACGGCTCTTCTCTCATCTTCCATGGGTCGGGAGCTCGGCATCGTCTATATGCAACTATGCAACGTGCATTGGACGACCTCGAGCGCTGGTACCTTGATTGGAAGATCCGAGTGAACCCGGATAAGACTCAGGCAATAACCATGGGAAGACGGAAATCTTCTCCGGCCAGAAAAGTGAGAATTTCTGGAAGAGAGATTGTTTGGCAAGCGCGGGTGAAGTACCTCGGCCTTCTAATATACCGTAGGCTCACATGGAACCCGCACACTACGAGCGTTAAATCAAAAATCGAGGGTCAGATAGCACGTCTGTACCCTCTGATCAACAGAAAATCTAAAATGAGTCTTAAAAACAAAATAACCATCTATATAATACGATGTTCAAGCCTGTCATCATGTATGCTTCAGGCGTCTGGGGACAAGCGGCGAAATCTAATATCACCATTCTGGAGGTATTGCAAAACAAGCTAATAAGGATGATTGTGAATGCTCCTTGGTTAATGCGGAATGAAGCCATCCGGAGAGATTTGCAGCTGCCTTCCATTCGGCAGTCCATTCAGTCGAGAAATCAGAGAGTTTTCGATGGTGCAGAAACTCATGAAAACCCATTAGTCAGGGAAGCTATGGATTATACTGTAGACGACCCCTCCCGATATAGAAGGCCCGACACTCTGTCGAATAAGGTCCCTATATCTTCCGTTGAAAGATGAACAACTTTTTCATCCAACTCACCCCAGCCAGGCAGGGGTACACCGTGAAGGGCAGTACTGATGTCTGAGGACACTCATGCCGCCATACCATCAACACTCACATCAGTTATGACCCGTTTGTCCTTCTGGCAAACATCAGTCCAAAGGGTAAAGGAGCCAGGCTCCAACCTGTCTAAATTCAAGATGACCTTCCGCCGAATAAGTCCAGTTATCACCCGAAGACGATTGTGGATACTAACAATCGAAACGTAGTGAAGTAACTTGATTTAGAATCTTTTAATTTTTTATAGTGTTAATAGTAAAATTTTTTTCATTTTTTGGTTGTTCCTCGTATTTTATTTCATTGAAATTTCAGTTTTTTGCTTGGTATAATTGTTATTTTTCAGCTAATCTTTTTTAATTTTTTACAGATTCTTTCAGGGATATCAAATCAATTTATGTCATATTAGACAATGGAAGTCCGAACTAATGAAATATATATATTGCAGATCAGCTAATCTACTACATGTCACTGTGACATCACAAAATTTGTCACCTGAGTGAGGCAATTGTTGAATGGCCGTGATTTCAGCGCTACACTCTGGAGACTTAAATTTCTTCAGTGAATTGAACCCTGAAGAAAATAAGTACCTCCTGACCCAAGTTACCTTTTTGGGAGTCATTAAACGTGGCACTTTGTGGATATATGATTTGTTAGGGTCTTTTTATAAAGTTCGGTTATGATTTATTTTTTCATTTTCTACACATATTATGTTCCAGGAAAAATGTGTTCTCAGTGTAAATGTTGTCAATGATAAAATTTGAAACCTATTTTTTTAGTTGTTTTCCGTTATATTATTTTTTAGGTATTATCAAAATTATTCATACAATAAATTGCATTTGAAATTTTATTATATATTTTGATAACATCATTGATGTTTCATACATGATCTAAAATATAATTTCAACATTTTCTTGAGATATCGGTCCTTGGACGGACTTCATACAATATTCTAGAACGTGCTAGCTATCGAACATACAACGGAAGATTGTTGCATATTCTCAGCTGTCACACTTATTTTGAAACCATTTGAGGGATTTTACGTGAAGGATCAGGAACAAACAAAAAATTTTTGGAAATTTGTGAGAAAATGATTTTTTTATCAGAGACTGTATAGTGTACCAAATAAGGAATGTTCGACATGTTTGATCTATAATTCTGATTCTTGGAAGTAAAACCACCATACCCAAAGAAAAATGTTCACTTACTTAATTCAACTCAAACAACACGTTAAAAAATATTTTGATGATAAATCAGGTTATTCATTCAAGTACTCACCAAAGAAGTTCATGATTTTTCGGGTCGTTGCAATGGAACAAATTCCTTTATTAATCATTGCATCAGATAAACAGCTGAACAGTGGGCCCGTAGCTAATTGGACAAAGTATGGCAGAGAAGACAACAGGCTGTTCTGAAATTTGAAAGTTTGAAGATTTCCCGAAAAATTGATGTTTTAAAATAGACTGAATGGTTTCAGTTCGAAATGTGTACTCTTCAAAAGGAGTTTATACATATATTTTATATACGTTTTCACTCTTACTTCAAAAATTAAGTAATGAAACTTTCTAGTTTCAATTCATTGAATGAAAAATTGTTATATTGATGTTCCACAATGGAAGAAAATGCATTTTCAAACTACACACAAAAGTCTTAGACCCCCAATGTGTAATCTAGGTGATATATGTTTGTTGCGTTTTTGTTGCTAGGTGAAATGAACAAAAAATATTGACGGATAATACATTGGTGATTTGCTTTTAACAGGAAAATAATTGTTGTTTTGCATGATGCTTGAAATTCTAATTACAATAAACGAAGAATGTTAAATATTCCAAAATCTTTTATTCTGTGAATTTTTCATAAGGTATGAGGAATTTGAAACAATGCAAAGAAGGCTACGAAGTGGGTGAACTCGAGTATCATTCGAAAGAGAGTATCGGCATTTGGTTCAATAGGCCCGTGGGCATCGAAACGCTTCAACCCTTAGGGCTCAGTTTCAAGGTACATTTGGCCGTGTCACAGTCGAAAGAAGACTCCATCGAACGAATCTTCGAGCAAGAAAGGTACCTACTCTACTTCAATGACACCGTGCTTTTGCTTACAATGTTGCGAGAGGTTGCTTTCTATTGAGAAGGGACAGAAATGTTCATCATGTTTAATCGCTGAACGTTATTGATTCATATACGTGATAATATGACAAGTAGAGAAGTAGAGTCCATATTGAAAATGTTAATAGGTGAGAATTTCATCTTCATGAAAGACAACGGCCCGCCACATTGAGAAAGTATGGTTTGGGGAGAACTGGAACAAGAACAAATTACTCGACGAGACTGGCCACCTGAGTGGCCAGAATCCTATTGAAAACATGTGGGTTTTCTTCCTAGAGCAGTTCGAAACCGCATTAACCCACCCCAAAATGTAGAAGAGTTAATTGCAACAGCAATAGCGGAATGTAATATTGCGCAAGGAAATATCAATCACTTGATTGTCTCAATGCACAGTCATGTCAATATGCTACTGAGGAACAGAGGTCACAATAACTACTAATTGCTGTTTAGTCAGGATGTTTATGTTCCTAATTAATTCACGTGAAAATTGCAATATTTTTTCTGTTGTTTTTGCTGTTGTTCAAATTGCCTAGAAGTATATTTTGCAAAAAATAAGTTCAGAACTGAATCATAGTTGAATTACAATTTGTTATATTATTTCAAAATGAAATAAATCACAAAATAACTATCGGGTATAAAATTTTTGATGTTGTATGCATTTCTATTACATAATGAACTACTCAACTGGGTTTGAATAGGTCCATTTTCGATATTTTTTATGTAATTTCTGAAGTAATTGATATATTTTCCACAACCGTATGTATATTTTTGAAAATACTTTCTATGAGTAATCTGAATGTGGAAATCAGTAAATGACGTTTTTCATAAGAATAGAACATAACTTCGATACGCCATGTTACTATTTAGAATAATGTCATTGGTGATCGAGTACGAACATATAACTGATAACTTCATTTCACCACTTCGAAATTATAATGGGTGTTTGATGCCACATACTGTACTTTTACCAAAAGTATTCCATGCTTGCTAGACAAAATTGCAACATCTGGCAAAAAACACTGTCTCTTGATGGAAGTTTCGCTAACCAAGTTAGCATCATCAGGAGATGACTAGAGTTGACTAATTCTGGTAATCACCTAGAACTGTTCAACTTGTCTGCTAACTTGGTTTAGCGAAATTCGTTACCACAGACAGTATTTTCAACAGAACAATATTCTAGTTGAATGTAATTACCAAAATTTTGCTTTTTAGAAGGAATCGTTTGTAATGTTTTTTATGCTTCATATAGCACACTACTTGTAATCATGTACAATATGAAAAGCCAAACACAATAAAGTCATTATCGATCATTGTGCATATTTATGAAAGATCGGGAAAATTGTCTATTTCAATTCAAAGTTTAAATACATTTTAGAGCGTAAAAATCCCTAAGAGCAATACCCTACAAGTGAGGGTTGCAATCCCCAAATAATTCACAGAAAATGGGGGCTTATGAAACAACATTCAAGAGGTTCAGTTAAAAATCAATATTTGCAAAAATTGAATAATTGGAATGACGAAATAAGTCACAATATTATCCGGTCGAATTAGACCAAAAAATAGGCGTAAAGCTATAAAAATTCGCACCTAGCTCAAAATTGGTAGGATAGTTCAAAATACTATTACAAATGAAATCTGAAAAATTCTCATTGATCCGATACCTGAAAAAAAAATTTACTCGGGGTGAAAGATCACAAAAACGGGGTTTTCGCGATTTCCAGCATAACGGTCAGTTTTATCAGGAAAAAATTGTAGATCAGATAATCATCTATAAACAAAAGCCTGAATATTTTTTTCTCAAGCGCCACCGTTTCTGAAACATAATGATTCAGAAAGTTGGAAGTTATTATCGTAATAACAATGCACACGTTTTCACGCCACCTTTGAGGTAGTGTACTTTTATAACATTGTTCCCCTGGTAGGCCTATTGCAAGGATCTGTTTTGTTTCTGTTTGATTTCATACTATTGAATACTGAAAGATATTGGCAAGGGTTGAAAATGATGATAGCGGTGTGAATGAAAAAAATAGGAAAATTTATTCTTCTGATTCATAATTCTCTAATATTTCGGCTTCCTCTTATTCTTGTTCTCCTTCTTCCCCTTTGTCTTTTTCTTCATCTCGGGTGAAGTAAATTGCCTCAATAGTGCAACATTGAAGCACGACCGGCCTTGACAATTTGGACATACTTAAAGAATGAAACAGTCCAACTTTTTCGCAACCACATTGAGCAGTACACACCTTTTTACAGTTGCATAAAATTGTGTTCAGCAATTTTTCCGGCGCAGTCTTTTGGGTCCTAGCCCCAAGACACACTTGAACTTCGTAATATACCCGTAAAAAATGTTGATGAGCAGCCGCTGAGGTTGGAGGAAACAAGTTAATTGCACTTGTTTTTTATTTCGAATATTTTCAACGAAATATGCATATTGAAATACTCTTTTTCAAAACTTCAGCACATTGAACTGAATCTTGTTCTTCAAACATTTCAAAAACTGTTGTTTCACCCTTCCTAAAAAATGCAGATATCACAACCAGTTATTGCGTGTAAAAATAAGCATGAATCTGACACTTTGCAAAAGCAGATGAACTTTTCGATGAATATATTTCCAATTGATGTTGAGCTTTTTCAGTTTACGAAAAATTGTTTTTTCGATTTGAGTTCGAGTGGTGAGTAATACGAGTAAGTCTACATCTTCCCCTACAGCAATAGTTGTATTTTTTGGATTGAATTGCGCTATTGCTGTTTGAGTTATCATTACATCAGCACCATCATTAGCTTGTTATCAATATTATCAATATATTTTCAGCAACATTAAAATGAACCGAGTTTTGTTGTGAGTTTCTGCAAAAAATTCTGTTGAGTGGTAGAAACTGCCATAGATTTATCAAATTAAATATCAGACGATGAAGATAACTTTTTGAATCGTTATATCTCAGAAGTGGTGGCTCATAGGAGAAAAGGATCGTGGCATATTTTATGATAAAAATTACCGTTCTGTTGAAAACCACGAAAAACCCGTTTTTGTAACTTTTGACCCCGAGTAAATTTTTTTCAGGTATCGAATCGATGAATTTTCCTGTCATCTTTGAGCTGGGTGCGAATCTTTGTACCCTTGGATGTCTAAATTGATCGGAATAAAGACGGATTACATATGGAATTAATTCTCCATAGACCCTGAGTAACGTTAGAAGATTTTTTCATTTGATATTGCCAAGAGAACTACGATGAAATTTATGTTTTAGTGTTTTGCTGACGTATTTCAGAATATTTTGAATTCAATATGAACAATAACTGAACTAATGAATTAATTCTTCTTCTTTTTGACAGTTCAGTATTGCTCGCAGCACTGCTACTGCCAGGAATCCACTTACCGACTTTATATCGAAATGCATAACTCCACTCATATAAAGGGGCATTTGAGTTTGCAATGTCCAATAACCCCATACAAAACCACATTGTGTAATTATTAGTGTCCAGAATGGACCTGATAACATCATTTTGATCCAGGGCGTCGGAATTTTCTGCAAATTCATAAAACTTTGTTAGCAATCAACTTCAAATTATTTACACTCGTTTCAGAATTGTACAATTGAAACATACTTCTATATCCTGAATGATCATAAGTTTTCTCACAGCCTCGTTGTCCAGTGGAGTCCAAAGACTAATGAACTGTGATGAATTCTACTGTAGGTGTATTAAAATTTTATATTTTTTTATGGATTCTAATAAGATTTTTACAAAATAGTGGAAATTCGTGAAATCAATTCAGCAGTTCTGTACATTCATTTGGGCCTACTGAATTCTGGACTGTTGTTATTTTATCTCAACCCTGAAATTGATTCAATGTGTGTACTGCTGTCGTTGTCATTTGCCTTGTATTGTAATAATATTTTTACAAAATAGTTACAATTTATTAAACTGATTCAGCAGTTCAGTTTATTCATTTGAGACCACTTGGTTCACCTGAAAATATTAATTCATTCAATAGATTTTCAACTGTTGTTCTTTTATCTCAACCTTGAAATTGATTCAATGTGTGTACTGCTGTTGCTGTCATTTGCCTTGTATTGTCATGTATTCTAATTTGCCTTGTATTCTAATGATATTTTTACAAAATACCCACGTCGAACCGCCAGGCTACCGACCGACTATATATATAATATATATATATATATATATATATATATATATATATATATATATATATATATATATATATATATATATATATATATATATATATATATATATATATAGAAGAGTGCTTTTTCGGAGACTCGGTCTGTGTTCAAGTAAATACTACTCTTTTTAGCTCCCCGAGCTTTCGCTAACGTTTACTAGCTTTATCGAGGGCTGTAATATAAAGAAACACATAATAAGTATAGATATAAAACATAATAACGGAAAAATCAGTAACATTTCTGTATTATGTGATGATTATTACTTTATGAATTTTAATTTTGAGAGAAATATTGAACATGAGAATGACATTTTTGACATTGAATAATGTGGAATACTCTTTGTTATAATTTTTTAATGTCGATTATCATGGTAATTTATATTGTTTAAATATTACAGGATGTATTCAGGTTTATTTTTGTTAGTAAAAATTAATGAATTTTGTTGAGATTGTCGATGTCTGTCTTTTTGTTGATATTGTTTTCTTTAATTTTAATTCCAGATATCTCTAGAAATTGCCTTTTACTTGAATCTGATTCGAAATGGAGAATTTTGGTGTTAGTATAATCGACAGAATGATCATTATCTAGAATGTGTTGTGTTAGAGCACAAGAATTTCGTTTTGAATTTTTACAATTACTTTTATGAAGAGCTATGCGGGTTTTCAAATTGATTTTTGTTTGTCCTATATATATATATATATATATATATATATATATATATATATATATATATATATATATATATATATATATATATCTTATCACAATTGTAGCAGGGAATTTCGTTTATAATTTTGCTGCACAATTCAGAGACATGAGGAATGTAAAAATATTTGAAATTTAGATATTCAGCTTTATTGTTTTTTCAATTTTGATGATATTAGATGAAGTATTATATAACAATGCATTTAAAAATTTTTTAGGATGAGAATTTGTTGATGAAGTATTGAATAATTGTTTTAAATTTTTTTCTAGCAATGTAGGGTGATACATTTTTTTCTATTCGATTTTTTAAACCAAGAACTAAATTAATTTTCATTTTTTGTGGATGACAGGATCTAAATTTGAATTAAAACCGCATTTGGTAAACTGACAGCAATAATAATAATTGTACAGTGTTTGGTTGTCATGGAAACGCCGGCAAACGTTTTCATGGCCTAAGTAGATGTTGCGCGCTTATCATCGACATCGCGTATTCAACATGGGAACTGTACTGTTTCAATTTGACAATTCGTAGTTGCCTTGGGTTATCATATAACCAAGGAAATTTTTTTCTCACTATAATGCAATTCTAAGCTCTGAACATACAGAAGCGATGAGAGAAGTGGAACATTGAAATATATCAAAAATGCAAAGAGATATTTCCTAGATTCATATCAAAATTTGACACATGCCAGATTTTTACAATTACAAATACAATAGAAAATAATAAAGCCAGTCTCATTAGAAACACGCTCCACTCTACTTGATATTCCGATATATACAACAAATTGTTAGAAAACAACTAATGTCAAAATTAAAATTGTTAATATATCAATGTTAGTAGTGATAAAAATTCTCGGCGCTATGCGCCTCCGGATATAAAAATGCTCGGTAAATAATAGCTCACTTCTCGCCCTAGGTATATAATATACTATTTTATATCAGCAATTTTGTCAAAAGGTACAGCACATATTATAACATCCACAAACTTTTTTAAAAAAAGAATCTGAAATGACAATTTTGGAATACATTCATGTAATGAATCATTCATAACATATTGGGCAAGAATAGGTGATAAAGTTGATCCCATTGGAGTAACAAGTATTTGTTTGTAATAGTCGTCGTCATAAACGAAAACAGTAGTATCAAAAATGAAATCTAATAATTCTATGAAGCTGGTTTTTGTTAATTTGGTATGATCAGAAATAATATTCCAATGTCTTTCAATGCTGTGTTTTACTAGATTTATTGGTATGTTACTAAAAAGTGATATAACATCCAAAATTATAATTTCGAAATTTTTAGGTAGTTCCATTCCTTGCATGAAATTTAAAAATTCAAAAAAATCTTTTATGTAATATCGATTATTTGTATTATATGCATTGGTTACAATTTCTGTAATGAACTTTGAGAGTTGACTATTTGGTGCATCAACAGATGATATGATAGGTGTCAAATTTCAAAACAATTATTCAATACTTCATCAACCAATTCTTATCCTAAAAACTTGTTCATTACATTGTTATATAATACTTCATCTAATAACATCAACATCAGAGGAAACAATCAAGCTGAAAATCTAAATTTCAAATATTCTTTCATTCCTTATGTCCCTGAATTATCCAGCAAAATCATAAACGTATTTAAACAAGAACATAACATAAAAATTCAACAAAAAAAAGTTAAATCCATAACTGAACTACATTCAAAATTGAAAGATGAAGATCCGTTATTCGAAAAGTCACATGTAGTTTATGCAACAATTGTGATAAGATATATATAGGACAAACAAAAAACAATTTAAAAATCCGCATAGCTCTTCATAAAAGTAATTGTAAAAATTCAAAACGGAATTATTGTGCTCTAACACAACACATTTTAGATAATGATCATTCTGTCGATTCAAATAAAAGGCAATTTCTGGAGATGGCTGAAATTAAAATTAAAGGAAAAAATATCAACAAAAAGATTGATATCGACAATCTCAGCAAACTTTATTAATTTTTACTAACAAAATTAAACCTGAATACATCCTGTAATATTTAAACAATATAACCATGATAAACGACATTGAAAAATTATAACAAAAAGTATTCCACATTATTCGATGTCAAAAATGTCATTTTCATGTTCCATTGTTCTCTCAAAATTAAAATTCATAAAGTAATAATCTTCACATAGCACAGGTATGTTACCGTTTTTTCCGTTATGTTTTACATCTAAACTTATTATGCCTTTTATATATTACAGCCCTCGATAAAGCTAGTAAACAATTTTAATGCAGGTTAATGCAGTCAAGCTGCTGAAAAATAGATGAGTAAACGCATGCGAAACATAAGTGGAACCACCTATTGGTGTAACACCCAAGTCAACTTGCCAAGTTTTTATGTCAGTGTTGGTGGTTTGACCAATCAACCGACAACTGCGGTAGCAGAAATTTGGGAAGCTAACCTGAAATGCCATCGGAAAACGAATCCACATGTTTCTAGAAATGATATGAAATCCAGAAAGGTTAATGCAGTCAAGCTACTGAAAAATATGTCCATGAAAAAAAAAATAAATAGATAAGTACTTTTTGATCATTTCCATATTGATTTCAATTTAAGAGCCACCGGTAGACAGCTGTTTCAGCCTATTGGGCATCGTCAGTACCGGGCAGGCGGTCCACGATTGAGGACAAAATGAGAAAAACCAAGAAAGTACTTGATGAAAATAGCTGCGTAAACGCAAGCGAAACATAAGTGGAACCACCTATTGGTGAGACACCCAAGTCAACTTGCCAACTTTTTATGTCAGTGTTGGTGGTTTGACCAATCAACCGACAACTGCGGTAGCAGAAATTTGGGAAGCTAACCTGAAATGAAATTATTCAATTTTCATAATGGATACTTACATATAAGAAAATACATTTTTTTCGAAATCAAGTCCCGAAACATTCATCTCTTCGAAAGTACCTACATCGTAAATGCCTGTCATAAAACAACTACTTCCCCCGTTTATACCACGCTGGATATTGAATTATAAACGACATGCATTCATGCAAAATACCTTTTGCATATCTGTATCTTGCAGATCAAGTGTGTATAGTTCATCCAGTAGGACGACCATGCTGAAATCATTCGAGTTTGGGTCAGATCTTTTCTGCACTGATGAGAGGTAATACCTCGAAATCAGTCTGTATATTATCTACTTGACTGATTTCAGCATAGTCATGCTGCTGGATGAACAAGAATATTGTAAAAGCAAATGATTTTGATGTCAAAAGGTCCTTTTATGCACGTAGAGATCCAGCACTAGGCGTTGTCTGTTAAGGCGTCGCGATACAGGCGTCAGTTTTTTCAAATGTTCACCCCAATTTTTCAAATTGTTGATGGATTCTGCGTCAAATTATGAATTCAGCCATGATCCACATTCGTAGTTTCCTTCGAATATTGATGAAAAAAAAAGAATTTCATTGCATATTTATAAAGATGGCCATGAATAAGTCAAAATAAATGCAATAATACGACTTTAATACAATTAATCCATCAGTTATGATTGCATTTCCTGTTCAGTTTCATCAAGTTGTATGTTTCTGTAAAATCGCAGGTAATACGAACTAAAATAAGTGTATAAAATCACCAAAAAATATTTTACTTTGACGCGAACTCGACCAACATATTATTAATGGAAATAATTAGTGATGACATGAATCATTTTGGTGAGTGTTCCAACTTCATCTTTTTAGTAATTCTCGATTCGTGACAGCTGAAAGCGAATCTCGAGATATAGAAGTAAAAACATTTGTGATACTATTTTTTAAATAATCTACATTTTGTGGACGTCGCATATAAACCAAGTCTTCAATATATTCTCCCAAAAAGAAATCTAGTGGAAAAATGTCTGGACTTTGAGCTGGCCATGATATTGGACCCTTATTTCCAATCCATTTCTCATTGAAAGTATCGTCCAAATATTGGGTAGCTATTTCATTATTATGCGGAGATGCCCCATCTTATTGAAACTACATATTCAGTCGAGTTTGTATTGGTAAATTCTCCAAAAGATTCGGCAACACATGTTGGAGGGAAACTAAGTATTTTTCCCCATTGAGAATTCCTTAAAAAAAATGAGGTTCTATCAGATAGTCATGAATGATTCCTCACCAAATATTAACCTCCCACACATACTGAAATTTCGTTTCTTGCATCCAATGAGGGTTCACGTCAGGCCAAAAGTAATAATTATATTTGTTTAATATACAACTGTTATGGAAACGGCTTTCATCACTCCATAAAATTTTGTTCAGAAATTGATCATCATCATGAATACGGGTGGACAACCATGCAATGAAGTTCAATCTTCTATCAGCATCTTCTAAATATTGGGATAGATTATAGCTATTAAAAATGGAATATAAGGACGATATTGACGATTTCGAAATTTCACAATCCATTGCTACTTGTCTGGTAGGAGTGGTTCCACCATTTGACCTAGCACTGCAACAGTGTGATTCTCATCTGTACCCGTTACTTGTTATTTTCGCTTCTGTTTATTGAAACATCCATATTGTGCTAAAGCTTTTGGCTAAGCTAGCCAATGTTTTGTCTGACGGTAATCTTTTGTCAGGATACCGATTAGTGTATATTCTCACTGCTTCTTTTGAATTGCTTCTTGCTTCGTCATAAATACATAACATATTTAACTTTTCTGCACTTGAAGAGTGAATAATTTTTCAGTTTTACGAAAAACCAACACAAAACTGAATATATTTTCGTCAAACCTGACAGGTTTTCTGACAGATCGAATAATACGTTATTGCATTTATTTTGACTCATTCATGGTCCTCTTTATAATATGCAGTAAAATTGCCTTTTTTTATCATATGGTTGAATTCAGAATTTTATGCAGAATCCAAAAACAAATTGAATAATCCGGAAAACCATTTAAAAATATTGGCATCGGTGTCGCGACGTCCTAACGAATGAAGCTTAGTGCTGAATCTCTTCGTAAACAAGAAGACCCTTTGACATCAACATTTTGCTATCACGAAATATGGATATTCTCTTTCATTTTCCAGATATTTGCCCGCGGAGTTCCATATGGGATACCCTGTATATACTTAAATATTTTCATGGGTATTGTTATTGTAACAACATACTGAATTTGAAAATACGTTGATAGTTGACCGTTTCGGAACTTTTGGCGTACGCAATATATACCTAGGTGCATTAAATATGATGTTGAAGTGTTATGTTTCTATCATTTAGCATACTCCATTACCTATACAGTGTTTCTTCATTCATTTTCATATTATATTCCGTTTCGAATGCATGAATTATTGATTTGTGTTCTTTATTCTTTGAAATAATTATGGAAAAAATAATAATCGAACGATAACGCAAGTAGCGATCGATTGAAAAAGGAAACAATAAAGCAATTTCTCAATATCGAGTGTTGCCTCCTGTAGTTTGGGCAATAGTTTCCATTCTCCGAGGCATTCCACGAATTAGCGTTTGAATATATTATTCCACTCCGCAACACGAGGTGCATTTTTGTCATTAGGTGGTCTTACGAAACCTCTCTCACCTTGACAGTTCCAGGGGAGCATGCTTGATCGTTGCATATGACGA
The DNA here is from genome assembly GCF_025532065.1 of Leptinotarsa decemlineata. Taxonomy (NCBI): domain Eukaryota; kingdom Metazoa; phylum Arthropoda; class Insecta; order Coleoptera; family Chrysomelidae; genus Leptinotarsa; species Leptinotarsa decemlineata. The sequence continues at coordinate 4,020,520 of NW_027412586.1, forward strand.
ATACCAAGAGGAAACGCAATTATTTATTCAATGATTGATGAATTTGAAAAGAATCGTGATACTGAAAAGATTGGAGAAACAATGTTCAGGAAATGAACCAAGCTTGCACATAGTATAGTTGTGAGTCTCATCCTAAATCTGTTTTTCACCAAAATGTGTCTTAAATCTAGATGATAGAAACATAACTGTGTTTTTACTCGTATAATGTCTATTAACCGTACTTCATTAGAATGTGAATTTACCTGGCATTTATTTCCTTCTATTCATTGAAGAAATTATCAAATTGAAGAGTAACAAATAAAAAAGTTTGGTTGATATTTCAAGCTGGTTGATTTTCACGCACCTAAGTATACCAATAATTTTTAACAACTGTTTATAGTAAATATAAAAGATTCTTTTAAATATCTACCAATTTTATGAAATAATGAAAGACGCACTTACTTTGGTCGAGTCTTGTTGCCCCAGACTGTTTTCGATATAGAATCGTTCTTCACGGGATATTGTTGGGTGGACAGCTGGGGAATTACACCCAATATATGCAAACATGAGGCACCAAACCAAACCCAATCCATTGAATAAGTATAATGCCATTGGCCATCCGTACCATCCAGCAGATATGTAGCCTGTTAGTAGCATGCATACCACCGTTCCAACGGGGGAAGCTTAAAAATGTGTCAAATAAGTTGCAAATATTGATGAATTTTTACAACGAGTTGCTTCGAGAAATGAATAAATACAATGTAGAGATTTCTGATCGAACAATTTCACAGGTCGATTTTCATTTTCGCACATGTATTTTCACCACAATCAACCTTCTGCTGATCTTGAAATTTTTCATTACATGAATGGTTGAGCTACACTTAGTTTCCAGAAATCAATTCAAATAATTGATTAAGTAGGAACTTTTTCGCACTGTTGCTGTCTTACTCGTGTGTGAATTTGTCTACTTATTTAAAATATATTTTGAATTGGTTTTCTACGTCAGATTCAGCAACAATTTTTATCTTTCAGCTATGAAAACGAAACTTATTTTTCTTTAATTCATTTATTTTTGTGAAATGTTCTGCCATTGTCATATGCAATACTAATGTAAAGCTGATGTTGAAAGTTAAAATTGTAGTAGTGCTCTTTGGAATGCGTCATTCAACCAAAACGTATAAATATCCACATAGAAAAAAATTCTTGAGAAAGTACAGAATGAATTACATAGAATAACAATGTAAGTCATATAAAGATAACAAAACTGTTGAAAGCCAACGAAATACATCCTTATGAAGTTAAGCAAATAGTTATGTTTCTTCATCTACAGTGGAGAATTACATTTAAATTCTCCGAACAATATTTGCTGTTGCTTTCAAAAATGAACTATCTTATCATGCATTCTAAATTTATCAAAATGTGCCCATTATTTGATTCGCAACACAATACATGTGGCTTTGAATTGGAATAATGATTATCAAAATTTTAGAGATCTCTACACAAAACTCTACACAGAAGTCTTAATGATATTTTTATGTTATGGTGTGTATGAGAACGTGGTGACAGAAGAAATGATGGGTTAATAGCTAATATGGATATGTTTAATTTACTGAGAGCTGACAGAAATTTGCAGGTGACAAATAAAACTATTGGTGGTGAAGTATTGATAGCGCTATTTGAGTAAAAATGTAAAATATCTAATTTTTTAAATATTGCGATGTTTTTTCAGGCAGAAGCTATATTTTGTTCGACTGATAACCTATTTATTTTGTAGAAATTCCTGTTTATTATAATTCATATTCAATGTAGGATAAAGAAAATGACTCTTGTCTGATTTCTGCTGAGTTTCTCATTTGTTACGATTGGTTTCGGTTCGTTAAAGCATTTTCAATTAACTTGAAAATAATTTAATAAGTTTATTTGAAAATGGTTCAATACTCCAAAACCGATAGTAATAAAAAAAAATGAAAAATTCAATCTGAAAAAAGGTTGGTTGGTAATAGGATTATAGTCTATTTCAAAAGAGTGTAGAGTAATAAAATCTCATTAAGTATTCAAAAGCGCTACAGGGTGATCCGTCAATAAATTCTGTCACTTCCCTAGTCCGCATTGCAAAATTATGTCGTTTCATAAAGAGCAGGTAGGTATCACCCTGTTTTAAGGGATTTGTCCATTGTTATCGACGGATAAATACTGAGCCAGAGGCGCGCTAGTGGGATAATTGCCAAAAGAATATGCATTCATAAAAATTATATTAAACGAAATAAAAATTTAATACAGCAGAACAGTGTTATTGAAAAAATATAAAATGTAACAATACAATATATACGAACCGAAATCGGGAAATACTCAAAAACACACACGAACGAACTTTACGTATTGAAACACTTGTGGGGACTTTAAATCAATTTATTCACAAAAACGACAAGAACTTTACTGGATACGTTATTACAATTTGACACTTGAACAATACTAAAACTGTGAACTTCCCTTAACGTTTAATAACACTCTATTTATACCCTAATTGAATGTTCTAGAGATTACTAGGTACAATTTTCGAGAACCTTCCGAGAAAATAATTATTCAGACTACCCTTAATTCTAAACCCTAACCTAAGCAAAAGTGTCACTGTCACTGATACACTGGTCTCTGTCCAGATTGCTTATCCCGCTACAGTATATTTACAATTCAATTAAATTATTCTACATCAGTATAGTCTTCATCCGAAGAACTGTCATCATCCCCTGGTGTTATAATTATAGGGTCAACCACCTGATCGACCAAGTTGTCCAGTTCCCACATTTTATCTTCCTCTTTTAAAACATGCTGGATTGCTTTTTGCCAGTTTTCTGATGTGATTTCCATAATGGCTTGATCAAACAATACCTTGACATCTTTCATTTTAAATGTGGTATTGTGCCTTGCAACATATCCTTTAACTTGTACCCATATAAGTTCTATAGGATTTAATTCGCAATGATATGGCGGTAGGCGCAGCACAGTTACTTTATACTTTTCTGCTACATCTTCTACGGCATATTTCATGAAGCGAGATTTATGTTGTTTTACTATGGCTTGTAGTTCCTTCTTTACTGAATTCGTCTCAAACTGAATACCTTTATTTGACAGCCAGTTAATAATTTCTTGCTTTCTCCAAGCTGAAGTTGGTACCTTCTCTAAGCGCCTTGAATGGTAGCTTGCATTATCCATAACCACGACCGAATCAGCTGAAAGAAATTTTAACATTTCCCCGAAGTAGTCTTCGAAGACATCCGAATTCATGTCCTCATGATAATCTCCCGTCCGGCACGACTCAAAGCTTAACAAACCTTCTTTTAAAAATCCGTCTTCGCTTCCAATGTGAGCAATTATAAGCCTCTTCCCTTTTCCCGAAGGCACTTTAATACCCGTCGAAAGGCCTTCTATGAAAGCTTGGCGAGAACTTGTTATATTTTTATCTTGCCACATTTTTTTGACTATATAACCTTCGTTTATCCACGTCTCATCAAGATAAAAAATTTTCTTTTGCTCTCTGCGGTACTGCTTTATAGTTGTCAAATATTTTCGTCTTCAGCAAACAATTTCATCACTTTCCAGTAATAGTGCCTTTCGATTGTGCTTTTCCCAGGCAAAATTCATACTTTTTAAAGTTTTCCATAAAAGTTTTCTGGATATCAAAGGAATATCGTTATCTTGGCTTATCTCGATAAATATTTTTTCAAGAGTGGGTATTTCCTTTTTAAAATAAAACGAATGAACTTTTCTTCGAATGTCACATTTGGTGTCTTCATCTAAGATTTTTATTGGTCTTCCTGATTTTCTCTTGCATGGACTTACCTGGCCTGATATCTTTCTTTCTCGCAATAATTTAAAAATCGTGGACTGTCCAATTCCAGTCATTTGGGCACATCGCTCAACACTTTCTTGCACAGACAAACTAGGGTGATCGTGTTTTATGCAATCATATACATTTAAAATTATAACTTTTTCGCAAACAGATAGCGGAGAATTTTTTACACTTCTTTTCTTTGGAGTAAATGTCCCCATTTTATAACTTTTTCACTATTTCTATATCACAATATCACTGTACGTTTAATTGGTGTAGTAACAATTACTATTATAACTCGAATGTTTAAGACACCATTACAATATATTTAAACCCTTTTTCTTAATTACCTGGGTTTAATAGGTATTGCATGATTGGTGGGCAGGGTCAAAAAGGGATTATTATAATGACATGGCACCTCGGAACTAAGTGTTAACCCTTTTTTGAGAAATCATGCTCAAGTATATGAACCCAAATTGCATATTAAATAAGTTTACAAGAACCACTAAAATTAATCTTAATCTTTTTTTAAGAAATTTTACTTACCTAAATACATGTAGGTACTTAGTTTTAGACCAAATTACTTCCCAAAAATGGCCTTTTATTATTATCTATGTCTGTAATTTTTAATTTACTTTAATTATTAAGTTTAATAATCCTAAGATTTGCCTACGCCCATGGACGACAACGAAATTCAGGCAAATTTTATGACACTTCATGATTTATTACTCTACACTCTTTTGAAATAGACTATAATTTTTCCTTAAAAAAACAATTAGTTTCTTACCGACGTTTTAAATTTAATTATATTCTTCTTCAGGGCTCGCAAAGTAGTTTTTTCGTGTTGATAATATTACTATTTTGAAAACCATCAGACATTAAAAAAAATTAAAACCATTGCAACAACCAAATTTCCGAAATAACAACACAAAACGGAAATTTGGTTGTTACAATGTTTTTTATTAAAAAAAATGTATCTAATATGTCTGATGGTTTTTAAAATAATAATATCAACATAAAAATACTACTTTTCGAGTCCTGAAGAAGAATTTAATTAAATTTGAAACGTCAGCAAGAAAACAATTGTTTTTCTAAAGAAAAATTGATCCTGTTACCCAACCAACCTTTTTTTAGAAAAAAAATTGGATCACTAAACTAGTTAACAAAAGAAATGATTGGTCCAGAAAAATATAGTAGCTCGTGTAAAGTAACTATAGTCTATTTCAAAAGAGTGTAGAGTAATAAATCATGAAGTGTCATAAAATTTGCCTGAATTTCGTTGTCGTCCATGGGCGTAGGCAAATCTTAGGATTATTAAACTTAATAATTAATGTAAATTAAAAATTACAGACATAGATAATAATAAAAGGCCATTTTTGGGAAGTAATTTGGTCTAAAACTAAGTACCTACATGTATTTAGGTAAGTAAAATTTCTTAAAAAAAGATTAAGATTAATTTTAGTGGTTCTTGTAAACTTATTTAATATGCAATTTGGGTTCATATACTTGAGCATGATTTCTCAAAAAAGGGTTAACACTTAGTTCCGAGGTGCCATGTCATTATAATAATCTCTTTTTGACCCTGCCCACCAATCATGCAATACCTATTAAACCCAGGTAATTAAGAAAAAGGGTTTAAATATATTGTAATGGTGTCTTAAACATTCGAGTTATAATAGTAATTGTTACTACACCAATTAAACGTACAGTGATATTGTGATATAGAAATAGTGAAAAAGTTATAAAATGGGGACATTTACTCCAAAGAAAAGAAGTGTAAAAAATTCTCCGCTATCTGTTTGCGAAAAAGTTATAATTTTAAATGTATATGATTGCATAAAACACGATCACCCTAGTTTGTCTGTGCAAGAAAGTGTTGAGCGATGTGCCCGAATGACTGGAATTGGACAGTCCACGATTTTTAAATTATTGCGAGAAAGAAAGATATCAGGCCAGGTAAGTCCATGCAAGAGAAAATCAGGAAGACCAATAAAAATCTTAGATGAAGACACCAAATGTGACATTCGAAGAAAAGTTCATTCGTTTTATTTTAAAAAGGAAATACCCACTCTTGAAAAAATATTTATCGAGATAAGCCAAGATAACGATATTCCTTTGATATCCAGAAAACTTTCATGGAAAACTTTAAAAAGTATGAATTTTGCCTGGGAAAAGCACAATCGAAAGGCACTATTACTGGAAAGTGATGAAATTGTTTGCTGGAGACGAAAATATTTGACAACTATAAAGCAGTACCGCAGAGAGCAAAAGAAAATTTTTTATCTTGATGAGACGTGGATAAACGAAGGTTATATAGTCAAAAAAATGTGGCAAGATAAAAATATAACAAGTTCTCGCCAAGCTTTCATAGAAGGCCTTTCGACGGGTATTAAAGTGCCTTCGGGAAAAGGGAAGAGGCTTATAATTGCTCACATTGGAAGCGAAGACGGATTTTTAAAAGAAGGTTTGTTAAGCTTTGAGTCGTGCCGGACGGGAGATTATCATGAGGACATGAATTCGGATGTCTTCGAAGACTACTTCGGGGAAATGTTAAAATTTCTTTCAGCTGATTCGGTCGTGGTTATGGATAATGCAAGCTACCATTCAAGGCGCTTAGAGAAGGTACCAACTTCAGCTTGGAGAAAGCAAGAAATTATTAACTGGCTGTCAAATAAAGGTATTCAGTTTGAGACGAATTCAGTAAAGAAGGAACTACTAGCCATAGTAAAACAACATAAATCTCGCTTCATGAAATATGCCGTAGAAGATGTAGCAGAAAAGTATAAAGTAACTGTGCTGCGCCTACCGCCATATCATTGCGAATTAAATCCTATAGAACTTATATGGGCACAAGTTAAAGGATATGTTGCAAGGCACAATACCACATTTAAAATGAAAGATGTCAAGGTATTGTTTGATCAAGCCATTATGGAAATCACATCAGAAAACTGGCAAAAAGCAATCCAGCATGTTTTAAAAGAGGAAGATAAAATGTGGGAACTGGACAACTTGGTCGATCAGGTGGTTGACCCTATAATTATAACACCAGGGGATGATGACAGTTCTTCGGATGAAGACTATACTGATGTAGAATAATTTAATTGAATTGTAAATATACTGTAGCGGGATAAGCAATCTGGACAGAGACCAGTGTATCAGTGACAGTGACACTTTTGCTTAGGTTAGGGTTTAGAATTAAGGGTAGTCTGAATAATTATTTTCTCGGAAGGTTCTCGAAAATTGTACCTAGTAATCTCTAGAACATTCAATTAGGGTATAAATAGAGTGTTGTTAAACGTTAAGGGAAGTTCACAGTTTTAGTATTGTTCAAGTGTCAAATTGTAATAACGTATCCAGTAAAGTTCTTGTCGTTTTTGTGAATAAATTGATTTAAAGTCCCCACAAGTGTTTCAATACGTAAAGTTCGTTCGTGTGTGTTTGTGAGTATTTCCCGATTTCGGTTCGTATATATTTTATTGTTACATTTTATATTTTTTTAATAACACTGTTCTGCTGTATTAAATTTTTATTTCCTTTAATATAATTTTTATGAATGCATATTCTTTTGGCAATTATCCCACTAGCGCGCCTCTGGCTCAGTATTTATCCGTCGATAACAATGGACAAATCCCTTAATATAGGGTGATACCTACCTGCTCTTTATGAAACGACATAATTTTGCAATGCGGACTAGGGAAGTGATAGAATTTATTGACGGATCACCCTGTAGCGCTTTTGAATACTTAATGAGATTTTATTACTCTACACTCTTTTGAAATAGACTATAATCAGCATCACCCTGCTCTAAATAATATTCTTCCGATTGAAGGAAAAAATAATGACAGGAAAAACAGTATTACGTACAATTAGAAAAAAATAATTTGGATTAAGTACATCCGTCAGAGAAGCAGACTGAAATTTGGTTGAGAAAGAATCTAACGTAAACTTAGACCTAAATTTTTCATGATATTTGGAATGATATTGTCTATGTGAATATGCCAAAAATATTGCATGGAAATTTATCAAATATCCTGTACGATTCAGTGAAAAAAATTAAGATTTATTGACAGTGAAAAAATTCAGAAAGTTATGATTAGAAAATGAAAATTGTATTGATATTCTCAGTGATTAACGGAGAGAGTAGAATCATTGATTGGAAAAGAAAAAACATATTATTGGTGATGTGGATCAGTTTTGAAATAACATAAACGAGGAAAAAATTCTCGTACTGATTAAGATTCTTCCAGATATGAATGTCAGTTCATTTATGGAGATGAAATATCTGAAATATTCGCAGAGTTCTTCTCCACTATCTGAATTCAGCAGGGTATGATACCTCTTTATACTTTAAAAGGTTGGTATGAGTGGTTACACGGTCAGATTCTATTTCTCGAATATTTTCCTGACTAATGGAAAATATCTGAATTATTGCACTTCGTTAATCTGGAAGCAAAGTTGACGCAAACATCGATAAACACTAATTTATTCAAAAAGTCACCAGGTATTTCGAGACTATAATGCAAATCCCAACTAGATACAGTGTATACTGATTTCCAGAAAGCATACGTTTTTTCTGAAAAAACTACAAATTTGGAATTCCATACAATTTCTGAAACTATTCCTCTGATATCTCACAAGATAGATAGTTCATAGTAAAGTTCAATGATAACGTTTCTGTACGATCTTTTCTTCGTTTTGGAATATTCTATTTGCGGAAGATCTAAATATTTAAGAAAGAAAAGAAAGTATAAAAGGCTTAGGGGTTAGGTTCATTAAAACTTTTTTTTTCACAACTAAAATCAACAATATGCTCAGCTCAGCAAACAGAACGTTGCGCTTCCTTATGAGCCATGTATTTTTCCACAATCTAAATGTTATGAAGTTTCTAAGCAATAGTTTAGAATACCCCAGTTTCAATTTGCTTCCGTAATTTGGTTGGAAGAACATGTAATAATTTTGAATGAAATCAGGAAACTACAAAATAAATACGAACAACCTGAATACGAACTGATTTCAGGATATTGTGGATAAAAAAATAAATGCTTTAGAAATTATTTCATTAGTTTCATCACGAAGCACTAAACGAGCTCCATTTCTCGATATTTCTTTGGAATTCCTACTTCTAAAGCACCTTTTACTATTATTCTTCACTACTCAATAGAAGATAGTGGAGTATGTTTTTCTTTCTAGCTTTATAGTCCAGTCATTATAGTAAGTTCACCTCGGAATTCGAGATACCCAGCTGTAAGTCTGTAAATACTTGTATATTGACACCCTAAAAGTTGTTTCAAAACCTACATATGGTAGGGTGTAAGCAACTATTAAATTTCAAAGTCAAAGGTCACAAAAATCGTTTTTTTTGCGCTTTTTTTGGAAATATCTCATTTCCTATGAGTTTTTTGCTATTTGTATTCATCAATATTGTAGAATACAAAATTCTCTACAAATTTTGTTTGAAAAAAATTTTTATACGGCGAACCGTTTTCGAGATAGAGGGCGGAGAGCACGCGGTCACAGCATCACTTCAGGTCAACCGGTGCCTCCGGTCGAAAACGCGCCATATATAGTTGATGAACTATCGATAAATCAATGATTATAAATATTTGTCAATTTTTATTAACTACTATATTATATTTTATCATTTTTTTCCTAACTTATCCACTTTTTATTCAGTATTAATTTATTTAACAACACTTACCTGCCCATGTAATTGCAGAATTGTTAATGAAAATATAGGAATTATATTTGAATTTTAACCTCATTAATATTTATAACTTCTTACATGATGAAAAAAAAAACAAATAAATTATGAATTATTCTTTTTATTAAAAAATATCATTGAATACATTTATTTTTATTGGAAGTAAAGAAATGGAATGAAGGGTACAAAAACAACAATTTATAATTTTAATCATCTTCTTCCTCTTCATCGTCGTCTTCTGGCTGCTGGTAAATTTCAAACTGGTCTTCATTATCGTCTTCAACGACATTTGTCTCAAGTTCTTCCATGATTTCGGGGTCAAAGGTTCCATCTTCGTTAATGTCGCTCTGATATGGTAGAGCATTGAGACAAGCTTGCCCATTACATTGGCCACAAGCTAAAGAGTATTGCAAGCCCGCTTTCCTGCATCCGCATCGCGAACCACAACCACTCTTGCAGTTGCAGAAAATTGTATTTAGCAAATCTTCTGGAGCAGGTGGTAAAATTGTCATGATAGGCTCCAGAAAATCGTTTCGCATTGCCCAACCCCATACCTGGGGTTCCAAATCATCTCCTAACCAAGTTTGAACTTGATAATATACACGGTTGAAATGTTGATGAGCAGCTGCACTTGTTGGTGGAATATTTGAAAGCTGCACAGGTTTATTAAGTTTTGTAGACTTGACGTAATGCATATAACGAAGATGATCGAGACTTTTCACAGATTTCGGAGCGACTGCCAATAAGGTTTGATTTCCACTCTCTAATAATCTCTGGGCCGAACAATTTTCTTCCTCAAATGCTGCAGCTAGTTCATCCAAATTTGTCAGTTTCTCAAAAACTTTTAAAAATGATTTTTTTCCCTTTTTAAAAAGCGCAGAAGTTGTGTCACAGTCACTTAATGCGTGCAGAAATAAAATATGTTTTTTAGAATGAGGATAATTATCAAAACTTTTAGTCGAGTATATCTCCGTTTCTACATTACCTTTCCCAACTTTTTTAAAGAAAATTTCTTGTTCGTAAGACAGTGTACGCCCAATCAAAATGACAAGTAAATCGATATCTTGTCCTATTATAACTGCAGTTATTTTAGACTTTGATTCTTCAATTGCAGTTCCAACAATAAGAACATCCGCATCATCTCTGGCTTGTTTAGTAGTAATATTTGCAGCTTGTGATTTTTCAATTCACATATTAATGAACTTATCTTTGTTATTTCGATTTGATAAGAAGTTTTCTTGAGTAACTGGTACAACCATAGTTTCATCGAAACAAACTTCATACGTTTTTGAAAGTGCAGCAGGTCGTCTCTGCTGCTCCATAGCTTTTACGTTCTTACTAGTCTGAATATCCGTCAAATACAACAATTATTTTGGAACTGTAATGCCTTTGTAAATAATTCATGTATTTATCAAAAATAATAGAAAAAGTATCTTCTCTGCTCCATACAACATGATGAAGAAGAAATCCGCCATCAATAATGAACGTCACATTATTTTCATTGAGAATAAAATCAATTGGGCTCATGTTGTCATACAATGACGATTTTGTTGTTTTTCTCATGCCATCATTATCAAATAGAGCTGTTGGATACGGACTCAATTCATATTGAAGATATTCTTCAAGATTACTTTCAAATTGTTTGCTGACAGTAATTCTTTGGAAGAGTAATAATGGATCCACTGCAACTTTACAATCATTTATTTTTACAGATTTGTTAACACTGGAAAGCGGCATTACTTTTTCGAAGCGTTTAAACTTTATTCCATTAAATGATAAGTCGGTGATCTTCTTCATAGACTCTAATCCAATTTCGTAAGCTCCGGTTGACCTGAAGTGATGCTGTGACCGCGCGCTCCCCGCCCTCTATCTCGAAAACGGTTCACCGTATAAAAAATTTGTAGAGAATTTTGTATTCTACAAAATTGATAACGAATACAAATAGCAAAAAACCCATAGGAAATGAGATATTTCCAAAAAACGCAAAAAACCGATTTTTGTGACGTTTGACCTTGAAATTTAATAGTTGCTTACACCCTACCATATGTAGGTTTTGAGACAACTTTTAGGGTGTCAATATACAAGTATTCACAGACTTACAGCTGGGTATCTCGAATTTCGGGATTCTTACCTAATTTAAGCTTAAATGACTGGATTATTACATTTGTAAACATCATAAGTTTTTGAGACCCGTTTTTGTATCAAGACATTCATTCAACTTATTTTGTGCAAATTAATCCAATTAAATGAGCTTTGGAGCTTTTAAGGATGAATGAATAAATGAATGAATCATAGGTTTTCACATTGTATGATCTATTCAATATTCTATAAAATATACCTATATAAACGAAGGTTCCTAGTCGACTTCTTTCTGGCGACGGCACCCATTTGGCTAGTAAACCGTGTACAGATGGAAAAACAAATCCTTGACAGAATCCTTGCAGTGCCCTACAGAACATGACACCCTTTGAGTCAAATGTTGCAGCTAGCGTTGGGAGTAGGAGACCAGCCACAGAAGTTACCCCCATGGTACCTATCAAAAACCACTTGGGACCAAACCTTGATGCTAACCATCCTGCACTTACTTGAGGGAAGATGTAACCCCAGAAGAATGACGACTGAATGACATTTTTGTCGGTCCAGTTGTAAGTCTGTGAGCAATTGAAATACTTGAATTTTCAATGTATTTTTCTAAAAGTCCAAAAACATTCATTTTACATTATGTATTGATCGGTTCAAGCAGCAAAACTATAATTAATCATTCGAGTATATTGTATGTACAGGGTGTCCCACGTATATACAGGGTTTTCTCTCGGAAATGTATAGATGGGGTCAAAATATCAGCAGTACTTCATATAACTTTCGTTCCTAAAATCCTTCGTTACCATGTTACGGGCCCTCAAAGTTGCAAAATGAAAAATCTTTTTCTCTGACAACTTTTCAAGTGAATTTTCAAAATCAACGAAATTTTGGTGATTGACTGAACAGATGAATTGCTTTGATGAGCTCTCATGCAGGAGTCAGTTGTTGTGCTACAAAGTCAGAAACGGACTACCCCCGATGGTCCATCCCCCAAAACTTTGAAATAACAGATATTTGCGGTTGTTGTATTTCCAGATATTGAAGGAGCATTTGAAAATGCACTACCTAAATCTATAGGATCATCTCTGGCTAGGAAAGGTATAGAATCGATCATAACTGGCTGGAGATATGCCATGCTGGTAAACAGAACTGCAACTACGACTCTTCAAGGCGAGGCCATCAAGTTCAGGGTCACCAGAGGCTGCCCTCAAGGTAAGGTACTATCTTCCCTTCTGTGGTCGCTCCTGGTGGATAGTCTGCTTGATGCCCTCGACAGAAGAAAAGTAGATCTGCAAGCTTATGAAGATGACCTTGTCATCTTGGCAAGGTCTACGTCGAAAAGGATAGCTTGTAATATCGAAAAACCTTACTCCACTATTGCAGTTTTGCCAGTGACTGCCATGCAGTCACTGGCAAAATTGCACGTTTATTGGCCAAATATTAACATTGATATCATTCATGAAAAAGAAACATGTATTTCATGTCAACAGTCCCGAAAAAATGACAGAAATGCACCACTACATCCATGGGGTATATCCCAAACCCTTGATATTGTCTTCATCTGGACTTTGCGGGACCTTTTGAAGGTAAAATGTTGATGATACTGATTGACTCCTATACGAATTGGTTAGATGTTATACCGATGAACAACATTACATCTAACTCTACCTATAGATATTCTCCGTTCGATATTTGCTAGACTGGGTTAACCCAAGATCTTGGTGACGGATAATGGGCCACAACTCACCTCAAGTGAATTTGAACATTCACACCTTCAAAGAACGAATGCGAGCCAGTAACCAAAATCTAAATCAGTCACAAAGATTTGCAAGTTAACTATTTTTCTACATAAATACCGTAAAAAGATCGACAAACAAGAACACCAAGTCAAATAATGTTCGGTCGGCATTTTAGATCACGATTTGACCTTCTAAAACCGGATGTTGCTGAAAATATGGAGTTGGAACAAATCACTCAAAAACTAACCATAACTATGATTCTAGGAAGGGAGATGATGTATGGGTAAATATGCCATCAGCAAAGGGTTCCGAGACGGCAAAAGTTGTTAGGCAGTTTGGGCCATTGTCACATCTCGTAATTGTTGATGGAATTTTATGCCGCAAATATTGCGACCAAATGCGGAGAAGAATCTCGGATGTAGTATCTAATCAGGTGTTAAACCATCGGATATACAATGTGCTGCCGACGAATTAGAAAGTCACCCTGATACTAAACCAAACAAAGGTTCCCAAAACGAACCATCACCAAGCGACAAGTTCGAACAAAAACATCATCACAATATACCATGTGAAATTCAACCTCGGAATGTTGAAGAGAAAGTCAACAAAGAAGAGCCCCCAAGTCAGGCGCCATGAAGAAATCCTTCAAGAAACAGAAGGCTCCCTGTTTGTTTCAGGGAATGAGCTTATCATTCGAGGGGAAGAATTTGGTATAACTGAGTGAGTGACATTCTTCCGCTAACACAATCAGTCGATCCGACAGGTTGGTCCGAACAGGACTGGATCACTCGTTAATTAGTTATCGACAGTTTATGAATACAGTGTAATTTTGTGTTTGTTACATCCACTCATCATACTACACTTGATTATTCATTTGTGTCATCCCTGTTGTGTTGTTGCATTGACGTTATCATAATTATTTCTGCTGTGAAAAATTTTCGTTTCAAATAATGGTAGACATCTCAGGTTAGAAAAAATATTGAAAAATATCTGTCGTTTCAAAGTTTTGAGGGTGGACCAGTGATTCCTGCATGGACGTTCATCAGAACAATTTATTTGTTCAGTCAATCACCAAAAATTTGTTTATTTTGAATAATCACTTGAAAAGTTATCAGAGGAAAACATTTTTCATTTTGTAACTTTGGGGGCCGGTAACTTGGTAAAGAAGAATTTTAGGAATAAAAGTTATATGAAGTACTGCTGTAATTTTGACCCCATCCATACATTCCCGAAGGGCAAAGAGGAATTCCAGGGACACCCTGTATAAACTTATTTGAGATATAAACACTGGAGTGCAAAATCAGTTCAAATAATCATATATCGATATCTACTATGAAAGATGACCTGAAACATTCGAACATTTCTAAATGTTTTATTTATTTACCATTCTTAACGATGGATATACTTACTGGAATATCTTTATTTATACTGGCGTTAGGATCTGTCATCGCAACGATCGCAACAGACATATTGACTCTTACACAGAAAGAAGTGAACATGAGGAGAAAGTAGACAATCATCTGGACATGCCTTTTACCGAATCTGGGACCGGTAGCATCTGTAGGAAAATCAAAATTATGTATTAATTTATATATGAATGGTATATTTTGTCAAAATTCATACGCATTACATTTATGCTTGATTTCTTAAAAATGTGTTCAAAAATACTGCAAATTTTTGTTATTTCTCTGAATTTCAAATAGTTTGAGAATAGAGAGGTTGGAGAACATTGAAAAAATGCTGTCAGTGTCATTCGAACCAGGTTTACAAGCAAGAGTTCTACCAACTATTACACTAATCTAGCTTACAAACTGAATAATATTCCCATTTCAATTCTAACGAAATGGTTGTGACTAGGATTGAATCAAATAATCGTATAAATGTTTTTACATACTGTCATCGTGACATGAGGTGATTTGTCTCTTCCGGTGTTACAAAGTTGTAATTTTGTGCAAAAAATTGTTTTGTTTTCGCTTTCAAGAGTCCAAAGGTGCGTTGATGAGACATTGGGGACAGTTGGTTTAGACCAAAACTTCGAATACTTTTCGAGAACAATAGATTTCCATGTAAATGAAATAATCATGTACACTTATATATTATTTTATGTACTACATGGCCTGAAAAGTCTCAGGACTAATACCTAGATGGCACTAGTCGTATTGCATTCAGTTGCTTGCTTTTCCAGTTGGTACTGACCTTCAAAAAGAAAGCTGTTGAAATTTCATGATATTCTACTAATAGGTTTGTGTGTTATTGTGCTAAGAGTGACACTACTTTTGTTATTTTCGAAGCAATGGATCAGAATTGATTTCGTGTTTTGATTTTATACTGCTTTTTGATGGGAAAATTAACCGTTCAAGCGAAGCAATGGTATTAGGACTCCGCTCCGGCAAAAACAATTAAACGTTTGTCGTAGAGACACCGATGATGCAAAACGAACTATAGTCCGTTCATAATTTGTTGATAGCTCACTGCAAGTTTGACCCTCATTAGAGAACTGAAATACAGAGAGGACAGCTAATATGATATAATAACAAAAACCAAACTAAAACTGGCAGTTTAAGATGTTTTCGACTAACCCACCTTGTATCTGAAGAAATACAATACAGCTATAAAACTTTTTTAATCCGATTATGTAGGTATTTTTAGTGGAAATGAGTGACCAGTGTCGTAGAGTATATGATTAAAACATTAGTTACTTTAAATAAATAAATATAATAATATTCTTAAACTGTAGGTACTGTAAACTGTATTTTTATTTAAAAAAAATTTCTTTATTTTATTCAAAAATAATAAGTTACTTGCAATTTGTAAAAGATACATTTATTCAATTAATACCTATTTTTAAATGATATAAACTACGATTACTTACAAAACTATTCAAATTCAAAATAAACAGGATCATCTTCAGAATCCGAGTCGTCTTGCAGGTTAATAATTAGCGGTTGTGTCTCTACAGTCGCATCAATTATATTGTTAAGATCCCACATTTTTTGTTCTTCTTCTATTGCATGTCTTAATGCATTTCGCCAATTTTGTTCTGTAATATGTTGTAAAGACTCATATAACAATTCACGTACAGCTTGTATTTTATATGACGTATTTTTTCTAGCCACATAGCTTTTCATTTGTGCCCAAATGAGTTCAATTGGATTTAATTCGCAGTGGTAGGGTGGAAGTCTAAGGACTGTGATGTTTCGTCTTTCCGCCATTTTGTCAACTACGTATTTCTTGAACCTAGATTTGTGTTGCCAGGCAATTTTTAAAAGTTCTGCTTTAACCATTCCATCTTCGTAAGGCAGGGACTTATTCCGCAGCCAGTCAGTGATATCCTGTTTCTTCCACGCAGTCGTTGGAAGTCTTTCAACTAGTCGTGAATGATAAGGTGCATTATCTAATACTATAATTGAGTTTGGTGGTATATGTTCAATCATCTGCTCAAAATACTCTTCGAAAACATCAGCTGTTATCTCCTCGTGATAGTCTTTTGTGCTTTTGGATTCAAATTCCAACAAACCATGCTTAGCAAATCCTTTTTCACTGCCAATGTGAGAAACTATTAATCTACTGCCTTTACCAGAGGGTGGGGAAATACCAGTAGACCAACCTTCCATAAAGGCTTGCCTGGAGCTTGATATATTTTTATCTGTCCAAATTTTTGTGAGAGTATGATCTGCGTTTACCCACGTTTCGTCCTGATAGTTGGCCTTCCTTCAGCCCGAAATTTTCGTATAGATCTTAGATACTTTCTTCTCCAACATATTATCTCTTCCCGGTCAATCGAAAGTGATTTTCGGTCTGATTTCTCCCACCGAAATTTAATTCTTTTAAAACTTGCCACAATTTGGTTCGTCCAACATGAGGCAAATCCGGGTCGTCTCTAACTTCTTGTAAAATTTTGTTTAAGTTGGGTATTTCTTTTTTGTGAAAAAATTCGTGAATTTTCCTTCGAATACCATTTTTGGCAAATTCATCAATTTCAATAGGTTTTCTCCCCCTCTTTAAGTATTCGTTTGTATTTGGGTTAGCTATACCTTTTTTTTTCTTTCTGATAGGAACCTATATATTCTTGACTCCCCTACGTCATGTTGGCACAACTCTTGATTATGTTCTGAACAGTGTTTGTGGGATTCTGAGAAACCAGAGCATCGTGAACGTTCAAAACAATAGTCTTCTCTCTTGGTGAATAGACAGACTTATTGACTGTACGCAACAGTACCGGTGTAAAACTTGATGATGTTGATGATGATGACGAAGCCATCGCAAGCAATCAAACAAAACAAGCAGGAACGAAAGGTACGTATATGTTTGTAGAAATATGAAAAAAAGTTACTCACGCACTGCACAAAATTCGCATAATAAATATTAGAGACGTTAGTTACTGCCGTAGACGCCGAAACACCAACGAGCCGTAAATTAAATGCGATTAAAAAATGTACCAAACCAAAAATTATTTTCGTTCGTAACAACTTCACCCTTTCAAGGCAAGTTTCGAATATAAACTGAAGCTTTATATTTAATGAATAAACACCTCAGGAACCTCTGCCTATGATTTTACGAGTTTTACGACCGTTTTATGACTTGGGCCCTCATTTTGTGCTATCGACAAATTATGAACGGATTATAGATGTCAGTAACACCGAAACATATAATAAGATCCACAAAATTGTTTTGATAATTTTTTTTATCGTATATCTTTCATTTGTGAAATTATAAAATTCAATAGAACTGGCCGATATTTGATGAAAATCCATATTAAAACTAATTAATACAGTTTATTGTATGATTTTCACTATATATAAAAGTTTTTACAAAAACCGCGACACGTGTTTCGCGATACAGTAGCTTTGTCAAGCGTAAACTAAAAATTATTCTCTAACATATTACCTACTTGTATGCCTACTTTCTAATTGATCAATCTACCTCTTGGAGATAGTTGGAATGGGTGCCATAAAAAACATTGGAAAAAAACGCAATAAGTACCTAAGTTCTTGAGACTCCAATGTTTTCCGGAGACATGGAAGAAGTCAAATGGCTTCCGGGAAGGGGAAAAACCATATACTGTGTGGAACGCCCTCTTTGATGAACTCTTCAAAATAGAATTGTCGGCAATACATTAATAAATAGACTAAGTGGGCTCTAGAAACTTGTTTTAAAGAACATATTGCGCATATCCGTTTTTGGAGATCAGAAAAATTTAGTGTCGCTGTACATGCCTTGGAGAACGGTTATGGATTGAATGAAAAATTCCGAAATTTTTGAGATCGGTATATGAGACTAGATTTTTGGATGGTTTCGAAAATCTGGAAAAAGCAACGTGTGGCATTGAAATTATGAACAGTGACAAAGATCTCATTCAGTCCATTGTTTACCTTCATATGAATAAATCTGTTGAACGATGAAATTTCCTGTGAATTTCTATAACACATCATTGATGTCTGGTAGATATCCACAGAAAATTGTACTCTGCTACGTATAAATGGAGACCAGCGGGCACAAACGCACAGACAAACATTAAAAATTCTAAAAATAAGTGTTTTAACGAAAACCACCAGTTACAATGTTTCTAGAATAACTTCCATGTACAGATAGTGATCTGTTTCAGTTTTGTTGTGTATCATTTTGGTTAAAATATATTCTGCACGTGTTGATTGAGGCGATATTATTATCAATTGAAGTGCTTTATTAATCATAAAACAAGGTTTTCTGAATCTGATATAAATATTTACACAAGTTTATGATTCCAGACGTATTTGTATACCAGAATGCAGATTAAGACTGAATGGAGGGCAATAAGGATAACACAGCTCACATATTTATCACGGAAATGGAAGACATTCCTGCCCGTTCGGGTACCCAAAACATCTCTCATGTTCTGAAGTGTGAAATTTACTTGATCATCTCTTAATTTGCAATACCTTACCTCACTTGGTTTGTATTGCAATACCTTACTCGACACACGTTTCGTCAACTTCCAACTCTAAATCTGACCTTTTTACGAGTATATATTACAAAAGGAACTTTCACCTTCACTTCAATAATTTTGGGTAAAAATTGGAAAGACATTTTTAACGGAGTGATTTTTTTGAGGGTAGGCAATGGGCTATTATGAATAGGACCTTGGTTACTATTCATGGTTCTCATGCCTGACTTTGACATTCTGTATCTGTAGAGTACGGAGAGTGAGTGTAGGCCCATAGCACTTAGGCCACATATGACCCATTGTACATCCTCCCGAGGAGTTATCCTCCTAGGTCATCGTCCATCCTGTCCTTTCCAGAAAGATGAACAGGTCACTAGGAGACATCTCCCTTATATCGGCAGGTGTAGGCCAAGACTCGCCGAACACACGTTAACTCCGGACACTCGCATTTGACAAGACTGATAGTTTCATCTTCCTGTTCACACATCCTGCATCTACTAGCCCAATATTATGGAGGTGTTTCCTTAGTCAGAAATTTCACTGTTAAGTATAGGTTTTTCATGCTCATCGCCAGATATTTATTCGTTGCCAGCTTCCCAGTGTCGCCCAGGGTGATCCTCGCAAGACTGCATCTCTACAGGGATTGAGCATGGTTGTGACGTTTGGCTAGTTTCACAATTGTCGAAGTCATTGGGCCGTAAGTGTCACAGGGTCCTAAAATTCCAAGTCCAGCCGCTTTCTTGGCTAAAGAGTCGGCAATGCGATTAATATTACTCCTGTGGTGTCCTTAACCCACCTCAGGATAATGTTATTATCTACCGAGGCTTTGGCTAAATCTTGGTGGCACTCTAGTACTAGTCCTGAGGTAACATATTGTCCGTTCAAGGCTAATAAGACTTGTCTACTATGAGTGCAGTTTGTTATGTTTTTGCCAGAAATGCCTTTCCTGGTTATTTCTTTGGTGGCAATTGAGATACCAGCCAGTTATGTTTGAACCACGCTGGTATTTTTTCCCATTCCCCACTTAATCCTTAGGCTTTGTAATCTGGAGTAAACTCCATATCCTGAGCCTTCTTTGGGTTTTGAGCCGTCTGTATATATGCATATTGAATTTGTAGCATCTGACTATGTTCAGTTTCATTTGTATTTTGTAGGATTTATTAAACACAAACCTGGGTTCAATTGCATCACTACCTGCCTGCAGCGCAGACTTTGCGCAGTAAGTGCTTCTCGCCATAGGCCTAACCTCAATTGATCCATGTCTACTTCAAGGTTTACATCAGCCGTGCGCAATCGTAACATGGCCATTAACTCAACCTTCTTAACGTCCATGACCAGAGGGGTCAGACCAACAATATGACATTTCCAAACTATCGAAAAAATCCAAAAGTCTAGATTCATATACCTATCTCAATAATTCTAGATAGTGTTAATTTATTCTATTGTCGTGTCCAGGACACGTTGAGTGATTCTAACATTTTTTGGTCTAGGAACCTTTTTTTCAACATAGCCACTTCAGGGTTATCTAAAATTTGTTGAAGTGAGAAAGTAGTTTCGTAGAATACTTTCACTTTCGACTTTTTGAAAATGCCATCTGATCATTAATGTATCCTGGTTTATACGGAAGAACAATGAAAATTGAATCGATGTCCTCCTGAAAAAGTGACGATTTGAAAGATTATCCCTGAATTTGCCGTTGCTCATTAACTTGTCTACTATTTTTGAAGGATACTCGTTATTAATACTGCTTTTTTCTTTGAACAGAGGGAAATTAACAAGCCTATAGACCAGAAAGTTGAGTCCCACCATTTTTTTAGTAGCCAGTAGTGTAAGATATCAGGACCATATCTCAAATCACTGGTATTCTTTCTATAGACATCAAATTCTAACCCGTGGTTACTACTGATTACCAAGTCACGCAAGACATCGAAGATTTGTTGGTAAGGGTCTTAACAACCTGTCGGAAATTGCAAATACACCATTTACATATCGGATTCAAATAAGTGAAATGTAATCTGAATCCCAGTTTGATTTCACTTCAAATCTGCTCATGAACAGATTAAATAAAAAGGGAGACAATGGGCTTTCCTTTGCAATTACTTCAATCTGTCTGTAAGAACTGTTGTTGAAATGAAAATAATTCTGTTTAATGCAAATCTGTTACTTGTATGTAGTATTCACTTTCTTCTCCTCTGAGAGAAGATTTCTCAAATATTCAATAGATTTTTTAATACAAACACTTGTGAATAGAGACGAAACATCGAATGATACTAAAATCTCTCCATCTCGCAACTTTATATCCTCATTTTCCTATGAATTCACGTGAATTCTGTTCAGTATATCTATTGAAATTATTGGACAGAACCTTCCTCAAATTTCGAGATTTACTGAAAGATCAGGAGTTGAAGGAAATTTTCATGACTTGTAACGCAAAAATTCTGAAACCGAAACCGTCATATAATCGTCAAATCAGATAGTGACTAGAAAAGTATTCTATGATGATATGAAAATATTCAGGAAAGAGATTTATTTTTTCATTTCTTTATCGATGGAAGTCTATATGAATTAGATGGAAAGGCAATCATGCAAAACACTCTTTACTTAGGTACTTGAATAATTTCACAATTGTATCAAAAGAAGGTTTGTTGGATTCAATTCATGAAATTTATGAGGATTACTTAAATAATGTTAAGTGAGGCTCTTAACTGCAGAATTTTTTTTGATTTGTACTTTAAAAACATATCTACAACAGATTCTGTAACTTCGCAATTTTATATGACAAAACTAACACAGTTTTGTCAAACTAGAAAAACATGAGTTGAATTATACATACCGCTATCTAATTTTTGAGAAGCACTTTGCAACAATTCCGAAGTATATTGATTTCTTTGCCTATCGGCATTAATATCACTCAGAGGTAAAGGTTCATACACTTTGATTATGCCATTAACTTTGGGTGCCATTTTGAACGGTTCTCAAGAAACGACTAGTTTCCAGAAAATTTAAATAAACGAAGAATGTTATCCCCTACTTTTTTTATTTGGTTTTGAGAAACGAATCAACAAAGCATTCAGTAAAAGACGCTTAACTTCAATATTATATTGCAATGTAAATAGTTGAACACCAGAGACAATATGTGAATTGTTGAGATAACACATTATATGGCAATTAGGGATTTCCATCTAAATTGCAAAAATAGGTTCAGAATACGATATGGCATGAAAGGATATCATGAGAGGATAACTGAGGTATAGAAAAAAATGCAAATTATATATCAATTTATTCGAATCATGAATGGTGCGGAACCTCGTATTTATAGTTCTATCATAACGTAGCAATAAATGAATAAATGAATTGAAGGATGCTGAAAAATTCTGAATGACAAAATAGATCATAATCATCATCAGGCGGTGGTTGTAACTAGGAATTTTGTTGTTGAAAAATGCAATTTCTCATAGATTAACTTTACATGAGTGATTTCATGACTGTGGATTGAATCCTACTCCTCCTTCAAGTTTTCAACTTCATCTACTTTCATGGTGACATATATATAGGGAGCTCGAAAATTTGATCTATTTCTTGAGGAAGGTGGATTGTAGTGAAAGCCAGTGAATGATTTCAAAAATTCAAACAGATCAACTTCCGAACAAGTTCATATGAAAAACCATTAAAAAAGAAGCCCCGTTGCGCCTGTCTCTTGATACTCTTGAGAATAATATGGTGGTTCCGCTTTTGCCCGAAATCTTAAATAAACTCACTAACTTTGAACCTAACTTAATCTGAACCTAGTTGAAATTCCGTTGGAATTCAGACGTTTTGTTGTTTACTGACTAAAATGAAAAGCAACACCGGTTTCAACTTGAAAATGGCTACTTTTGGAAATATAGAATACGCAGGCATTTCATTATGTTAAAGGTTTTGTCGAGGAAATACCTCTGCAGTATAAAGGAAATATGGAATTTGTTTTCCATACTGACCACTATCCGATATGGACGTATTTTCTATGACATATTCTCTCCAGCAGCGTTTGTATGATTCTGCCGATAAGGCTTGAATTTTGTTTTGAAATAGATCATATACTTGAAAGCAATAGCGAGGCCAGTCAATTTCTCACAGTAAAAAGTGTATCGCAGAGTCTTTCCTTTCCACTACACGCCGGTGTTTATCAATAAAGAAGGGGGTCCAATCAGGAGGAAGAAATTTTGTCGATTTTTGAATCATTGTGATACTGAAAATCCCAACTAGGTACCTGAAGACGGAATAGTCGGAATTCAATCAAAATGGGATTTTGAATTACCACGATGACTATTTCCTTTCAATGCGTTGATGTGAATCAATCATAATCACATCATTAAATCAGTTTTTTAGCTTAGAAAGTTAAATGGGATCACATATAAATATTTGTAGCTACAAGAAGATTCCTGATTATTCAGTATGATGACGGCCTCAATTGAATAGAACTGGTCGATACTTGATAAAAATCCATATCAAAACTCATCAATACAGTTTATTTTATGATTTTTACTATAAAGGGTTTTATAAAAACGGCGACACGTGTTTCGCTATACAATAGCTTTCTCAAGCGTTAACTAAAAGTAACGTCTAAATTACAACCATTTTATACTATAACATACTAGTACTATGTTGCTGTATCGCTGCTGTTCCAATGTTTTGACAGAATCAGAATCAACGAATTTAAGCGTGCTCAGCGTTATACAACAGTGCTTTCAAAAAATTGTTCTAAAGCGCCAGTGGCGAGTTACAGGAAAATTGATAGCCTAAAAACCTTCTCTATAAAAAATTACTTATACATGTCAAGTTTCATCACGATCGGTTGAGCGATGTAGAATTTTATCACTTACCAACCAACAACCAACCAACCAACCAACAAACATCCATTTTTATATATTAGACTAGTACCAAGTTGCTGTATCGCTGTTGTTCCAATGTTTTGACAGAATCAGAATCAAGGAACTCAGGCGTGCGCAGCGTTACAGAACAGTACTTTCAAAAAATTGTTCCACAGCACCATCTAGTGGCGAGTTACAGAAAAATTGATAGCCTAAAAACCTTCTCTATAAAAAATTACTTATACATGTCAAGTTTCATCACAATCGGTTGAGCGATGTAGAATTTTATCACTTACCAACCAACAACCAACTAACCAACCAACAAACATCTACTTTTATATATTAGACTAGTACCAAGTTGCTGTATCGCTGTTGTTACAATGTTTTGACAGAATCAGAATCGAGGAACTTAGTCGTACGCAGCGTTACAGAACAGTGCTTTCAAAAAATTGTTCTACAGCGCCTGGACGAAGAGGGTTCTGTCCATTTCTTTCGCTGCATAAGTGCATGCAGATATTCATTATGCCATCTTTTCCAGAATGACTGATGCATTTGCTGGAGTAGTTGCCACCTTGATAGGTACGAGAATTTCACGTCGGGGGAGAATTTAGTGGTTCAAGGGTGAGAAAATGTCCAGGAGTTAAAGCCTGTAAATCATTGGCGTCCGAGCTGATGAGGCATGAAGGGCGAGAATTTAATACAGCCTCAATCTGTACTAAAACAGTATTCATTTCTTCGTAAGTGAGAAGTTGAGAACCTATGACGCGAAACAAGTGGGTTTTTAGAACTTTGATTTGAGACTCCCAAAGACCTCCAAAATTGGGAGCTTTAGGACAGTTGAAATGAAATTGTAAATTATTTTCTTGAGAAACAGTTTGAGCAATAGATTTAAAATATGTGGATGCGCCAATAAAATTTGAACCAGAATCACTGTAAAAATGGTTGCAACGTCCTCGACGAGATATGAATCGGCGAAGAGGTGCAAGAAAAGCTTCCGAAGATAAATCAGAGACCAGTTCGATATGAACTGCTTTTATGACCATACATACAAAAATGCAAATGCAGGCCTTGTGAGTTTTTGCTCCGCGCATTCGTTTGAGCGGAGGGGACCAGCCATATCAACGCCGGTATGGACAAAGGGTTTAGCTTGAGAAATGCGCTGAGGAGGGAGGAGGCCCATGATGGGTTGACGAGATGAAGGGTTGAGCTTAAAACATTTGAAACATTTTGAGAGGATCGAGCGAATAGTGCGCTTCGGAGCGATAATCCAATATCTCTGCACTAGAAGATGATGGAGAGTTTGTAAACCTGGGTGCAAATATTGTGCGTGAATATGTTCAATGAAGAGATAAGTGAAGCGATGAGAACTGGGAAGGAGAATAGGGTGTTTCTGATCCTTAGCCGAGGAGGAATTTTGCAACCTTCCGCCCACCCTGAGGATTCCCAGAAAATCAATGAATGGAGTTAATTTTCTTAAATATTTTGGGAGAAATTTATTTTGTTTCAAGAGAGTATTTTCATTAGAGAAAGATTGATATTGCACAAACTTTATTAAATGAGTAAGGGCTGAATCTAATCCAGAGGGGAGAAGAAAATCAGAGTGTTGTTTAGAGACATTTCGAGAGTTATTAATAAAGCGAAGAATGTACGCGAGAATTCTTTGAATTTTGAGGAAGGAGCTCAAATTAGTAAGAAGAACAGTAATAAAATGAGGCGTTGAAGTAGTAATGAGAACAGTTTTCCGGGATTCTTCTTGAGTTTCCGGAATCTCGGAGGGATTAGCACCTATATCAGAAGGCCAAGAATTTTCAGGAAGAGTCAACCAGTACGGTCCCGCCCACCATAGCCTATTACTAAGCTAATCGTGCGGAAGCGAGCCACGCGAACCAACATCTGCTGGGTTATACTGAGATCTGACATGTCGCCAGTGAGAAGTAGATAATTCCTGAATCTGAACCACTCTATTGGCAACAAAAGTGCACCATTTATGAGGAGATGAATATAACCACGAAAGCACAATGGTAGAATCCGTCCATGCAGTAAAGCTCTCGACTTGAATTTGGGTTTCAATAATCCTGAGAATATAACTCAAGAGCTTCTTCAATAACAAAGCTGCACAAAGTTCGAGACGGGGGATAGAAAGCTTCTTTACAGGGGCTACTCGCGACTTCCCTGCGACAAAATGGACAGATATAGAACCATCGGCCTGAACACAACGCAGATATACAACACTGGCATATCCTCGTTCAGAGGCGTCACAAAACGCATGCACAGTACATGAGAGAGACTTTTCTGATACAATGTTCCTAGGAATATTTAATTGAGAAATATGAGAGAGTTTACTAAGAACTTTGTTCCAGACAGAAGTAATATGCTTAGGAGGAGTTTCATCCCATCCTAGTCCAGAGATCCATAATTGCTGCAAGAGGGTCTGAAGAAGAAAAGTAAGAGGAGTTAAAAAACCAAGAGGGTCGAAGATGCGAGCCAATTGAGAGAGAATATTGCGTTTTGTACAAGTATGTGTGGTAGGAGTGACATGATAAGAGAATGAATCAGAGATAGGGTTCCACTGGAGGCCAAGGATTTTGATAACGGAGGCAGAATCTTTATCAAAAGAGTGGGGGTTTATGAGAAGATGGTCATGAGGTAAATGAGAGAGAAGTTCGGGAACATTACAGGCCCATTTACGGAGTTCAAAATGACTTTTAGCTAGTAAGGAAATTATCTGAGTTTGAAGAATTTGAGCATCACCAATATTATTAGCCCCTCCAGTTATATCATCAATATAAGTGTTGTAGAGAAGTAGAGAAGAGGCGAGAGGATGAGTATCTTGATGATCGAGGGCTAACTGATGAAGAACTCTAATAGCCAGAAAAGGAGAGCTATTGACACTATAGGTGACAGCATTTAAAACATATTCCTGTAGAGGTTCCTCTTCAGAAAATCGCCAGAGAATTTTCTGGTAGGGTATGTGAGAGGGATGAATGAGAATTTGACGGTACATCTGTTTGATGTCCGCAGTGAAAACTATAGAAGGCAAACGAAAGCGAAGGAGAATTGCAACAAAATCATTTTGCAATTTGGGACCAGAGAAAAGTGTATCATTGAGAGATTGAGATCTTTAGTTGAAGCATTAAACACAATTTGGAGCTTAGTGCTAAGACTATCAGGTCTCAAAACACAAAAGTGAGGAATATAATAAGAGTGGGAGGTAGAGACATTATGAGAATTTATGAGAGACATGTGACCCTGATTTAAATAGTCCTGCATGAAGACATTATATTCTTTCCTGAGATCAGGGTTGTTGATGAGTTCACGTTCCAGGGAGTGAAACCTACGGCGAGCAATATCTCTTGAACCATTGAAAGAGGGAAGGTCCGACTTAAAGGGAAGTTGAACCTGAAATCGACCATTTTCCAAAATTTGAAAAGTTTCCCTGAAATGAGTTTCAACAGAATCATCTTTGAGAGAAATGGGAAGAGCATCTGGGACTTGTTCTAACTCCCAGAAACGAGTTACACAAGTTTCTAGAGAAATATCGGTGGCAGCAAAAAATGAGGAGGTGTGATTACTATGAGATGCAGATGGAACTTTACCCATGATCACCCAACCAAAACAGGTTTCAAGGGCAACGGGCTTTTCCACACCACTGGAAATAGTTTTACCTGTAGAAAGTGAGCCAAAGATATCAGCACCAAGAAGTATATCTACAGGTGCATATATGTTGAACTGAGAATCTGCCAATGACAATTTCAAGAATTGAGAAAATTTGTGAATAGGAAGAGATTGTTCGGGTAAACTGGAACATATCTTGGGAATGACTATAAAATCAAGATTGAAATGAGGAGAGATTTTATTAACAGGTTTCACTAAACAAGTTACACCTTGTTGAGAAAAAGAATCTTTCTGAGCAATGCCAGAAATGGAGACAGATATCTTTTCTAGAGATAAACCTAAACGGTGAGCACATTTTGAGGAGATAAAATTAGACTGGCTTGCACTGTCTAGGACAGCTCTAACTTTATGAAATGTTCCATGTTTTCCTTTGACTTCAATTATAGCAGTACAGAAAAGAACAGTGGAATTACAATGAGACAAGAGATTGACACGAGGTTGAGAAGAATCAGGATTATCTGATAAGCAAACATCATGTGAGGTACAAGGTTGTTCATTATTACAAATGACAGGGGATTGAGAAACATTTTCAAAATGTAAAAGTGTGTGGTGTCTACCAGAACATTTCTTGCACATAGTGGTAGAAGAACAAACATGAGAATTATGGAGAAAACCTAGGCAATTGGAACACCAATTTTGAGATTTAACCAAAGAATATCTTTCTTTGGGAGATTTAGCTGAAAAGGAAGGACAATTATAAATAAAATGTGTTTCTTTGCAAAGCTGACATTTATTTTGAGTATGTGAAATGAAAGATGAGCGTTTGAGTTTACTTTCTGAATTGTTATTATTATTAAATGTGGAGAATTTAGGTTTTGAAAGAGGCTTTGAATTCGAAGAACTATTGAAATTTACTGATTCTAACGCGGTGCAACGTTTTTGCAGAAAGCTAATTAAAGTTGCATAATAAGAGCCTTGTTGCAGATTAGATCCACATTCTAACTCAAAAGTAGTGACTGTGGAAGAATCTAAGCGATCTATGAGCATGTAATATAAAGGAAAGTCCCAATTGATGACTTCATAACCTAAATTATCAAGCAATGACAAATTTTCTTGAAAAACATTCAATACATTTCTTAACGAGTGATAGTTTTCAGAAGTAATTTTTTTACATTGAACTATAGCCTGCCAATGAGTGGTTGCAATTAAACGCTTATTTTCATATCTCTGTTTCAAATTATTGTAAGCATTTGAATAATTTTGACCAGTTGAAGGGGTACGTTTAACAAGAGCTAGAGGTTCATTTTGCAAAGAAGAAATGAGATAATTAAATTTATCAATGTGAGTTAATGAACCATTATTGTGAATAAGGGAATCATAGGTGTCTATAAAAGTTTGCCAACTCTTTGGCTCTCCACTGAACTTTGGCAATTCAATTTTGGGTAATTTGACATTTTCACTAATGACAGGAGAAACATTTGGCGAATTACTCAATGTAGAAAAAAGCTGCGTATAGATTGTTTGGATTTCATAAAATTCGTCCATAAACAAACTGTGAATATCATGTTGGGAGACAAGATCAACAGTGTCTGTCGAGGCTAATAAAACAGTTAAATTACTGTGAATTCCCTGAAATGCATCTTTTATCGTATCAATATGCTTATATCTACACTGAAAATTCACGTGAACGGACTCATCATTAAGTGCGTTAACAGCGACGGTTTTTAAACTTTTCAATTTACTAATTTCAACTTGCCTTACGCTAGTTGCACACACACCGATTTTGGATGGCCGACTTTGTACCGGTCGTCCAAATTCCAATAGTGAACCACATGTGGGAACGGGACCTTGCACACACGCCACTGCCACTGTATCGCCGGTAGTACCGGGAATTAGTGGCGTACATGACTAAATACACTCTTGCATACTCACCGGTTTTTTACCAACCATTCCAGTCTCGAATGCTCGGTGAAATTGTAGTTACTACGCATTAACTTCGTTTTGGTAGTGCGTGCTAATTACGACAACAAAACAGCTGATTGTTTGACCGATAAAAATCCGGTAAGTGTGCAAGCATCCGCTACCAATAAAATATTGGCCGATTTTATACTGTGCAAATAGCGGTGTGTGTGCAAATAGCGTAACTCTAGTTGCACGAACTACCAAAACGAAGTTAATGCGTAGTAACTACAATTTCACCGCGTGTTCGACACTGGAATGGTCGGTAAAAAACCGGTGAGTGTGCAAGAGTGAATTTAGTCATGTACACCACTACTTCCCGGTACTGCCGGCGATACAGTGGCAGTGGACGGCTGTTCACCGGTATTTTACCGGCGACGGTCACCGGTCGGCGTGTGTGCCAGGTCCCGTTCCCACATGCGGTTCACTATTGGAATTTGGACGACCGGTACAAAGTCGGCCGTCCAAAATCGGTGCGTGTGCAACTAGCGTTAGGCAATATATTGTTTTATTTTATTTGCATCCGCCATTTTAGATTAACAAAGACCGAGAAAATAACAAATTCACAATGTATAAACGAAGGACCAAATAAAATGTGGAGAAATAGAAAAAACGAAGTCGAACTAGATGCAAAAAAACTCAAGGTTGCGTTCAATGACGAGGTACCAGAGTCTTTTTATATATATGAGCGATGATAATGAGAAAATAGTTTCAATTTATTCAATTATATAAAAGTTATTACACAATAGAGATGGTATATAATGAGTATGAGAAAAGTGTATTTATTTTCAAAGAGAATAATTCAAACTCATATGAGAGATAAATAATGTAAACACAATATTATTTTAATATGTGCGAGTAAGAGATTATAGTATTTATGATAATATTCTATGAGTATCTATTCAGTCATCTACCAGCGAGAATCGAGAATTAAAGCGACTTTTTTCCTGAACTAAACATTCACCGGTAAAAAACCAAACGTGAATGAAATATTGCCAGAAACTGAGTTGAGCGTTCGTATCTAAAGAGAAATACGAATTTAAATCGAGAGAAGTACGAATTTTTTACGAATGACTTGAAAAAAATAACAATAGCAATGCTATTACTACCAATAATAATCCCGGTTCGATTGGACCAAAAAATAGGTGGTGTTTTAGCAGACTGTATATAATAAGGTTACTGATATATTAGAAATAATTTCACTGTATTGTACTTTTTTATGACATACTTTGGTGAGTTGAGCATATTGATGCGCCGGCAGATTTTTAGACACTGGTAGAGAGGCAATAAGTTCCTCGTTTTGTGGTACCACACACGTACGCCCGATACTCGAAGGTACTCGTGTCAATATAATACATACAGTGTGATACAAAATAAATGAGTTTAAATGAGAATGGAACAGCGCCATCAAGTGGCGAGTTACAGAAATATTGATATCCTAAAAATCTTCTCTATGAAAAATTACTACTACATGCCAAGTTTCATCACGATCGGTTGAGCGATGTAGTTTATCACTTACCAACCAACCAACAAACATCCATTTTTATATAGTAGATTACCTACTCGTATGCCTACTTTCTAATGAATGAATCTACCTGAAATGGTCAGGTAACACAATAGTCAACTATATGAATAAATTTTTTGAAAATACTGTAAATATACTCAACTAGTTTTACCTGGAAATGAATAGATTCAATAATGGCGAATTATTCAATTCAGTTTTAAGATATTGAGAATATTTGAGTTTGTTTTTTTTCCATACTCTCCAACAGGTTAAGTTTCAAACCTTTCTTCTGGAAACGGAGGGGCTTGTATTCATGGTTGAACTCATGTCCCTCTGTGATTGAATGAGTGTCATATGTGGAATTCATTTTTCCATTCTGAAAACTATTTTTGTGTTCCTTTGTGCGGGCTTTGAATGTTCTTCTAGTTTGATCTATACAGGGTGTAACTGAAGAAGTGTAAAATATTCAAGGAGGTGATTCCTCATCGAAAAAAGATAGGATCTTTCATATCAAGAAACTTCATTGGAGCATCCTTTGTTAAGATACTGCTCCTCAAAGGGGGTACATAAAATTTGTATAACAATTTTTTTCACAAGCACCGAAAAAGTTACAATATTGAAATTAACCTGACGTTTCGTACTAACAAAAAGACACTCAGCCAGTAATTTATTTGGTTTACCCCATGGTTGTAAGGGGTGGAAAACGCAACCCCCAAAATTTATTTCCAAAGTAACTTTTTATCTTATTATTTGTTTACCATTTAAAAATATATTTCCGATAGCCTGTTTCAATCTGAACAAAAAATGTCTCTTGGGTTTTTTGTCCAAAATAAACCAGTTCGCAGCAAAAAATTATTTTACGAACAACTACAGAGATACATCGTCATAAATGCGAATTGGATTTATTGTTATTTTGTAGTTAGTACCTGCATTAAACGATTGAAGGGTAATAAACAAACCTAATTTATTAATAACAAAACACACAACATATAGAAATCAAAGTAAATGTTCAATATATCTACCTTCAGACATTACGCATGCGTCTAGACGTCGGCGCATTGAGCCACGTATTCGCTCAAATATTCCTGGAGTCTCTCTGATTACCCTGCACGCATCGATGATGCGGTTTCTTAAGTCTTCTACATCGTGAACAGGAGTACGATAAACCAAATGCTGTAAATGGCCCCAAATAGAGAAATCAAGAGGATTGAGATCCGGTGATCGAGCGGGCCAGTTCTGTGGTCCTCCTCGACCTATCCACTGATTTGCATATGTTTCAGTTAAATGCTGACGTGCTACTTGACTAAAATGGGTGGGAGCCCCATCATGCATAAAAACATATCCCTTCTGACGCCCAAAGAAACTTCCTCCAGCAGTACTGGATGCACTTCTCTTAAAAATTGAACGTATGCCTCACCATTTAATCGAGGAGGTAGAAAATGAGGCCCAACTAAATCATCCCCAATAACTCCGAGCCACACGTTAACAGAAAACTGTTCTTGATGGTTAGTTCAGACAATAGCGTGAGGGTTTCCATCAGCCCATATGTGGTAATTATGAAAATCAATAATCTTGTCCCGAGAAAAACTACATTCGTCTGTGAAAGTCACAATTTCTTCTAATCATTTCCAGCATCCAATTGCAAAATTCAAGACGGTTCGGAAAGTCTCGCGGTAACAGTGCCTGTACTCGTTGCAGATGGTAAAGGTGTAAGAGTTGTTCCTTTAAAATTCGAAATACCGTCATATGATCAACATTTAAATGGAAAGCAATCTTTCTAGTACTGGTAGTAGGTTGTTATTCAATCAAATTAAGTACTGCTTCCTCAATCTGTGGTGTTCGTTCTTCTCGATGGCGACCACAATCCTGCGTTCTTTTGTCGAATGAACCATATTCTCCTAATCGTTGATGAAGTCGAGCAAATATTCTATGTGAAGGATGCTGTCGTTGAGAATACATTTCAGCATATCTTCTAGAAGCTTCTAACCCATTCCCCTGCGACAGACCGTAAACGTAATGCATATTAGCCAGTTCCTCATTTGTGTATGCCATTTTAAAAACAAGTAACAAATTAAAAACAGAACAACACACAATTAGTATTAATTCAATTTGGAAAATTCACAAACTAACAGCCTCATACCAATTTAATTGTCACTATCGCTAATAGCGAGCTACTAAATAGATAGATTAGTTTCGTATTTTCGCATTTATGACGATGTTTTTTTGTAGTTTTTCCTAATATAATTTTTTGCTGCGAACTGGTTAATTTTGGGCAAAAAACCCAAGAGACATTTTTTGTTTAGAATGAAACAGGCTATCGGAAATGAATTTTTGAATGGTAAACAAATGATAAGACAAAAAGTTATATTGGAAATAAATTTTAGGGGTCGCGTTTTCCACCCCTTACAACCATGGGGTGAACCAAATGAATTTCTGGCTGTCTTTTTGGTAGTACAAAACGTCTAGTCAATTTCAATATTATAATTTTGTTAGTGCTTGTGAAAAAAATTGTTATACAAATTTTATGTACCCCCTTTAAGGGGCTGTATCTTAACAAGGGATGCTCCAATGAAATATCTTTATATGAAAGATCCTATCTTTTTTTCTATGAGGAATCACCTCCTTGAATGTTTTACACTTATTTAGTTACACCCTGTATAGGTCAAATTGGAAGAACGTTTATAGTCCGCATGAAGGAAGTCAAAAATAGTTTCCAGAATGGAAAAATAAATTTCACATACGCCACTCATTCAATCATAGAGAAACAAGAGTTCAACTATGAAAATAAGCCCCTCCATTTCCAGAAGAAAGGTTTGAAACCTAACCTGTTGAACAAAATGGAAATAAACAAATTGAACTGAATTGAGTAATTTGCTATTATTGAATCTGTTCATTTTCAGGTAAAAATAGTTAAGTTTATTACAGTACTTTCGGAAAATTTATTCATATAGGTAATGAATTCATACTTGATCTTTTCAGGTAGATTCATTCTTTAGAAAGTAGGAATACGAGTAGTAGTAGGTAACTAATACTAGTAACATATTAGTTACCTACTACAAGTATGAAATGTTTGTAATTTAGATGCAATTTCTAGTTTCCGCGGTTTTTGGTAAACCCTTTACAGTGAAAATCATACAATACACTGCATTAATTAGTTTTGATGACTGCCTGTCCTATTATTTCAGAAGCATACGACAGTGGCTGAACAAAACTATCCCCAGCGTTGGATAAGAGGATGTGGCCCGATCCTTTGGTTAGCTAGATGTCCCGACCTAACATCAAGTCACACGAAGGACTTGGTGTACATGACTCCAAACAAATGAAGTGATCATGACCGAAGTACGCCATAGATTGCGTGCGTGCATAAGAAATCGATGTAGATAAATTGGGCAAGATCTTTAATTTTATTTCGTTATAAAACGAATTACTATTTTTTGAAACTAAATATTCCGTTTTGATCTCTTACCTGCTCCTTTCACTGATTTTTTATGCCCCTTTGAACAAGTTGATATCATCATTGTATCTGACTTGGTTTCACTTTTTGACTTGGTCAAGACTTTGGTTTTGTCTGATATGAAGAAATGAGAAGATAATTTTTTCGTACCATCAACAACAACTTTTTTATTTACAAAATCACACTCTCATTTGTCTTTTATACAGGGTTAAACAGGAAAATAGACACAAATATACTATGAAATAAAATGAACAAGATTAACAATAACAAACGTTTTAAATTAAACTTCCGCAGGAACACTCCCTCCCAGTGATGAAATCTTATTCATCACTATTCTTCATGTTTATCGACATCTAGAAGACGAAGTTTGGTAACAGGTCTTCTGTATGTAAAAATATTTGTTTTTACATCGACCACTCGTACATTGCCATCTGCACCTGGATATGTTGCTGCACTTAGATACGTAACCACACCTTTGGGCCAAGAATTTCTCAAGAATTGGCTGTTGACTATAATCACCATGTCTCCAACTTTGATTTTTCTTGTGGGTGATGTGCACCATTTTGTTCTTCTGGTTAATCCGGCAAATATTCTTTGATCCAACGGCGCCAGAAATGATCAGCGAGCAATTGAGAATTTCGCCATTGTTTCCTTGTGAACAAGTCATTTTCTTCAAACTTTCCTACAAATTTGCTACACTTGAAGTACCCAATGAAAAATGATTGGGTGTTAAAGCTTCAGCATCTGAATGATCCAATGATACATGGATGAGGGGGCGGCTGTTCACAATATGTTCAGCTTCTACGAGCAATGTGTGAAGAACTTCTTCTCGTGGTATCTTCTCCTTCAAAATGTCCCGTAGAAATATTTTGACTTGATGAGTCTTTCCCAACTGCCTCCCATGTGTGGAGCAGAGGGTGACACCCTCTTCATCCGATAAGTCTTCTTATTGCCATTATAGCTGAGTCGGTACTTAATGATTGAGCAATTTCCAGATGAACTGCACGAGTACTTATGCAGGTGAAAAGTACCCCATATATCTTCTCTTGTCGGCGATCAATTGACACCTGCACTGGTCCAAACTAGTTCATACCTACTATGGTGAGAGTTCTGACAAAAGAAGTTAAATGAGAACTGGGTAGGGAGGCATTTCTGGAATTACTGGCTGAGCTCTTTTATTTTTGCCCCACTGACAGTGGCTCCAAGAACTTCTTATGGCTGACCTAATATTGATAATCGAATATCGTTGTCGAAGCTCGTTCATCACATACTCTTGGCCATTATGCACTGCTTTGCAGTGGTAATGAAAAATTAGCAACTTGGCGAAATAGTTTTTGGGGTTCAGAATAATTGGAAATTTCGTGTCTGTAACTAAATCGTAGAGTAAACTCTGAGTTTATTGTTCAAGTTTGAGAATGTCCATATAGGACGAAACTGCAATAACGTTAGTTACAAATAAAAGTGGTAAAAAACATAGAAATTTTCATTTCTCTTCTCATCATGATCTTCTACCACGTAGTAACGGCTACATCCATCAATTTAGATAAGTTATGGATAGTTCTAACGTTATTCAAATCGTACTCAGTATCTTCATTCTTTTCTCTTATCTTTAAACTGATTTTTTTCGAGTGGAATTCTTCACAGGTCAAAGAATTTGTCCAACTGAGTTTCAAACTTTCTGTTGGTCCAGTAGCATCTACTTTCTCAGTTAATACAGCATCAACCGTAGAACCTTCATCAAAAAGAGCATAGGTGTTGATTTTACCTTTGGAGCCAGTTAATTCTACAGGAGTTATTCTCAATAAAGCTTCAGACTCCTTGATCCTGGCGGAATGATTGCAGACTTGCTCTTCGAAGTTTTCCAGTACTGTTTTAGGTTCTTTATGTAACAAAGGATGATGTTTGTGAAGGCAGGCATTAAAATCACATGTTTTCTTGCTTTTACAAAGTTTTGGGTGATGTGATGATCCTAAACAACTGAAACATACATTATTTTCTTTTACCCAACCCCAATTTTTCTCAACTTCTAATTTTTTGAATTAGTGGCACTTTTCTACTTATTGTCTGTCTTTCTTGCATGATTTATATCCGAATGTTGGTTTATCTGGTTGAATGGATGTGGTACAGATATATTTCTTCTTTTTATCTCGTTCTCTTCCAGGAACAACGTACATTATGGCCTCACTTGTTTCTTTAAGCCAAAGAGAAAATTCTACAATTTTGACAGACTTTTTGAGACGTTTCAATTCCACTATTTGTTTTCCCCATTCTATTTTTGAATTTGTGCTTAATTTGATCACTGTGTCGTTCAAAAGGTTTAGATTCAACAAATATTCATCACGTTTTAAACTTTGCACAGTAACTGCCAGATTTTCAATTTTTTTGGAAAAGTCTAAAATGTTGCTTAATCTGTCTTCTCTCG
Source organism: Leptinotarsa decemlineata (assembly GCF_025532065.1). Classification (NCBI taxonomy): domain Eukaryota; kingdom Metazoa; phylum Arthropoda; class Insecta; order Coleoptera; family Chrysomelidae; genus Leptinotarsa; species Leptinotarsa decemlineata. The sequence continues at coordinate 4,057,574 of NW_027412586.1, forward strand.
AGTCGGGAATTCTCCTCACACAATCTATTAGGTATTGTATAATTAAATCAGGTCTACCGAATCGTTTTTCCAGTGTATTTATAATTTTGTCGACTTCTTGAGGAAAACTGAGCAAGGCGTTAACAGATTCTCTGGTTTTACCTCTTAGACATTTTTGAAGTCGCACAATATTTTCGGCATTGGAGAATCCACAAATTTTTATTGTTTCTTTGAACTGATTAAGGAAATTGATCCACTCTCCAAGTTGCTCAGAAAATATTGAAAGTTCCTTGCTGAACGACTGTTTGGCCATAAATTTGTTAAGTTTTTGGTCTGCCGTCATATCTTCCTGAGAGAAAGTGTGGAGTTGCTTGTTCGAACATAGCTTCTTTCTCTTTAGACGTTTTTCAATTACTGCTAGATGTCTTTCATTCTCAAGTTCAATTTCCAACTGCCTGTGTCGAATAGATTCACTACTTGGAACTTTGCTACTTTTTGGAGCTCCAATTGATATTCCTGGAAGTATTTCTTTCTTTTTACTTTCAAATTCTGCCGGGATTTCCTGTTTTTCCATATTTTGCGAATTCATGGTTTTAGATGTATCATGGATTTGACTGTCGTTGTCAAATTTTCTGGTACTTTTATCTTCATCCTTTCACTTCTTCTTAAAGTTACTGAACGTGAAGCACACATCTTCCACAGGGTTGATCTTATTGAAAACTGGAAGGACCACTTGGTTTCACTTTTTGACTTGGTCAAAACTTTGGATTTGTTTGATATGAAGAAATGACTGGATGGAAGAGCAATTTCTGCCTTGATTTATCAAGTGCAGACGTTGAATTCTGCCATTTGTTAGGTTAGATTAGTATCTCTAGTATCGAGTAACCTTTCAATAAAATCATTTATTTACGATCCGATCCAAAAAAGTATTGTTTTGGTTGCGCAAAAGCAAAGAAGTACAGATCTGGAAATTGACAATTTCTGTCAATCGTTCAAATCGTGGGACACCAGCTTCGAGGTTTTTAACCTTTCCAATATGTTTTATACCATAAAACATCGAATGGTGTAGAACGCCGGCCTTGTCTAGTTAAGTAAGAGATGTTTCGTGCAGTGTAAGTGGACACCACGGGAATATTTCGCAGAGGTGACGGGAGGAAGGGGAAGAGACAATAAGGTCAGTCGGGGGAGAGCGACGAACTGGAGAGTGGTCGATGCTCGAGGACAATTTAAATAAAAAAGTTCCGACAAGTGGATGTTTGCATATCCAGATGTTATAACCACCAACTGATTGTTGGCAGTTAATTTTGTGTTGGCTAATTATCCGTTCCTCTACGTGTAGTAAAGTTAGACGGATTTCTACCTGAAAGGTGTTGGCTGCTGTCTCAATTTTCAACCTTGTGGGAGCTCCATCCAGACTTCTATGAATTGAATTTTTGTTCGGCAGTGTAGCGTTTAAGTTTTATTTGTTCATTTTCTCAAGGCTATTGCTGTCCTCGTGGACGGAACAATTTATTATATTTTGATACTAAACCGACAATCTCTGATTTGTAACCCGACCCTATTAATTTTTCTATTGTTGAAGAGTGTAGAAGTTACATTGGGAGCTGATGCCCAGTTCTTCCGCTATCCTATTCACCGTTTGTGATGGGTCAATCTCCACCAAGGTCCTCAAATCCTCGTCCTGGATCACTTCGGGGCTCACCTTCGAGGCTAAAATCTCTGGAAAGAAATTTTGCAAATCAACGTCGAATAGTGCGTTCATTAACATTATCAATGCCAAATCTAGTTGATTTTTCGGTCTGTTTCGGCAGCGCAGCGCTTAACGACATCATATGGTAATTAGCTGAAAAAAGGCGAAATTAAAATTTGGAAAAAATGAACAGCATCAATGTAGAGCAGTAGAATGGATATTTATTAAAATATGGTGATATAAAATATGACAATGAAACGGACAATACTTTTGAAAAAACCTAATATTATCAAGTCCAAAAGAGGTTTGCTAGACTGGCTTTCAACTCAATGCTCCGATATATACAAGGACAGTACGATCCTTAATAATCAGTGATCAACCACACCCAAACACCAGAACGGCAATTTGACGAGTGTGTCATTAACAAAGTTGTCGTCTCCAGGAGATGAAGTCATCTGGTGTTTAGCAACAATACTTGTTTTTTATATTCATTCTACGTCAGAGGTACCAGTTCTACCTTTCAGTATAGGTTTATATAGCGTATGCTGGAATTATCAACAGCAAATGTATTTTAGTCTGGCAACTTACGGTAGGTCTAAATCTGTTGCCAGGGTGGCTTTTCTGAAATCACTTGTATTTTTGTGAACCTTTACGAAGTATACGAACGATTTCTTTGAAATCGGTATTCTTGTGTGAATGTTACGATAATTCGCAGTTTTATACACATCAATTGTATAGATCAGACCACTCGTTTTGGCAAGTAACAATCGAATCGCAAAAATGCGAATGTTTCAAGATTACTGATTTCTCCGGAATCGTTCGCCGTGATGTAAGGCTTCTCACCCACTGAGATAGGAAAAAACTGCGAACTGGGAAGCAACGAATTCGTGCCAACGTCGTTCATACAAAATCGTGCGATGTACATCGTCCATTGCTCAGTACACAAAGCGCATATATATATATATATATATATATATATATATATATATATATATATATATATATATATATATATATATATATATATATAAACAACAGTTAATATCGGACATAGCACTCATGAAAGTGGCAAACCATAGACACGTGTTTCGGGCTTTTGGCCCATCATCAGTAGATAGATCTCGTGTTCTTGTGAACACGAGATCTATCAACTGAAACCACAAATGTGCGGTTGGCTCCTGTTGGTGGCTCCGTGCATTTGTATTTCTATCTTTTGGTAACCAAGTGTTGCCCATCCTTACACTTGGCTGCACCATACAGATGATGGGCCAAAAGCCCGAAACACGTGTCTATGGTTTGCCACTTTCATATGTATATATATATATATATATATATATATATATATATATATATATATATATATATATATATATAGAGAGAGAGAGAGAGAGAGAGAGAGAGAAAACTCTTAAATAGGCCCTAGCAGAACTTGGTTTTAGTTCTGTTGAAGGATCCGGTATGGTGCTGTTGTCAAAAATATGTTTCAGTGAGTAATACCACCGTACATAAGTGAACAATGATAATACCGATTACATATTATCCAACATCTGAAGGTCAAACCTCAATGTCGTCAATCAAATATCCTGTTACTCTATTGAACAAATTAATATTGACCTTGAGAAGGTTCATGAGATTGGCACGTATTATCTTATGTAAACATAAGTTTAAATACATCTTGATTAGGTCGTTTTTAAGCCCTACGAAGTCACGGAATAAGGCATAATACCAAATATTTCTCACTGTGAGGCATCATTTAAGGCTCTACTGGTAAATAATTTTATGTTTCGTCGTTCACCACATGTTGAGTTTTCCTAATATGAAGAAGATAACTATTCTCATTCAACATCACTCCGACAATACCACGCTTGGCGGAGTGTACTGTAGTATATATCTTATATATATCCACTTATAAGTGGATATTAAGTGAAGCGATTTAAGAAAATTTTGAAATGATCTGAATGTAGACAGAATTTGAGAGCTCACAATGAACTAATGAAAAACGATGAATTCATAAAAGCGAGAAAATATTCTTCAACTTTTCAATTAGTTGAACCTGGTAGCTTTTTCATTTTTCAATTGGTCAGTGTTTTTCTTATCTTTCAAATCTCATTAATTTTTATTGTCATTTGAAAAACATATGTTTTGAGTTTTTCAAAACCAAATATTAATTTCGATCCAATCAATTGTAATAATTCACACTGTTTGCAAATTCATCATACGATGCTGTAAATTTTTTTGGTGGAAACAAGTTAACAGAATTATGAAAGGTAGGGATTCAAAATATGTTTTATCTCTGAACACTTTTCTGAATCCAGATCCTATAAAGATTGTTGCTCAAACAAAATTTTTGAATAACAACAAAAAACGCAAAAATATATATTTTTTTCAAACAGGAAATGAGCGATATTAGGCTGATGTTCAACATAACGTTGAACTGATTCACCACATTTACATTCTACTTTTAATGCTACTGGCATTCACATGAAGTTACTTTTTCTGTCTAGTAAAAATGACATTTTCTAAATTCAAGTTTATATTCCGTTGATAGCTGGTTTATTTGAGAATTGTTGTTTTGATATTGTAATGCTCTTGTTATCATTGTGATTGTGTCTGTGTATGCATTTTAAACATGGACTCTTTTTAGATCCTGTGTTACTTGTAATTTTAATTTTGACTTCGCTCACCTGATGCTAGAAATGAATTTGTATTACATGCTTTCCAAATTTTCATTTCCTTATCATTGTTCATTATTAAACCTAGTTTTGAATATCACAAACTTTTGTCCAGCTTAGTTCGAGTACGAACTTCCAAACAGAACTGATACATTTTAGCTTCATATGGGAGTTTTTGATTCTTACCTTTATTCCAAGAAAATACTTGGCAATGGCCAGGTTTTGCTTGAAAATTGTATATTCCATTAGTATAATGAGTACTTATTCCACTATGTTATGTTAAAAAATATGATATCCAATGCTCTCTGGATGAGCCCAATAATATCCATAGTATTTTGAGTTTGCCGAGTTTTGATAGTTCTCCTTTTGTTCAGCAGATGGCGCGCTGACTCGTCCAGAAGTTATGTTAACGGACAACTATAGCGCTAGTATCAGTGTTCTGTCCTTACCACATCAGGACATTTCATTCTATTGTATATAGGTGTTCTATGGCTCAATATTCGGCAGGATTCGTAGTAGGTGAGATGGTTCATTGAAACGGAGTTTTTAATTATTCTGATGAAGAATTTTTCGCTTTGGAATTATCACTTTTCATTCATCGTCGTATCAGGCACAGACAATATCGACGAAGGCGGGAAAAGAAAGGAGTTTGGTGATTTTTCTCATTTGTGGCATAATCTTCAAATCGATGATGACCACCACTTTTCTTAACTTCGAATGAGAAAAGACACATTTCAATACATTATTGTAACTATTTTCGCACTAGATCGCAATCAGATCCCAGCAGAACGGGATCGGTTTGCAATTCGCACCTAGTCGGACAAAAATTGACGAATGATACGGATCAAATGGACGCGGTCTCCTATCGATCCATGTGTTTGGATCGTTCTTGCTTTGTCGTGCGAACTCTGAAGAATTGATTTCGCAACTTATCGCAGCCACAGCATACCTAAGGTATGCTGTGGCTGCGTCGAAGAATCTCTAGGCTCACCACGACAAAATTACCTCCTCACTTGGGTTATTGTTTTCTCTATTTCAATATTTTCACAACCACCACCTTCAACTGACAATATAAGACTGAAACTAATTTTCTACTTTACTATGGAAATCATACAGATTTTAGAGGTATCAAATGAACCCCTATAATTCAGCATGGGCTTGCGGCTCACTACTAAGCATGCGTTATGCCGGTAGTTACAGACTAAACATATTGTATCTCCTAATGATTTTTCACTTTTTACTTCGAATATATTGAAGAAGATAAGGATTTTTAAATCAGACATATTTGATACTGATAACGCTGAGATACACTTATGAATAATTATGTCAAATGAATAACCTTATTGATAACAGTAGAATTTCAACGGTGTAATAATATTTCACGCAAAAAAACAGAAAGAGAATAATAGTATTCAAACAGTGCGCTCTATATTATTTGTGATTGTTTTACAGAAGTAATAGAATTTATAATTTTCCGATACTTTGAAGTAAATATAATGAAGATACTCTACATTTTCTTTATTTTGGTATGTATAATTCTGGCGGGTTTTCATTACATTTCAATCAATATTACTGAAGTTTTTTCCCAACACCAAATCGTTATTTTTAACACCTCGACACTTGGTGATCATCTTCAAGAGGAAGTTTTATCTTCCTCTTGAAGATGATCACTTGGTGATCGAAACACGTGGCGAGGTGTTGAAAATAACGATTTGGTGTTAGGAAAAAAACTCCAGTAACATTCATTACTACAACAAAGGTTCCAAACAGTACATCATAAGTACATTTCAATCAGGTGAACATTTTTTTTAGGATATGATTAACGGATCCATATTAATGACACTATTCACAAAACACGTGCTCTCACTAGGCGGTTCTAATCTACATTTAGGAATGATTGGATCTTCTACTGCTTTTCTAGGGTTGATTTTGAAATCAGTTTCGGTGAGCAATGTATAATTATTATAATAATTATTACTTTCAGAATCACTCTTTCAACATGTTGTTTTTGATGGTAATGTCTGTAGTACCAAAGACTACAGAATACTATAAGACGTGTCACTCGCTCATTTTTCGACATCTGAGAAATCTCGCCGCCCGCTAGCGACAGCGGGTAATTACCAGCCGAGGTAGTACAGTGTGTCGCTTGAAGTTACCAGTTCTCGTCGGCACACGAGATATAAAGGTTGTCCGTATTGTTTGGTATTGTCAAAGACTACAGAATCGGTAAACTTTGGTATTGTGATTGTGTTGTGTTCGTTCGGAGTTCGAAATATTTATTTTGTGAAAATGTCGACATATTGCTCAGTGAATGGTTGTCTGAGTACGGTGGGAAGCCCAGGTATTTCGTTTTTCCGCTGCCCAAAGTACAGTGTTCACCATTAATTTTTATTTTACCTATCTATACCTTTTATGGTTTTGTTGTATAAAATTATTCATAACGAAATATACCGCCGGCATTTGCCAATCCAAACTCATTTCAATCTTTTTTCAAAATGTTCAGTTTATCGATTGATATACTTGAATTTTTTTTTAGGTGTCAACGTTGGAAAAATGTATTAGGCTTCATTGGGAATCATAGATATGCTAATCTTACCCCAGAGCAGAGTCACAATAGAATTAAAATTTGCAGCTTACATTTTAGAGCCGATGATATTGTGAATTCTCGTATTCATAGCTATGCTGTTCCTTCATTGCGTCTGCCTCAAGATGGTTCTCAGAAAGGTTGGTTCAGTGAAGTTTATAGATTCAAATGATGAAAAAATCTTATTCCACTTTTTAACATATGAAATTTACAATATCAATTTTGTTGTTTAAACCTTCCAGATGATGATGCCATTGCCGGTACTAGCAAGGATTTTATTTACATTGATGCTCAGGTTCAAACGGATCAATTAGGATCACGAGGTGAAATATATTTTCGTTATATTATATACTTACCTGATCTATTTTTATAAGCTTCGGAAACAAAAACGATGACAAGAAAACAATTATTGAAAATACGTACATCTTTCTTTTAGATGAATGCAGCCAAACATCTGCTAAACTCTCTTCGGGAACTCCAAGAAAAGTGGCATTACGAAAAAAAATTGTATCACTAGAGAAAACAGTAGCTTCAACGTCGAAAAGAGCACTGGACGAAACCGGAATTACTCTGGATGATGTTTTCAAGTTTCTGGATCGAAAATATCCTGAGCTCTTGAAAGCACAGCTTTCTTTGATAAATAAAGCACCAAAAGGGTCCAGGTATAGTGACGAATTCAAACAGTTTGCATTGACTGTTTATTTTTTTGGTCCGAAAGCGTACAAAAAATTTTCAACAATTTGTAGATTACCGTCAAAAAGTACACTTCATCGTTTCACGAAAAATTGGATTGTTGAACCAGGCTTCAACGATTTTATTTTTCGTGTTATTGAATTCAGGATTGGGCTCATGAAGGAGAAAGAAAGAGATTGTATTTTATGCCTAGACGAAATATCTTTGAAATCTCATCTTTATTATGATATTTCCAGAGACAAAATAGTAGGTTTCCAAACGAGTTTGAATGGGACCTCTACTGACATAGCAAGTAGTGCTCTAACAGTAATGGTCAGAGGTTTGGCAAGCAATTGGAAAATACTTCTGATGATTTGAAAGATATTTTGTTCAAAACGGTACGAAGATGCAAAAGTATAGGCCTAAATGTCATGGGGGTGGTTTCCGATCAGGGTTCAAATTTTCAGAAGTTGGTGAAAACTTTGAATGATACAGACGAAAATCCCATATTCCTGATAGACGATCGTTAACTTGTATATTCGTTTGATATCCCGCACTTACTGAAGTCGACACGAAACAATTTGTTTTCCTATCAGTTTTTACTTCAGGGTGGAGAAACAAGAAAACATTACATAAAAACAATGTATAATTATGATAGAACTAAACAATATAAATTGGCTCCTAAAATTAATAATGACCACATTTATCCAAATAATTTTCAAAAAATGAAAGTCAAGTTGGCTTCCCAAGTTTTTAGTCACTCTGTAGCCGTGGCTATGCACACATACATTGACTTCAATATTTTGTCCAAGGAAGCATTAGTTACTGCTAATTTCATTAAAAAAATGAATGATCTTTTTGATTTATTGAATTCGAGCAATTTTGAGAAATGTCAGGCTTTTATGGGAACGGAAAAATAGATGAAATGTCTTCAAGAAGCCTATGTCATGTTTCAAAATCTCCAAGTAAAAAAACACGATGGCAAAAATGTCACGAAACAATTGAAATACATTTTTGGGTGGAAGTTGACTTTGAAAGCAGTTTTTGCCTTGTGGGAGATGTTGAAAGAACGCGATTATAAATATTTGTTCACGCGTAATTTGAATCAAGATTGTTTGGAGAATTTTTTTGGACAGATCAGAAATTGTTCTGGCAACGCAAAGAAACCAACACCCATACAGTTTTGTAGAGCTTTCAAAAAAATATTTGCTTTGAAATATTTTGATTCTAGTGAAGGTGCTAATTGTATGGATGATGTTAATGACGTTTTGTTAAGTTTGACGCCAGAATTAACTGAACAATGTCGATACATCCTTGCTAGACCCGACATTCCAAACTATGCTCCTCTGAAAGTTTTCACTCGAGATTATAAGAACCTTAAAAGTCCCGAAGGAAACGCTCTTGTCTATGTCACAGGATACCTCATGAAAAAATGTCTCATGCAACATTCGTGTGACATTTGCATACATTTTAGCAAATCCTCAGAAAACCTTCTTGATCAAGATGTAATTTTCTGTAAGCTAAAGGCTTACAGTACCGAGATATTGTTGACCATGTAATAGAGATGGAAAACATATTCATTGAACCAGGACATGAAGATTGTTAGGAAACATAAATCATGCAATGTAAAATTGAATATTTTAAATCATTTATAAACATATAACATTATATAATTGTATTATTTTTGTTAATAAAACATGTTTTTCTGAACGTATGTTTATCATTTCATCAGTAAATCACTCTGATCTGTTTCTTAGATCATTTATTCATGAGTTTATCTATCATGTTTCTAGAAGTTGATCGACAAACAACTACTTTCGTATCTTTGTTTATCTGTCTGATACAACCGAGCAAGCGAAGTTTCAACTTCGGAACGTCCCTTGTAGATATGGCGAATAGGAACTGCCCTCGTATAACTGTCATGCGGCCGGCGGCTTCCGGACATCGTCTGTCGGCGATTTGATTTATGGAAATCGCAAAAAATGCAATCCTGAGCCGTACCGACAAACGAATTCCTTGGAGTGAACCAACTTATAGTATTCGGTAAAATTTGGTAGTACATACCTTGAATGTCTTTCGCTTTCTGTTTTACGTTAGGGGGTCATTTTGAAATTTCAACCATTTAATTGTCAGCATCAGCAATGTTTGTTTCTCATCTACTTCATTATTCACTTTATTATGACAAAAAAAGTTAGCTATGTTTGAGGGTTTCATTGTAATGAGTGATAAGCCCAATCCATTAAAAAAACTTCATCATTTCATTTGAAATACAACTCAAAATACTTCAATATATCATTACTTCAATGACGTTACAATTTTTTGAACTATTTCACATTTCTATTATTGCTGCTAACCTCGTCACTTGTCTTGAAACGATTTCTGAACTAATCTTTAAACTTCTCGATGCGCTCACAAAACTGAACTCACATATTGTTGTCAACTGGATGAACTATAAAGTCGTAGACACATGAAGCAAAATTCCGCTACACTGCTTCATATTCTGTTACTCTTGTATATCTGATGCAAATCAGTTCGCGCATGCGCTCCATCCAAAATTAATTACCACAGAACTTACAGTTTGCGTACCGTTCAGATACACAAAACTGGAACTGTCAGTAATCAGAATCATGCCCACTTTTAACCGCACAACTCAGTAGATGGTACCTAATTTTGAAAATTTACAACAGTTGATATTTGAAAGCTGTCATCTCAACCGAATATTTCTTAGCTTGAAATAATGATTTTGGAATTGGATTTATTGTAGAAGAGCATTACCTCAAAATTAATAATATTGGAAAAATATTCAAATATCTTCTTCTTCTCCTTCATTATGTAATAGCCTCAGCTACTAAGACTATTGTCTGTGCATTCAATTGTCAGCTTCGAGTGGTGTCCACTGCCTCTTCTTCTTCCATACTTTTTTCAATATTAATAATTTGTAGAAAATTCCGCTATTTTATGTTCAAATCCGTAACGCCGCTACCTTCGAGTAAATCCCGCTACGGTACCAGAATTCCGCTACGGTTGACAACACTGACTCACAACGTCTTTCTTACTAACGCGATCTTGGGCTGAACACAAGCAACGACCAGTAACGTAACATTACCTTTGTATATAGAAAGATATTACTTGCCTCTTCGAGTAACTCGTCACGTTATTTCTGATGTGAACTTCAGGCACTCGTAATGGTAGCCACGGCCAGATTTGGAAGTCTGGAGGCCAACGGAGGACTGAAGGCACCTAATTAATAATTATTTTCAAAAAAAATTTTCAAGTCTTTTGAAAATTCATTGTCGGCAAAAAAATATTTCAACAGAGAATGTAGTAATTTGTTGAATTCAAAGACAATTTATTTAAAACTGAATTACCGCGTTAACGAATGGAACTTTGCAAGGTTTTTTCAACGGAAAGTCGTTGATGATTTGCTGCAGGGTAAACCGTTTTTCGGATTTTTTTACTCATTTCATTTTTGTTCAAGTCACGGGTACAAATAATAAATCACATTAAAAAAAGGATTGCCACTGAAATACTCGATCAAATAAAAAATTTACAGCAAATGGAAACTTGCATCAGGGCTTTCTGATATATCGATAATATTATTATGTTTGTTGATTACAAGTATTCTTGATAAAAATATAAAAAAAGGTTCTGGGAGAAAAAAGTTAAAGTTGCTGTACCATCAAAATTTGGATATTTTTATCTTTATTGTGTAGGCCCCTCTCCTGTGGAGGGTTAGGGGCAGTAGCTCCGCCTGCCCATCCTGAATCCGGCTCTGATCGTAGCCAGTCTTTCTACATGGTTTGCTTCTGAAGTGAGTTGGATACCAAAAACATTGTTATTTATTTTCTTGGTCTGAAAAAAGTGACCTTTACTTCCAGGCAACTTGGTACATATTTCCTCTTTTCTCTGGGGTTGGAACAACGGCACAACATCTCTTCGATTGGATTCTGTACCCTCACCTTTATCGTCTATCTGTACATTATCCGTGATCTTTATTTTTCTTGATGAACTTCTTCTGAGGTCTTTCTTCGAAAAGCAACAGTAGAATCGTTTGCACCATTCTTTCACGTCATGACGATAGTTGGTCTGATAGTACTTTCGTTGAACCCATGCCAGTATCTTACTCCGTAGTAGTTGATTCAGCACATGTCTGGCGTATGGTACGATATACGAATCCATTCCATAATGAATCTATAAAAAACACTTTTTCCTCACTAGAACTCGATGTTAGTTTCCATCACCAAGTAAGCTCATGATACAAATTTAGTTAGCGAAACGCACTTCAAAAAAGAACATTTTTGTTTTGGTGGGAGAAGGGAGAACTGTTTTCAATAGATTAATTTCATGCCAGAGGTTGCAAATTTCACTCATCAAATCCATAATGAATGTTTGGGAGTACTACGAACGGAAAAGAAAAAATTGATTTTCGTATAATTTAATGTCAGTGTGAAAAAAGTTGTTTCGAAAGTATTTTTATTTCATATAATTCAATGTTCATGTGAGAGTAGTTGTTTTGGGAGGGCTTTTTTCCACTCTTTATCTGAATGTTAATTCTTTGAACGATCCACACACATTTGTGAAGAGTTTATTTTGAAATCAATTTCTTTTTTTCCAGTGGAAATTTTCCATGTTTTTTGTAAGATGGAGTAATGTAACCTAAAATTTGGCAACGCTGCGCTGGTTTCATTCGTTTCTCAGTGGCGGGGCCAAAGATCGCAGCGGCAGTGTGCGTTAAAAATTGAAACTACGAAAATGATGTGCAAATTTTCAATCTTATTTTAGGTTTCTCTTGTTTGCAGTTGAGTTTGTGATTCTAAAGAATGTAGCTTTGTGAAAAAATATTGAATTTCTATTTTTTATCAGAATAGGTTTGTGAAATTAGTATGTTTGAAACATTTTATGCTTGGACATACTTCTAGAATAGCTATTTATGTAAAGAGTTACGAAAAGTTTCATTTTGTGTAACAAGCGCGAGTAGCGCAAGTTACAAGTTACATACAAGATTTTTTCTAATTTCATTAAAAAATTGTTTTCATTATTTTTCAATGATAAAGTATCGAATCTACAAATATTTTTACTAATCAAGGATGCTATTCATCACATAGCTTGTCACTTTGGCGTCTTCTGTACATTCATTTTGCTCCATTTACTTTGAGTCATTTCATAGAGGCAGAAGAGATAGATCAGAGTTCTGAATGGAAATTTGTTCTTGTGTTGTGTGATTTCCGAGTTGAAAATTATGATAAAATCACTGAACCAAGACAAGAATTAACGAATGATATAAGAATATATTTATAAAAAGCACATTCGGTAATCATTTTCAAAAAATAAAACATGTCGTGATTGTTTACGAGAAGTGAGACATTTTGTTTTCGTTAATTTCATAAATATATTTTTAATATCATTTGGTAGTTCTAAGTAAGGTTCAATAATTTTTCCTTACTTTTCAACTTGGAAATCACTCAACGCAAGTACAAATTCTGACTCAAGACGAGATCCAGTAATTTTTTGTCTTTTTTTCACATTTCAAAATCACTCGAAACGAGTTGAATACATTTATAAAAGACGTCAAATCGACAAGTTATGTGATAAACATAATTGGTTAGTGGAAATGAACTGTTAGTAATACTCCAAGAGAGTTTCATTGAAAACAATTGAATATACCGTAGAATGAACGAAAAGTAAAATAAATCACATTTCTATGAAACATATATTTTATTGAATTTCATTACTTCAGATTTCCATTGTCTGATATTATATAAAATGATTTGAAATCCCTGAAAGTTAGTTCTTTCAGGGACTTCAAATCATTTTTGAATAATATCAGACAATGGAAGTCCGAACTGATGAAATTCATCATGAAACATTGTCAATCACCGTCAAACAAACATATTGTAACATTTTTTTTTATTGAATTTGAATGCTAATAATACTTGTTTGTTATTCCCTGTAAAGTTTATTTTCTTTACTCATTTTCGTGCCTTTATATTTTCCAATTCGGTAGGGCCATCTGGAAACGAGTAACTGTCCTTCCAAATCGTTGATAGCAATTGACCCTCATTAGGTACGTTCTAGGTTTCCTGCTTTTAATCATATGTGACACCTAGGTGTGGGTGATCGCACTCGCAGGAAAATAGTACTGCAGGAATCGTGAATGAATGATATTCATTTCGCGAAGTTTTCTTAGGAGAGTGTTGTAATTCGATGGAACTGTGAGAGGGAGGCGAAAATCATCTATTTTGGGAGTGTGTTTCAAAATGAACGACAGGCATTTCTAACGGTTGAGGGAGTGCAACAATTTTTATTGTTACCCACGTTGGGGATTCTACTTCTGATATCAAAATAGTGATTGAAGTGCCTCTTTGATTTTGGTCATTGATGTAGTTATTGTTGAGGACTATCACGAACCGTTTAAGGGATTTATTTGACCAGAGCCGGTAAGCCACACCAAAACGTTTTTTTTCTATTCGTAACCTTCATTCGTTTTCTCTTTTTTTCATCCAGTTCAGTTTCAATTACTGCTACTATAAAAAAAAACTACAAAGGTGGAAAAATTCCAGTTACACCTATTGGGACGGATTTCTCAAAGTGTTCACATCACTAGAAGGGAAGTTGAGAATTTTCTCCATTCTTTTTAAACGATCCATTGTGAGTTGGAGGTGTCATTTGGGACAAAAAAAAAAATAAACCAACGCCCAGGAATTTTGCTGGTCTACTTTTTTTCCTCTTTGGAAGAAACAAAAAAAACCCTTCTGAGAAGGTAAGAATAGTACAGTATTTCACTACATTATTTTTTCCAGTTCCACATATGAAATAAAAATTATCAAGTTCTTTTATTTTATTTCAATTTTCTATTCATAGAAAAAAATAATAAAGTTTTTTTTTATTTTTGCTAATTGAATTATACCAAGTAAATGTTTTCAGAATTTAGTTGACCTTGAAATTTCTACAGTACGAATCAAATACACATTTTTGTTCAAACTTCTTGAGTTAGCTCTACATGATTTATATTATAAATTTTACTCAATAATGACTTGTATAATTCGCTAAATACTATCTACAAAATATTTCTCGATATTTGATCAAGTTGCATATGGGGTGATACAGATATTTCTTGTTGTTTTTGATTTAATTATTATTGGGAAACATTTTGGGGATTTCATATTTGAATTCACTTACAGGGTGGGAATTCAATATAACGAAAATATGTTAATATTTTTCGTTCTTACTTGCGTTCGATTTTTTTTTCAAACAATCACTTGTTTTATAATTGAATAATTTGTTCTTGTTTTGTTAACACAGAAGGGATTTTAAGAAAATATGTAAGAAGAACAAGGAGTAAATCATACAGAGTGATTTATATAGGGCAATTTTTGGGTTTTACACAAGGAATAAGGAACTCTCAATTAATTATAATTTTAATTATAATTTGCTTACGTTAAGAGGGTTACATTGAAACGGGACTCAGTATTTTGACTAGTTCTCTGAAAATTCAAAAAGGGAGTCAGTTCCTGATCATCTTTTTTTCTTTTTAAGGTTTTTTTTTTGGTTGGCTTGGGATTTGATCTACACGATTTGATATAACCTTGAGCCATACCTACCGGAAACGGAGTCAGCGTCTTATGCCCCAGCACGCAAGTACCTAGATAAGAGGGTTAAGAATTTTTTTGTGATCTAGTGATATACTTATTAAGATCCATTTATCAACTATACCACTAACTATTTCATGGAAAGCGGAAATTACATATTTCTCATTATTTTATTGTTCCTGCGCCTGAGTTTAAGCTTGAGCTTTGGGTTAGAGTGGGGTTTGATTCCATGGTTATTCAATCGACAATTTCCGCTACATATCCAAAATATATTTTTTAATGAATATTTTGTTTAGGACCTGGTGATTAAATAGGCCTTATTGTTATTATTTTTATATCCGTTGTTCACTAGGTGAATATTTTTTTTGTACTATAAGAATACAATATATTCTGCAGTGTCATCAGCTTTTTTTTTATAAATATATATATAATATTCTACCTTTCATGATTTGTCGGGACTTATAACCATCTTTTATTCTGGGAAATCAAATCATGTGGCGCCCTTGAACACCTTTTATGAACCACCTCGTCTTTACTGTGCTAGTGGCATTTGTCCAGAATAATAATAATATACTGACATAGGGAAAGATATTTTTTTGTTTTTGTAATTTTTTTTTAATTTGTGAACTTATCTTGGGGCGGGAATTTAGAGCGCTACATTTGGCGCCCAACGTGGGGCTACATTTTTTTTTCTAAAAAAAAATAAATAAAAAAAAAACATTTGATAATTTTTTAGTGTTAAAGTCATTTTGTCAAAATGGCTCGGAAAATGTTGATAAATCGACTGGACAAGGATGAGCTAGAGTACGAACTGGAAATACGCGGTATTGCAACTGGAAATTGTGATGAAATGAGGAATCGTCTTGCTACGGCTCTGAGATTTGAGAAGTCCGGAGCAAGTTTGAAGTATCCGACATACCCGTATACATTTGAAGATGATGCGGAAGCGGTGAAGAAGAAACTGACTGAAGATTTAGAAGCAAGGATCGTCGGACTAACAACCGGGAGAGGAAGCAGCGAAGCAGTCAAGATAGAGACAAAATTTGCTCATGTTTTTGGACGGACAGACCATATGGAAGCTGGGGAAATTGAAGACGATAATGCACTGGCCTTATTGTTATTATTTTTATATCCGTTGTTCACTAGGTGAATATTTTTTTGTACTATAAGAATACAATATATTCTGCAGTGTCATCAGCTTTTTTTATAAATATATATATAAGATTCTACCTTTCATGATTTGTCGGGACTTATAACCATCTTTTATTCTGGGCAATCAAATCATGTGGCGCCCTTGAACACCTTTTATGGACCACCCCGTCTTCACTGTGCTAGTGGCATTTGTCAAGAATAATAATAATATACTGACATAGGGGAAGATATTTTTTTGTTTTTGTCATTTTTTTTTATTTGTGAACTTATTTTGAAGCGGGAATTTAGAGCGCTACAATATATTTTATTTTTATGAAATACAATAAACTATAACACCAAAAAATTAAATGAAAATGAGAGAATCTTTAAAGTTGGAACACTAATGTTTTGGGAAACTTATTCATTACCAATTTCAATAGAAATAAAATAGGAGATGGAGAGTGATGATGATCGACTTTATTCATGTGAAGTTGACAAATGGAAAATAAAAATATGATACTAACTTTCTGAAGAAAAGAGTGGAGTTCAACTTATACGAAGAACAAATTATAATAACATATATTTGTGAAGATATGGAAATGACCGAATTGATAAAATGAGATTGGATGGTGTAAAAGTCGAAACTTGTAGAGTAGTAGTTAAACATTATTTCATATTTTATTTTGTGAAGAAGTTGACTATATTTAATCGTACAATGTCGCTATCTTAAAAATTTTGAAATTCGTCAAAGGAATTAAAAGTTGAAAACATGTTTGGAAAAATAAATGTAAAACAGTGACTTAGCGACATTCTTCTTTACACTATCGATAACTTTTCCCTATACATATTTTTTATGTAACATCTCATTTCTTCACAAAGTGTTTTCGTGATTTTCAATATGGCGCTGCCACTCCATAGTGGCTCTTAAGGCTCGTGCATCTCTGTGTCGTACAAATAATTGATGAAAGTCTGTGTTCCGGTCTGCTCTATAAATTCTTTTGGCTTGGAGATGGGTCCAATTATTGAATCTTCCGATATCTGCTAGTAAAGTCTCCTGTGCACTTGCGTTGCCTCTGGTGCACATGCTTCAAGTACTACTGTTGTATTTTCAGAGCTTCCAAAATCTTCTGACTACTTTTCTGAATATTATGCAACCTTTCCAAAGCGACACTAATATCGAATGGGCAGGTCGCGTTCCGTAATCAAATAGTTTGAGTGAAAATATCGAATCTCCGACTCTTGATTAATCCGTGACACCGAACAGTAATTTATTTTCTCTATGGTTACAATTTATAAAACGGATATGTTTCTGTCATTTGTCTGCTTTAACTAATGAGATATTCATCCTGAGAAGATGATGATGGCCTGACTGCGTGAGGAAAACACTCCACTTTTCTTACAGTCAGAAGAGTGATAATTCTGATTTTCACTTTTTTGACACTAGTGTATTGGCCCATTTGACTAGCCGTTTATTTTTTATATTGAACGTTTTCTCAAGTTTTCAAAGATGGAAATTGGAATTTTGAGATTGGAGAAAGTTTGAGTAACGTTTTGAACTATTTGTCTTTTTGCATTGAATAGTGGCATGACTTCTTTGAATCATTTTCAAAAAGAGCAGTGACTGAATTGAAATCAATTGAATTGAAATAAATATGAAATATTTTTGATAAAAAAACTTGGGTTTTGACACCGATGATGTTTGTAAGCTTGTAATCTTGTATTCAACACTATATTTGGTACATTTGGGACACTTTCAAATAGTGAGAATTTATTTAGAATTCATGAAACATTTTTTTTTGTTTATTATAGTAAAGGGACACTCATTATTTCCACTCAGACATTTTGCTTTCTGCTTTCTAAAGGTGCATTGGTACTGACAGAAATGTATAGGTTTCTGAAAATATTGCATAAAATTCATGAAAATTCAAATTTTGAAAATCTTTGGTGATGATGATTTGAATTTTTTTTCGATATAAAAATATATATTTGCATTTTTCATACCTCAAACGGACTTATTTTTTGGAGTTCTTAAACTTTCATTGTAAATTTCAGGGTCGTTTGAGTGATACGCGAGGGACTACTAAGGTTCTTCCATGGTGTTTTTTGATTTCAGCAGCTGGAAATATAGTTTCAGCTTTCAGCCCATCATTGTATGTTTTATTTGCCGGAAGATTATTATGCAGTAAGTAAAATGTACATAAACGTATACACTTTCAGTTTTAAACATGCTAGTGGATATTGCAATTGTATATACATAAAATTAATAATTTACCTCATAACGAAATGAAACAAAATTCCATTTTCATTTGAAAAAACGAAATGTCGTCCTCTTGTCATTACACTTTTATGATCCCGTTAAAAAATCAAATGCTTTGAGATACCGTCAATCCGCAGATAGGTCACAAACAATGAGCCAGTGAAATGAAGTATGAGAGATGATTTACTAGTTCACCGAATATTAAACTGTCAAATTATGTAATCGTAGAGAAAAAGTTGTCAATGGGCAGACTCTTCTCTTTTTTGATGAAATAAATCCCTATTTGACGAAAGTGTTGTAATAAATGTTTGGTTATTGCTTTTAGCCAACTAGTGGAGAATGTGCTAGAACAGGAAGTTTTTATGATACACTTTGATTTATTTTGTTCAGTATCTACAAGACATTTTCGAAAAAATAACATGATATAGTTAAGCTGATAGTATATTATTTGACGAGCGAAATATGTAGCCGTTAGGTACTCACCAAAATGTAGTTTGTTATTCGTGAACCAAAGGCAAGTGTCGTGAATCATTCGTGATGGCCATTTCTCACGAGTAGAATACTATACTTTTTCTATGACATATCAGGAATATTTCAAAATGAAATTCAGATGTGAAGAATATCTCCAATGAGAGTAATATTAATAAATGTCATAATGAACAGCAATTCTAAAAAGGACCCAAAGATAGTACTTATATTTGTTATTTTATTCAATTCGGAAAAGATCGGAAATTGAGTGAATGAAACAGTGGAAAATACTCAGACCTCTAGTCTACTTCATAAAGAACCTCACAAATTAGCATGACATGTAACTAATTGAGTTTCCCAACACTATAATTTTGATATCAAATGATGAGTTCTTGAAAAATATGAATTTCTTCACCACATTATAAATTTTCGGGAGAGGTAGGTACATTCGTTTCACTCTCCGCATGTCTACATTTTTAGTCTTATTTTCGATCTGAAGCTAAATATTTGGGAATGAACTGTCAGTTCACTAGATAAATTTGAATTTTCAGAACATATTTTGAAGTAGCCCAAACCTACTTGTGATTGATAATAATTTTCGAACCACAGTTATTAACAGAGTTATTGAGTTGTGAATTTGAACATTTGTGATTGGCCTCTAAGTTAATTTTGCCTATATGACTCTTTTACCAAAAATATTTGTCACGATTATAATTTTTTGGTAAGAAAAATCTTCACAAGAACTGAAATCAGTAAAACTCTTAGGAATATCACTGGTTAGTAGGAGTACATGAAAGACACTCATCGATATTGATTATTGCATATTTTGGTCTCGTGCAGCCAATACTCTTGTATGGCCAATTTTTTGAGGTCCATCAGTATATCTGAACAATGCTTTCATTCTTGAAAAAAGGATAATGCGTTGCATGAAGGGAATTTATTCCCCAGCATCGTGCAGGCCTCATTTCATAGAATTAAGTTATATGAAATTCCGGATTAATAACATATATTTGCTAATAATGGATATCATAAACATATATATCAGTATATTTGTTAAACATGGCATTTGATTCCACATAGAATTTTCTACTTGTGATGCACCGTTTGGAACCTTTGGTGTATTTGGTGTATTACTGGAGTTTTTTCCTAACATCAAACCGTTATTTTAACACCTCGACACGTGTTTCGATCTGCATGCTATCATCTGAAAAATTTAATTTTATGTGATATTGGTTTTGAAACTTGGTAACAACGTTTAAAAATGGAAAATATTTAAAATATTCATGGATTATTGACGAATTTCTCAGTTACGTTTTATTATTTGAGAATAGTTTACCAATTTGTTTAAATGAAATGAATAAAAACACTTGTCTGATTCCCAGTGGTAAATTTCATTTATACGACCGGTTTCGGGTTTGACCCCATTATCAAGTATAAAACTGGAATCTGAATTTTGAAATATCGCAGATAGGGCAGATATTTGAGAGACAGGATGCCAACATAAAATACCACCCTGAAAATTCTAGGGTTTGTTAAATTCATGAATTCACAAGAGGAGACATACATAAATCAAATTGCTCGTTTAGGGATATATGTTTCTGGTTTATGATTGATTTCTTAATTTCCATGGCCTCCAACAGATTCATTTTTCTCCCTTTATTACATATATGTAGGATTTTGAGGTTATCTTCATTTATCTTGTGATTTGATTCTTGAAGATGTTCGTACATTGCAGATTTTTTGTCCAAACAGACGTGTTCACGCAGTATTATTTCAAATCTTCTACCGGTTTGGTCTGTATATCCTGCAGAGCATTCATTACATACCTATATATACCTGATTTTTTCATTCTATCCTTTTTGGGTTTTGCATTAAACAGGGTTCTACCTAATTTATTATTACTTGTGGAAACTGTTGAAGTTTTGTATTTAGAGAAATAATTTTGAATATTTTCTGAAAGTTTACCTGAGTAATTGATGCTACTGTACTTGACTATACTGTGTTCTCGGCAGATTTGGCATAATTTACTCATAAGTGTTTTGCGAGTTTTACCTGTTATTATCTTTTCTATTAGGGAAATTGGTACCTGATTGTTCACTGTAATTTGCTTAATTATTTTTATTTCATCTTGGATTTTTTTTCCGGTAGAGGGATTGCGAAAGCTCCGTGTATCATTGACCTAAACGCGGATAACTTATGTGAGAGCGAACTGAAAGAGTCAAAGGGAATTGTACAGTCTGTGAACGTGTTTTCCGGTAGATATTGAATTGAAAACCATTATTAACTCTTGAAATATTCAAATCTGAGAAGTTAAGCTCCTTGTTCTGTTCGATTTCTACTGTGAACTTAATTTTGTTATGTAGACTATTAAAAATTGATTAATTTTTCTGTTTGAACCATCAAAACCAACCAGTACGTCATCCACATATCTGAACCAAAACACAATATGTTTCTGTGTAAGGGGGGTTTTAAGGATGCGAATGTTTTTTATTTTGTCCATGAAAATGTCTATATATATATATATATATATATATATATATATATATATATATATATATATATATATATGGATTTGTATGACTCTTATCTTATATGTATTTCACGAGGGGAAGACATTCGTCTGTTGGGATGTTAGAAAACATGTTTTTTACGTCGAACGATACTAGTTTGATATTATTTTTGATATTCAGAATTGATAGTTTGTCAGCTGGGTCTACTGAATTTAGAACTGTGTTTTAAGGATTGAATTTTGTGAGGTCTCTGAATCTCTTGAATTTAAAAATTTAGACAACTTACTGGTTGGGACATCTATATATGATACCACGGGTATGTCTGGATGTCCTTCTCTGTGGAGTTTGATTAATCCATATAATTCTGGAGGCTGGGGGTTCATGCATATCATCTTTTTCATATCCCATGGTGTGGAAAACGGCATTGTTGATACCTTCATGGCCTTCTTAGCTTGCTGAGAATACATTTTGGTGGGAGCATTTCTTAAAATGGTGACATCTAATGTATACCCCACTTCTTGCATTTTCGAAAAGTACTCTTTTCCTTCTAGACATACTATGCTGTTTCTTTCATCTTCTTTGGTGAAAATGAGTTTGTTGTGGGTTCTTTTTTCCGTTAAGTTCTTTAAAGTGTTTTTGATATTCCTGGGATAGCTAGGTGATTCGAGTAATTTTAATGATTTCTGCTACTTTGTGTTTGTGAAGGAGTGGGTTATCCAATTTGTTGGCGTTGTTTGAGATGGCTAGTTCAGCTTGTACCCCTATGATGTCTTTCATGTTCCTTTTGTCTGGGAGGGGGGGGGGATTTGGCCCTTTTTCTTACAATTCTCTTTATTCATTATTGAAATCGGTATTAGTTAGTTTGACGAATCTTGGGTAGAATGTCTGATCCGAATATTGAATGTTTTGTTCTTTCGTCAATGGCTTTTGTTTATTGAGGAGCACTGATGTCTTATTTTTAAGCTTATCATATTTCTCTTTCGATACTTTACTAGTTTCTTGTTTAATCTTATCCTCCAGGTAGTCAACTTCCACGTTATGGAGTATATGTCTTAACTTGTCTTGGACTAATTTCAGGTGAAGTTTTGAGTTGTCAAGTGCTTTATAGATGCCTTTAATTTCTTCCTTCAACCATAGTTCTTGAATAAAATTTACCAGTGGTATTTGGACAAAATTGTTTTTATTCATTTCATTCAAGTGATCACGAATTACCATAAAGTAAATAAGTCATCCTAATAATTTGTAACAACTAACCACGTTGTGTTATTTCTTGTCCTTCCTGCAGAAGAATAGCTTGCCTCTTTGTTTTCGATACTTCATTGACATCACAAGAAAGCGACGCTGGGAAAAATTTTTCCAAAACTTCAATTTCTCTCCTTTTCACCGTTGAACTTCTCATCATTTGTTAAGAGTTCGTGCCATCAATTTAATCAATACGTCTCGACATCGTAAAGTCACTTATGAGTTCTGATAAATTAGTACACCGGCATGAACAATCGAACAAAAACTAGTGCTTATTGGTAATCTCCATCTCATCAACTTATTGAGTAAAAAGACAGTAACTCACATGTGCTAAGAAAGAGTGCCATATATACATTGCATATGCCGCATTTTTGTTTATTATACTGCATATACTGCTTTTGTTTCTAGTATTCACAGTGAATTTTGTACAAACGGCAAACAAAATCAACAAATACTTTCACTCCAGATGGTATACACGTAGTTTTTGCTTGGTAAAGAGGACACAAAATGTTCATAGGTATTCTACAACCATCTGAAAATTTCATAATGACTATTTTGTACATATGGCACTTTTGCTTAACAGGGCAGATCAACAGGCGACCTTCTATCGTATGTCACCCATATTTGGAATAACGCAATCGAGAAACATATAGAATCAAGAGCCATTGCGCTTGCTATTCCTGAGGCCTTTGACCCTGTGTGGCATAAGGGTTTGCTGGCTATATTTCGATGCTATGGCTGGAGTGTATGGCACTCCAGCTTCTTGAAAAAACGTTCCCTGCAAGTGGCTGTCGCGTCGATGGATATCCCTTGAACACTTTCACCATCAACGCCGGTGTTCCCCAGGGATCCATATTGTCTCCAACCAACTTTTTATTGTATATCAACGACTTATTGGAAAAAACCAAGAATCCAATATATTGCCTTACTGACCACAGCACACTTGTCTCATCATTCCATTTGGATTCCAGGACATCGGCTACGACGGCAAATCTTCACCGGTAGCAGGAGGTTGCATATCTCAATGAGGATCTAGAAGTGATTTCAAATTTGGTTGAAAGTAACCAAGTTCAATTCAATGCCACAAGAAACCGGGCTTTGGTTTTCTCCAAGAAGTCCAAGAATGTTTCCGAACCGGATATACTAATGTCAGGTCCGACAATTTCGCTTTCTGCTTCGATAAGTTTGTTGAGAGTGAAAATGCTGCTTCTCAAAAGCTTGAAACATTGTTCAGAACCACCTCACCTCAACAACTTTTGATGCTTTATAAAGCTTAGATCAGACCTTCTTTGGAGTATTGTTCTCATGTATAGAGCTCTGTCCCCAAACATACCCTGAAGTTACTGAATTCCATCCAAAAAAGAGCCATCCGCCTGATTGGAGACGCGAACATCACATGCAACCTTAATAACCTGAAACATCGAAGAAAGGTTGGATATTTGTCTCTCTTCTATAGATACTTTCACGGAAGGTATTCAAGTGACTTGGCATATTTGATTTCACCAAGAGCGGTACATATCAGATGTACGCGATGGACTGTGGCTGCTCGTCGTTTTGAGGTTCAACTCAGTACACCTCGAACTTCACTGTTTAAGAACTCTTTCGTCTGGAGAACTGCGTTTATGCGAAAGAAACTTTTTTCCATATGGATATAATCTTCAGCGATTCAAATGCAATGTGAATCACTACTTTCGCACAGGCACCGATCTGAGAGCGCCTCAATGATTTTCCTGTAGTACTTGTGTTTTGTCCTTAAAAAAAGTTCATCCTAATGTGGCGTTTTATACGTTTTCGAGAAGAAACTCGTTTTTGTTTCTTGCTAACAATAGATTTTTCGTCATATGATTAGAAATTCTCACCTTTCAGTGCAAATAGAGGAGATCTGCAAATATTATATTTTAGTTGTTTTCATCAGTGTTTTTGAATATATCATATTGAAAACATAATATGATATATTCAAAACGATTTTTACGCTTATTAATTGGTACTTCTTCTTATAGCATTTGGAATGCCAGTCCAAGCATTACTCAATACCATGTTAACAAATTTGAAGAAAGAGGCTCAATCAGCTTTCGTGAATACGTTGGGAATATATATGGCTTTGGCTGTAATCACTGGATCCTTACTTGGTGGATTCATCAGTGAATTTGGCAACGGAATCACATATACATATTTGCTGATGTCACTCAATTTATTGATCAGCTTTGGTATGTATTGAATTAGATAATAATTATAATATTTCTTGTTAGAAAAATCATCTGCAAAGAGCTGATGGAAATTCTGCTGAGACGTATAACAACTTACTCCGATATTGAAAAATATCATTCCCAACTTGTAACCCGTGTTAGTGTTATTCAACATCAAAGAACTAGACCTCGACAATATGGTCATCATGGGCATGGACGTCTTGGTTCTTGAATCATTTATATTATACTTCATAGGTCATAATTCTCTCAGAGCGAACATTTTTGGAATTGTTTCAATTTGAAATCTACGGGAAAATTTCTCATACAAATCTTGATAGATGAGCAACGTGTTAATCCAAGATCCCAAAGCCACCAGACCTACGTCAATTCAGCTTAGATAATATATATTCTGACTTTGAAGAGTAGCCTTTGTACTCATTCATGACACGTACTTCATTCATCTTTGGATGACATGATGACAAAATCTTTGTGTTTAAAGTTCCTTCATCACAGCTATCGTGTATTCAACTGAATCATCTCCGTAGTATATGTGTACCTGACCAAGCTAACGCCAGTGTTAGCCTGGATGCAGTTCTGTTAGAATTGGATTGAGACTCTAACGTCACTGCCTAACTCTTTTTTGAGGTATATCAATTGTCTTCTCCTAATACCCAAAATGTCTCTTCATGAGAGAGACAAGGGTTTAACTCTCAGTGAAAAATCCAAGTTGCCAATCGGCTATCTACTTGTCTGTATCTGCCACCATATTGGACATCTATTGAGCAGAGTTGAAGTCACTGCTATATATCACTTGGGTGAGAGCAGCCTTTTCTTTGGATAATTGGTAATCGACTAGCAAAGTTTCTACAAATAATCAACAGTACATAATTGATATTTGGGTATCGATATACGAGCACTTCTTCTGGTCCAGAACGATTCAGGTTTGACACCTTTATCATTTAGAAATGAATAATATTGATATACATCATCACTTTCATGTTCCTACAAGGACACAGTCTGTGAAGTATACTATTGAACTACTTTATGCTGGTAGGGATTTGTGGAGAAATTATGTATGACAATGTCTATATGAGATGGTCTGTGGAAAATTGCAAAATTATGTTTATCAGTAATTTTCTCAACAGTCAAGTCAAGATAATTTATTAAATTATGCACCTCCCTTTCAGTGGTGAACTTTATTCACGGGTGAATAGAATTGACGTATCCGACAAACTTACTTGACTAGGTGTACGGGCGAAATGAATTCAGATATCATTCCATGTATCTGTAACAGTACAAGGAACTGTCAGATTATTATGAATTTCATTCTTTAGATTATCTTTGAAAATTTCAGCCAGCGATGGACCCAATGACTTCTCGATTATTAGTTCTTTGCTGCATGAATAAAACTTTTCGTCGAATTGAAATAATTTTGAGGTAGACAAATAGTAAGTTAATCTGAAATTTCCTTGTGATGCAATGTTTGGAACCTTTGGTGTAGTAATGACTAATACTGGAGTTTTTTCCCAACACCAAACCGTTATTTCAACACCTCGACACGTGTTTCGATCACTTGGTGATCTGAAATTTCCTGTTTCATTAGAGGATTTACATGGCTTTTGTCTAAGAACGCTCAACCAGCTCAACCAGCTGGGAAATAAATGTTGGATATTGAATGATATTGATTTAGCGTTATTAGGAAGAGATACGTTTTCAATATTATTCACGTATATGTAGTATTTATACTGAATTGTGGAATAAAATTATTTTAGTTCTGAAAAAGTTTCATGTAAGATTTTTACGATTGGAGCCATTACAGACGACAGATTTTCCATTTGCGTAGTACAACACCACTTCTTCAATTCACTCTTGAAGTTTATGAACCATTTTTCATAAAACAAAAGATAAATAATAACTTGAGTTCAAACAGGATAAAAATAAAAACTCTGATAAATCCAAGCTGACAGTCACGATTTCAAAATAATTTTGCTATAAATATTAATAACTTCAGCAGTAACGAGGTGATCAAATATTGTGTATTTGAACAATAAATTGTTATTTTTCGAAAACACTCTCCCAACGACCGAACAAAGAATTACGATCTCCCGACGTGCGTTTCGCTAACCAAGCGTCCTCAGGTAATCATTATAACTGAATTTTACTACTATGTTAGTATTTTTATATCCTAATGGCCTAACTATTACCTTTTTGTTTTACCTGACTTCACCGCAATTTTTCGTTGTGGGAAAGAGTTTTTCAATAGATTTATTTCACGCCAGAGAAATACTATCAACTATCAAGAAATTTTTGACCTCGAGTTATTATTTTTTGTTATTTTCATCAGTATCATCAATGTTGAGTTTGAACATTTCAAATACTGAATTTGTGTGTTGTAGTTCGTAATTCTTAATAAAAACTAATCATTGTTAAAAATGTTACAGCGTTTGATACAGAATTGAAGAACTATCATTTCCATTTGAAATTTTTTGACATTATAGTTGTGGTGTGGAGGGGTTGATTTTTTAACAGGCTTATATTAGCTTCACTTGTATGTTTGTTTGCTTGTAACCGACTCCTTTGGACTCGATTTTGACTAACTTTAAACGGATAGATGTATTTTAAACTTTGTACAATTGTAAAGAATCGCTGACAATACAATAATTTCATAAGTGTATCCCATTTTCCTGATCAGCATCGCCAGAATTGAATAAAATCCCCACACAGTCTCTGTGTGAGTGCAAGTGAGAAAACTACACTGTCTGTGCATGCATATATAATTTATATTAAATAAAATAAATATGAATAATAGTTTGAAAAACTAAAAAACACACATGAATAGCAATACAAACTAAAAAATAAAAAAAATCGAAACTAATTTAAGATTGTGTTCAACATCTATAATGCCAATAGTGCCAATCTGAAAAACAGCCCCTAACCAAGTACTTATAACAATGGATATTCAACACCACACGATTTTTAACAACAAAATTATATTTCTTGTGAACGAATTCACACTGATTCAGACTCATTGAAAGTAATTAGTTAAATTAAGCCATAGGACTCATTATCGATATTGAACACAATCTTGAATTAGTTTCGAACTAGTTTTTATTTTTTAGTTTGTGTTGCTATTGAAGCGTGTTTTTTCAGTTTCCAGACTGTAAACTGGAGTTGTAGTGCTTTGCGAGTTTTTACAGTTTCAGTATCAAATGACCTATTGAAAGCTTATCTGTATATCGCTAATAGAACTTACCGTGTCAATGTTTCAGGCTTGGTGGGTCAACTTCCAAATAAAAGACGTTTGAACAAAAAAGATGAACGGAAGCATACCGGCAGTGCGTTAGCAAATATCAAAACTACTATAACAACATTGAAAAATGTGATTATATCAGAAAGATACTGGGATGTATTTGCTATCAAAGCATGCCTTGAGGCAATGTATGGAATGATCAACGTGAACCTAATCTATTTGATGAGTTTTGTTTTTGGTATGGGAGGAAGACAAATAGGATTCGTCATATCTTTTCTTTGTGTATGCGGAATTGTGACGAATATTCTCCAAATGAAAGTCAATGCCATTTTTTATTCAGATGACAAAGGTTATTCTAAACTGATACATGGATCTTCTTTACTTATTTTAGGGTATCTTGGTATAAATTTCAGTTCCAGTTTCACTCTTTTTATAATCTTTTTTGTGGTCTGTAGTATTTCGAAATCTCTTTTGGATCCTGCTATTATGAAATTGTTATTGTTTAAAGTTGACGAAAATGAGAAGGGAACAGTTATGGGTTCTTTCGACAGCATTCGTTCTCTGATAGAGCTTTCGAACCCTATAATTTCTGGGACAATTGTTGAAGCTTTCGGACCGAAAGCAGTATATCCCGTTTGTATATGTTTAACCACAGTAATCATTTCTATAAGCGTTATGAGAAAATATCAAGTGTGATTCAATGCAATTAAAGTATCAATTGATTTCTAAGAGTTTCATGTACTCAAAACCTATTATTGGCTCTCTGGAGACTGAAGCTAGAAGAATACTATTATGCCATTCATTACGGAACTGGAAAATAGAACACAAATGACGTCACCCTTCAGCTTGTTGGAATCAATGTTATCGAGAACAACATCATTGAAAACGATATTGGTATTTTGATCAGGTAATTGGAAATTGATAAACATTACTAGTGATCAACTTCCTGGAAGACCTGGAGAAACACGAGGGGGCCAAACCCTTGAATTGAAAAAAAACCCTGGATCATTTTAACGTTAAGCAACCCGACGAAGAAGAGTCCAGTAGAGATGAAACAGTCTATTCTCATGCAGAGAATCCTGTTTATGAAATATACTGAGAATTTCACAAATTTGTATATAAATCAAATAATCGTTCGGAATGCCGATTCTGTAGCATTTTATATCTTCAGAAGCAATCCCTCCTAGGCGAAATCGCGACTAATAGGTAATGTATGCCATGAGAAAACTTAAATCATGAACCTTGCAAAAAATCAATTTATCTGAAAAATTATTTTGTATCTATATCAAATAATCGATGGGAAATTTTATTCCAAATCTTTCGAGAACACTCCACAATACTTAAAAAAACTACTTCAAACATCCAGTTATTTTGAAAAAATATGTTTCAGACCTAATAGCCATAGAAGTCTAAAATAATATCAAGCAAATCTTGTCAACGCGGTGTGAACGAAACTTTTCTCGCACTAACAAATAAATATTATGAAAACATGAAAGCGGACATCGTGCAGTATAAACATTTTTGTGACATTTTTCAACAAGCTAAATATGATAATTACCTCCTGAAAATAAAATATTATTCTACCCTAACCTCCAGACACATCTAAATGATATGTATTGATGTTTTTCAGATCATAGTGATAAATTTTCTGAAAATTTCTGATTCGTTTTTCAAATGTTTTTCAACAGCTATACATTTCAAATGGTGTCAATACCGTAAATGTACTATCTTTTAATTATTCATTTTGCTGCGCAGAGTTCTATTACCTGTGATGGAAGAAATAAATTCAAATCAGAACTCTTTTAGAATTTTTTTAAACTCCATTATATTCATTTTTATGCTATTACACCACCCATAAAATAAATAGTAGAAGTATTAGTTCTTGAAAATAACTCATCAAACCTGCACAAAACATTTTAGGAACGTTCTCAAAAAGACTGAATACAACATCAATGAAAAAAAATAAATTCGCGAAAACCTGCTAGAGTTCGTTGAACACCTGGTAGAGTTCGTTGAAAACAAAGATATATTTGTACATAATTGCGAAGCTATTCGAAATGAAGCAAAAATTAGACATCCTACGAGACGATTTTCAAAAGAGTTTGGATTACCCAAGTCATATATTTAATTTCTACTATGAAAACAAAGTTAAATAATGCCGTTTCATGTAATCGCAAAAACGTAGATTTGTGGTATAGACACAGGAAAAACTGGCTTTTTGAAACATCAGACCATGATGATGAGATTGAATATGACTCAAAAATTGAAACGCAATTTAAGAATCAGAAATCGCCCAACTATCAAATAATCGAAGAACGAACTTCTCTCAATCAAAAACTTTGAATTCAATTTGTTGAACTTGATGATTATTATATGGAAAAAAGGATGGTAGAAGAGTACACGCATGCTATCGGTATGAAATTCGGGATGGACAAATGTGCAATGGCCCATCTCAAAAAAAAAACAATGCAAGAATTATGAAGAGGATATGCAGCTCGTAGATGAGAGCATCCTGCACCTTTTGGATGCCAGAGAGATCTATGCTTACCTCGGGGTGGAACAACGCCACTCACAAGAGGTAACAGCAGAAAGAACTTTCCTCGCGGCAAGTATCAGCACAAACTTCGACAGATCTGGTCATCGGAACTGTCGGTGAAAAACAAAGTTGCTGCAACCGTTCCAATCTTACTCTACTCGTTTGGAGTAGTGAAGTGGACTTAAGAAGAACTGTATCAACTCGACGTAAAGACCCGAGAAATGGTGCATTTCCATAAGAGTTAGCATCCCAAATCGTCCCTTTCGCGGTTTCACTTTCCTCGATAACAGGGAGGTTGTGAATTTTGAAGTGTCTAAATGAAAGCATGGCACTGGATGGAACATGTTAAGTCATTAGGAATTGGAGCATTCCTCTATAGGGCAGCTGCTCAAGCAGCCAGTGAAGTCAGTTCAGTTTTTGACACTGAACGAGGTGGGCACAACTCTGTCACAGAGTTGGAACCCGTTCAGCAAAAGGCCCATTTAAAAGCCGCAGAGATCACTTCACTCCTGCGGCAACACAAGAATAAGTCAAAAAATGGGAGTTTCTTCAACAACTTCGAAGACTTTGACTTATCGAAGCGCCTGGCCTTTGCTTTTCCCAGGTCGAATGGGCTGAAGTTGGAAATTGAGGGGAATTATGGATGGAACACCCTCCAGAAAATGCGCTCAATGATATCAATTGGTAATAAGCAGTCACCCACATATACATATTATACAATCATCATAAGCCTAACAACAGCACATATAACTGATAACTAATCAGTCGAACCAACTTCCAATCCTACCGATTTGATATTTCTTCTTACGTGAACAAAACCCGTACCTTGTTTTTGTGGAAAATGACGTTTCGTCTACTACAGCGGTAGACATTATCGAAGGCGATGTGGTAACGGTCGCAATGCCCGAGTTGGTGCTCGAGTTGTTTCCGTTTCTCCGAACGCTGTGACTACGATGCTGATATTTGACTTTCGTTTCATATTATAATTAGTGAGCGTAGATTTGTTTCTCTGAATTGGATTACCTGACCATGTTTTTGTACCACTAAGATTAGATAGCCAGATCTTTTAATGTCCATTGCCTCACCTTTTCTATTGAAATTATCTCTGTTTTTGAAACCTGAAGACCACGGCCAAAAAACCCGGAAAATGTCTTCCACACAGTTATCTTCAACCGTGAAATTTTACATTTTTTGATCAAATACACATTGTTAATATATAAAGAGAAGACAGTTAGCAGGATCGGAGAAGCGGAGAGTATTTCAAAACCAACTGGTTATCATACAATGGAGTGAAATGAAACAGAAAGAGTGACTAAAGAATCTCACGAGGTTGAGAATTTTTATGAAAATAATAGGTTGTTATATAAATTATAGTCCAAAAATGTTCCGTTACGAAAATACAACGTGTTAATGTTTCAAGAAAACAATTGAGATTATCTGGTATTTCCAAAACCTTTTGGAATATTTGAGTGATATTTGATAAGCTGTGACAGTAGATAAAAGTTCATATTAAAAATAAAAATCAACTTTAATAGTGGCGTGGGTATGGAAATTAACATCGATTATTTCGGAGAAAAATGTCTATGGATTTTTCTCAAATAACTTTTATCTCATATTTAAATCCTCGTCGAATTTGGGGTGAAAAAGTCCCTTTGCACTTTTTCCTACGATACGTTGTTTATGAGTAAAAAATAAAAAATCTTTTATTGTCCGAGAAATTATTGAAAAAGTTAATTGTTTTGATATTACTTCAGTTTTTGAATTAGTTAGGCAGTGACAGTCAACAAAGGTGCACATTTCTCGACACAAAAAGAATTCTCCAACTCAACTTTGACATACGTTCGACCATTAACTTCGATAATATCTACCGGCAAGTTGAATGTTTGTTTCCAAACTTGAGTTGAACTATTTGAAGTTTCATGAACAATCTTCATTTCAGCTCTCGCAGTATTCAATATTGAGTTGAATCGGTAATGAAAAACACGAGCTATAGAGCTTGTATTGAAATTGAACTGAAAAATGTATTCATTTTTCCTTATGGAAAGCTCAGATGAAGTTCCTGAAAGAAGTTGCATATTGCAAAAACCAATAAATGAAGTTCCGACAAGCTTCGAAGATATTGGAGGATAAATTCAGGTATCTATTTTGCTGGTGTCTATTATGATTTGTTCTGTTAAAGTATGTTTTTCCGTTAATAGTCTAATCAACTAGTTCAAAAACATGAAAAATAGAGATAAAGGTCCTAAAAATATGAGCTTTAGCTCATTCGATTCGGAATCACCTCTGGAAAAATGTTTTTGGAGGATTTTGCTGCAGGTAAAAAATTGCAATTGTTATTAACAAAATAATATTAAAAAAATGGTATTTACTTTTTCGTTAATAACTTAAAAAATATTGATATTTAAGCAATTTTGAAAAAAGCTTGTTAAAGAGGAGGAAATTTCCGATGAAAAAGTTCCAACTTCCGAAACTCTATCTCCATTAATTATAATTTTAATATGACGTTGAAAGTAGGGTTCCGCGCGGCTGTTACGGCATGCGTGCGCTGCCGCTAAAGAGAGTTTATCAAAAATAATAATCCTTTTATAACATAAAATATCATTTTAAAAATTTGAAAAAAATCTAGTATCTTCTTAACACTTGAATGAATCGTGTCCTGTAGGAAAAAAAGTTTTATCACCATTTTTCAAAAAGTTATTCAATTGTTAACTAACCCATTTTTTCCCAATCTCCGTTGGTATAAATAATGGGATGAAAGGTATAAATAATTGGCCTATAGATTTCAAACTTCGTGGAGCCGTTTTGATATATACTCTATATGATCCTGAGATAAAAGTTCATAAAATTTTATTAATTTGTTAAATATGATTTTCTATAACTATTGCAAAATGAAATATCTAAAAATTGTTGTAAATTTTTTTTTTCAATTGATATTTAGCTGTCTGTTTTCAAATTGAACAATGGCAGTTATTGACATAGAATATGAATTTTTTTCGTAATTTGTTTATTAAATTGTTTCAAACAAATAGAGAAATTCAATATTTTGGAAAAATTTTTTTTGGTATTCTGTTGTCTAGAGATAATTATGAATAAAAAAAAATTCCCCAATTTTAATTTTTAATTGTTTAAAATTAAAATTCATGGCACTTTTTCATATACATATAGCTGTTTTTATAAGTTTTTCTGCTTCAGAAAAAAATATAACGTTGGTCAATATTTGTTCATAACAAATTGTTAAACTAATAAACAATTGAATAATGAATGAAAAAATTTTTTTACAAACTATTCAAAACTGTAAATTATGATTTTTAAACGCAAAATTATTTCTTAAATGATTATTTAAACAATCGAAATATAAAAAAATCGATTTCAAACAATCAAAAATCAAAATTGAGGAGAATTTTTTTTAAATCATAATTATCTCTAGACAACAAAATAGCAAAAAATTTTTTTTCAAAAATATTGCATTTATCTATTCGTTTAAAACAATTTAATAAACAAATTACGTAAAAAAATCAAATCCTATGTTGATAACATCCATTGTTTAATGTGAAAACAGACAGCTAAATATCAATTGAAAAAAAAATTATCAACAATTTTTAGATTTCATTTTGCAATAGTTATGAAAAATCATAATTAACAAATTATTAAATTTTTATGAACTTTCATCGCAGGATCGTATGAAGTATATATATCAAAAGGGCTCCACGAAGTTTAAAATCTATAGGCCAATTAGTTATACCTTTCATACCATTATTTATGCCAACGAAGATTGGGAAAAATTTGTTATTTAACAATTGAATAACTTTTTGAAAAATGGTGAACAAACTTTTTTTTCTACGGAACTCGATTCATTCAAGTGTTAAAATTTTCAAAATGACATTTTATGTTATAAAAATAATATTTTTTTTGATAAACTCTCTTTAGCGGAAGCGCGCGCATGCCGTAACAGCCGCGCGGAACCCTATTTTCAACGTCAAATTGAAATTATAAATAATGGAGATAGTTTCAGGAGTCGGGACTTTTTTATCGGAAATTTCCTCCTCTTTAACGAGCTTTTTTCAAAGTTGCTTGAATATTAATATTTTTTGAGTTATTAATGAAAAACTAAATACCATTTTTTTAAATATTATTTTGTTAATAACAATTGCAATTTTTTACCTGCACCAAAATCCTTCAAAAACATTTTTCTAGAGGTGATTGATTCCAAATCGAATGAGCTATCGCTCATACTTTTAGGACCTTTATCTCTATATTTCATGTTTTTGAACTTGTTGATTAGAATATAACCAGCTATCGCCGCCTGCGAACGAAAAATTTAAAAAATCGAAACTTGTGCGAGCTAAGGACTACCAAGGTCTTACCTTTTAACGTGTGATTTCTAACACGGGTGGGATGATAGGAAGTAAAACTAACTAGAGTAGTTGTTTCACTTTCCAAATTAGTACCAATTCTTTATTCACGATTCAAGTGAGGATTAAAACACACCATTTTAAAATTTTTAGTGTCGGTATATTTTCGATACAGTTAAATGGCATTCATAAAAAAAGTATTGTCATTATCATACAGAATACGTTGGGCTATTTCTACAGAGAATAATATAAATTAATCAATGACATAAATTGATGGATGTAGCCGTTACTACGTGGTAGAAGATCATCATGAAAAATGAAAAAAAAACTTTCTTTGTTTTTCACCACTTTTATTTTAAACTAATGTTACTGCAGTTTCGTCCTATAAGGACATTTTCGAACAATCACAATAAACTGAAAATGAATCTCTACTCTAGATACTCTAGATAATAATAGAGGTCTTTGACTTAATTCAGCACCTAGTATCTGGAATTTGTTTACCTGTGACAATGTGGATACGCTAATTTGAAAAGTGGTCATAATTTTCTTGAAGACAGGACGCTAGAATTACAGGAAAATCCTCAAGGCGATTTGAGAGCGGTGACTATGCGAAAGTAGCGATTCACATAGGATTTGAATCGCTGGAGATTTAATACTAGATCGATTCGATCATTCAGCAGATTACATCCGCAATGCTTATGCTAATGAATTTCCAAGGATTTCAAATAATTGAGTTTCCAACAGTTGCTTGATAGTGCAAAATTTCCGTATCGTTTAGTTTTGGGAATTTGTGGTTGCCGTCCAAGGAATGGTTTGAAAATGTCGAATCATTTTTATCTAGTCTGGATGACCTTCCATGTTCAGCATACCGTTTTGAGAAATTTCGACCACACTGTCCCACATAAATACTATTACACTCCGGACACTTAAGCTTATAAACTCCAGATTTCTCCAACTTGTCCACTTAGTCTTTGGCATTAAAAAAAATTAGATAATCTAGCATGCGGCCTGAATGCTTTTTCTGAAAAAACCCGCAATTGTCTCTGTTCTATTACCAAAATATATTTGAATGTTACAAAATTCTTGAGTTGTGATTGTTTGATCTGAGGGTATAATGATCTGTAAGTCAATTTGAGGCTTTGTTTTCTGACTAACTTCTGGATTGTGTCTGCGTTGCTTAAGTGTCCGGAGTGTAATACTGTTTTTGTGGGACAGTGTGGTCAAAATTCATCAAAACGTTATGCTGAACATGAAAGGTCCTTCAGACTAGGTAATGATGATTCGACGTTTTCAAATCATTTCTTGGAATGAAACCACACGTTTCCGATTTCAAATGATACTGGAATGGAAACTCAATTATTTGGAA
The DNA here is from genome assembly GCF_025532065.1 of Leptinotarsa decemlineata. Taxonomy (NCBI): domain Eukaryota; kingdom Metazoa; phylum Arthropoda; class Insecta; order Coleoptera; family Chrysomelidae; genus Leptinotarsa; species Leptinotarsa decemlineata. The sequence goes on from NW_027412586.1 coordinate 4,094,058, forward strand.
TCCTTGGAAATTCAATAGCATAAGCATTGCGGATGTAATCTGCTGAATGCTCAAATCGATCTAGTTTACTCAGCGGTTTTCAAATTAGCGTATTCACATTGTCACAGCTAAACAAATTTCAGTTAAGGACCTCTATTATTACCTACAGTAGATTTATAAGAGCTAACAGTATGATTTATTTTCAGTTTATTGTAATCATTTGAAAACATTTATAAATATCATGTAACTGCAGTAACATTAGTTATAAAAAAAGGAGTAAAACACATTTTTCTCCTTTTTCATAATGAATAATACGTGGGATGGAAAAGTAAACTTTACAATTCTACTATATCTCCTATCATCATAGAAACACAATATGGATGTCTCTACCATGAATTCCGCTCGAAGATTATTTTCCAACTGATAGTAAATCATCATAGGTGATTGTTTCAATCCCACTGTTACCGTAAGATGACGTGACATGACAATAAAAGGGGGAAGCTAATCATTCCAAAGACAATAATGCCAGTATCTGAAAATGAAAAAAATTGTATTTCATAAATTTATTAAACTCACAACAAATACGTACTAGTAAGTTACACCTATACGCAAATGGAATATCGGCTTTATTTATTATTATATGAATCAAATTACAGTTATTCACATGCAGAAAGAGAGAAGCGGTTGCTGTTACCTCCTAAATATAGATAGCGCAGTGAAATGTGAAGAACCCGCCTGTTTAACCAACCGACAAAAACAGGTGTCAGTTTGTGGTAAATAATCAAGTTATACGTGCTGTTTCAGTTATTTTATTAAACGGACAACATTATGTTGAAGGTTGCAAATTTTGGTAAGTACATGGGAATATAGTTTGAATTCTATTTAAGACATAATAATATTTAGCTTTTTTCATAAGTCGACTTAAAAATCATTACTGTGCTCTTGCCCCGTTGATATTACCACCTGGGGCTTGTGCAGACCAAAGAGGCGGGAAAACTGCATATCAGTTTGCTCTTGCCCCAGCTTCGTTTCTTGTTGAATTCATTCTGGTTTCAACAATTACTTACTTTATTTGAATGACCATTGAAATTTTGATGAAGAATTTTGATAGGGACTTCATTTGGATATTTTTTGTTTATTAACTTTATTTTGATTTTATGTGATTTATTAATGTTTTTATTCTAGGTTTGCCTTGGTCCGCAATTATGTTAGAAAAACTAACAGGGGTGATTATTCGAGAGAATCGCTAGAAGAAGCTTTTAGGGAGAATAAAGGCGGACGTATTATTGCTTATAAAGCTAGCAAGCAATATGGTATACCATTGAACACAATAACACACCATATAAAGGGAAGACGTGTGGTCAAATCAAAATCCTTTGGCAGAAGCATCGTTATTCCAATCCATGAAGATGGAGAAATATGGATTTTGTTCGTCTAGCTTGTTGGGCAGTTCATTCAGTCAAATAAGATTAAAACTCTTTTCAAGGACGGAACCCCCGGTGAAGATTGGTTTTTCGGGTTCGCCAAAGACAATAATTTGTCGATAAAAAAGCCACAAAGCGTGTAGGTAGTCCGCAAAAGAAATAGTAATCCATTCATAATTGACACATATTTCACATTTCACATAACAAGGAGTTATGGTTAGAAAACGAAACTAGTAGAATCTGGAACCTGGACGAAATCAGTTTTTGCACGGATCCGTCCAAAACTGAAGTAGTTGGAGGAAAAAACTTGCTATGCACTCGAACTACAAGCGCTTCTGGCAGAGAAAATTCATTTGTATCTGTGTTAATGGCTGCTTCTGATGCTGGAGACAAAGTTCCGCCAAGTTTCAAATGCAAAAATATTTGGGACCAGTGGCAGTATAAGTACATAAGTTTATTTTGATTTTAGAGTTTTTTTCCTTTTACGGCATAACAATTTATTTACTTTACCAGTACAAAAGAGCTTGCTTAAATATTCCACAATATGCAGACGTTTCAATCAATCAAACCCTTGCTGAAAATTCCACCAAAAGATGTCTGTATTGTTCAAATTAAACAACTCTGAGACCAAGCAAGATAACTGAATGTGGCGAAAAGCAGTTGAATATAGATTTCTTGTGAATGGGCTCATTCAGGCTGATTTAGATTTTTATTGGGAATTATATTATAAGTATATTATGAAAGTAAATCATCTCCCAAGTATACCACAAATTTTTCCGGTTTTATGTCAATTAACAACTGAGCAAGAGCAATTGAGAATGTGGGATCGCCCGCGATACATTTTGACGTCACACCAGGCAACAAGCTTCGAGAAGTGGCAACCGGGCCTGAGGTTGGAGATTATGAATCGCTGCCATCGCCGCCAGCACTCCCTTGTCACAGAATCGACTGATGTGACGTCAAGCTTGACCACAATCAACAATTAATTTGAGGGGGAAGATAAAGAGTGAAATTTCTGATTTTTTTAAGATGTACTATTTGAAACATAAACTTTCAAATAATGAAATGAAAAAATTGTTAAATAAGCCCATTACGCTCTTGCCCCGTAGAGGTTTAAGGTTTCATTATGCTTTTATCTGGCATATACGCTCTTGCTCCGTTTTGAGGGAGAAGTGCGGATTATAGACATGTAGTGAAATTTTCAATTATTATGTGAGTATGAAAGTGAAAACAGGAACAGTGATAACAAATTTTCCGAAACAATACTTACAGAATGCTTTGTTCACCAGCGATATAACGTATTCCTGTTACACGTTGAAAATTTATAGGTTTAAAGTCTAACTTTATAAAAACCAATCTGCATTTACACCACTCCACCTTATATAAGTACATAATGTGAGAAAATAATCTTTGGGAATATTTCACCCTGATTTCAACGTTTACATTGGTGAAGAATACTTGAAATAAAGTGCTACAGATATTGATAGACCAATTATTCGAAAGTTTATTTTTTGAACGCAAGTTATTCGAAAGATATTTTATTGGTACATTTATTCCACATCATCATTATCCTAATTGACATGTGTTTGACAAAAAAGTAAATTGTTTTAAATCAATTTTACTTTCAACTTATCAGTTCACCAAAATGATCTCCATATTACTTTTCGTTGGAATTGAGCATAATAAAATATATAAAATCAACTTTTCTTTTTAAATTGCACTCATATTGCCTATCTGATGTATAAAATCTAGAGATACTAGAGGCCACTGTTTGGCAAATACCACATAAGGTTTCATTTGGCTAAAGAAATTGTTGGATAAAGTCACGATATTGCAAAACTGTTCTGTCAATATATACGGATTATTAAATTGAGAGCAATAAAATTGATAACCATGAAATTAACATTTATATGTCATTAATAAAAGAGACAAAAAAAAATTCTTGTGATGAGACTCACGAAAATAAAAAAGCTGATGAATGTACCAGACACAGGTCGTCAAGTATATATATTCTCCTGAGCTAGCTATGAGGGTACCAAAAATACACTGAAATGAAAAATGAGTCATTGACAAACATAAAGAAATTGTGTATGTGTGAAAACACGCGAGAAGTACTTCATCAAGCTAGTATCTGAGAGACGAACTAGAGAACAATTCTAACAAAACAGGGATCAGTTTGGAATTATATATCCATTCAGAATGAATCTGACCAAAATGAGACTAAAACGAAGCGTCGAATTACTTTTCACGAGGCACTGTATCACGGACAATGAAGAAAGAAGGCAATGACAAAAAGTCTACAATACTATACAATTAGCACAAGAAATGTGGCAATTACTCGTGAGAATTCTTTTTTTAAGAATCGAGTCTACGTAACTGTCAAATAATTGAGGCTTTTTTCAATAGTCAAATAAGAAGTATTTCAATTATCACCAAACCAATTGGGAAATATTTTTTTAGAAACTGATAGATTTGTTGGGTATTGATTGCACTCCATTTTGAAAAGATGTAAAGAAATATGAATAAAATTGCAATTGTTATTCACTGTGTATGTTATCATGTGTTTTACAGGTACCTACTTCTTAAGTTATTTCACTACACAGAGCTTTGAATACGATCTGAATTATGCAATAACTATTTAATGTAGTGTTCAATAATGACTTAGGTTAACCTCAGTTTACTTTACGAATATACTAGTAATCATTATGGTGAATCATTGCGTGTCAGAATTTGAATAAAACGTTACCGGAAGTGGAGTCCAAGGTACCCAATACAGATGAAGGCCGTGGTTGCGGTCTTTCTTCTTCTAAGATGACTTCTTTCTTACGTTCATATAGATTGAATACTGTACCATGACAAGCTAGTACGGCTCTTCCACTCTGAAATATATTCGAGTCTAATTCCAGTTCCACGATGGAGGAAGACACAATTGGTATTCGACGATTTTTGAATAAAAGTCGATCTGTTGGATGCGCCCCTCTCGAAAAATCCTTCACCTTTAAAAAAAAAAATATTAAGTATTGAATATTGCGAATGTATGATTCTCAAAAGAGTATGTAGGATATGACCACGTCAAGATGAATACAAAGACTCTGGTCTTTTTCTACGTGAAAAATTTCGTCAAAAACACTCGTCCTGTGGCAGTCTTGATGAAGGAATGTAAAAGAGATCCAGCATTCCATTCAAGAGGCGCACAGCCACTAACTGCCCGACATGTGTTTCACTATATATTTTCTTCAGGCGCGTTCAGTACATATTATTTTATTCATTATAGTTATCTGAACAAAACGACTTTCCCTGCCAACGACTTTCCCTGCCTTGATAATGCATTATTACGATTCATGGTAAAAATCTCATCAATTGTATATAATATAATCTAACACAATTTTATCGGGGAAGAAATTTTCTGTTCGACTGCTCCATCTTGATACAAAAAATGTGGAAATCTTCCAAAGAAAGGAGGGAAACAATCTATTTTAAAAATGAACTCTATTCAGAGATGTGTAGATTACCAAATTTTCTATATCAAGATGAAGAAGCAGAAGACCAAAAACATTTTTTCACAAAAATTGATCTCTCCTAAAAATATACCCTTTCAATTTGAACAATTTTATCAGTTCATAACAAATTTGACAAAGGGGAACCTTTAAAATCAATTTGACCATTGAGCCATTGTTCAGATTGTACATTCTATTGATTTTTTGGCATTCCAAAAGATTGAGTTGTAGAGCTTTCTCTTCCAAATATAATATTTCGTAATTATAATTGAACTTATAGAATTCGGATAAAATTGTTAGAGGAACTAAAAAAAAACCCTAGATTCTAGGGTGTTTCCATTTGAAAATGATACGTTGTTACTAACTTTCAAATAGAAATTGAAGTGAGTTGAAAATAGTCTCACTTTTTCAGATGTCGAATTATTATACTAGGAGTGTTCTTTCAGGAAATACCTTGGAAATTGCAGTTTCTTTTGGGAACCAGAAATTTCCATAAAAAAATGTAATAGTGAATGGTCTTAGGTACTATATGCATCAATCTACAATTTTATCTTTATTACGTAGAATAGCTCTCAGTTCTCTGGGAAGTGAAATGAATTTTAGAACACTAATAAAACACAGATCTTCCATTTCGTTCAATCACAATGGAAACAGAGTACTCCAATATTTTTGGTAATATAAATTTTGTAACTGTTTTTCATTTACCTGCCGCCCATTCAAAAACCAAGTTAAATTGACCGGTGGATACGAAGGAGGAGCTGTGCAATTTCCTTTCAAGGCGTATCCTAACGTCTCTTTTTCTATTGTGAGGACTGGATCTCTCTCAGGAACATCTGCAGACATATTCATGAAATTACTTAAGATCGTGAGTGTTCAACAGATCAAAAATGTAGGAAACAAAAACTAAATATTAGGGTTATATAGTCTTCCATTTCACGTAAATGATTAATTGAAAACAGTCCAACGAAAAAACGGGATCAACATTCCATTTGGAACGGAGGTGAAATATCTTGGCATTGTGCTTGATAAAAAACTCATCTGGAACGCTCACTTGGAAAAAGTTTTACAAAAAGCCAGACTGTGGGGTAAAACTTGGGGTTTAGGTTCCAAACAAATCCATTGGATTTGTGTGATGATTGTCAGACCAATGATCACTTATGGTTCAATCACCTGGTGGCCGAAGGCTTTACAGAAAATGGCCCAGGCGAAGCTCTCTGGATTACAGACAGGCTTGTGTGGCCGTCAGTTGTGGCATCAGTATCACTCCGGCAGCGGCCATGGATATCCTTTTAGATCTACTCCCTCTCCACATATTTCTGGAGAGAGAGGCTAGATGGACTGCATACAGACTTGTGCACATTTCCAATTGCACAAATATCATGCCTCCAACTGTCAACTACAAACTGCCTTATGAAGTAAATATCCTCCGGGAGAAAGAAATATTGAGAGCAGATTGTTGGTTCACAGATGGATCAAATCACTTTCTGGTTCTGATGCAGGTGCAGGTGCAGTCAATAAAAAATATTTTCAGACAGTCAACCGGCGTTGGAACTTCTACCGAGCAACGTCTAAATTGGTAGCAAATTGCCAAAAGCGACTCTGAATATTACTGGAGTTTCTTCCCAACACCAAATCGATATTTTTACCACCTTGATACGTGTTTCGATCACCAAGTGATCATCTTCAAGAGGAAGATTATTCTTCCTTCTGGCAAAATCTTCCAGGATTGGCTTACTTCAAGGCGTTTATTCACCTTCCGAAACTTGATGCCAAACAGTTGTTGGACTACAGTAGAAGTGAACTACGATATTTAACAGGCCTTCTTACAGGTCACTGTCATTTGAATCATTATATTCAGAGACTCGGACTCTCGGAAGACAGAGTCTGTCGCCTCTGTTTCGAAAACACCATACAAACTAATCGGTTTCGTTAAGAAGCTGAGTTTATTTGGTCGAGTGTGAATAGGTGTGAGTCACAATAAACCCTTGGGGGTGGCGGTGGTGGGTCGAATAAACACACTCATTTTGGACCTTACATAAAACTGTGATATTTGATACAGCTTTCTTTGATTTTTGGTCGATGAATCAGGTATCAAAATATTACACAATCTTAGAGAATTGTGATATCTAATCACGGGTTACCACCTAAATAGTCAGCAACTAGTGTAATCTAAATTTGCTTACCAATAAAATAGTTGAATAATGAATTCATTTTGAATATCACGATAGCAAAATATTGACATTTATTGAAAAAGTATTTTATCTATATTCTTGTATGTATAAAATTTTCTATCAATGTTCCATTAAGCCCATCATATCGGCTGAACCGTTGGGTCCACATATAAGAGCTTTCATTAAGCGCTTCCCATCTTTAAATTTAAATAAAACAAAGTGTGTGTGAGATATCATCGAAACTTTTTATTCGTTTGAGAGACCTATTGATGCCATATGTGTGGAATATACTACCGTTCAAATCTCTGCCACGGCTTTTCTGGGTGAAGCGCATACGAAATGTCCAATTTTTTATGACTCTGGCGCATAAATCAGGCTGAATTTGACAGATGGCATGGGTTATGTTGGCTTTGAGGACCACTATGAAACCCCATGAAAAAAGTCTGAAGGGGTCAAATCGCACGATCTCGGTGGCCGGTTCACATCACCTCCACGTGAGATGATCATGCCATAAGCTGTGTGGTACGTAGCGCCGTCCTGCTGAAAACACATATTCTTGGTGTCCAGATCATTCAATTCAGACCAAAAGAAGTTGGTCATTATCGACTATAGTGCTCGCCATTGACAGTGATGGCCTGGTCAACGTCGGTCTCAAAGTGATATAGACCGATGATGCCGCCAGCCCAAAGTCCACACCAAACAGCGACTTTTATGAAATGCATTGAACGCTCCTGGATCTCATGACGATTGGTATTGTCCCAAATTCGACAAATTTGTTTATTCACGTATCCATTCATCCAGAAAATGGGTTAAGTTGCCAACTGCTTCAGAGCCCATTGAGCGAACACACGTTGTTATCTATGGTCGTTCACCTTCAGTACCTGGGTAAGTTGAACTTTGTACGGCCCAAGTTACGACCCAGAATTCGACAAGTTGTGATCTGTGGAAGGCTGAGTTCTTGTAAGCGATGCAAAATCATACTCTCATAGACAGTGGCGATGTTTTAGGCAGATCTTGCATTACGTCGACGTACAGGTGTTGGTTGATCATTTACTGAACCAGTGGATTCAAATTCATCCACCATATTGCGAATAGTTTTCTCAGTAGGACGATTATGGCGACCGTACAATGGGTGAAGCGTACGGTACGTTGCCCGAACAGAACACGCATTTTGATAAAACGACTTTATTATTTGCTGAATACCCGTCCATGGTGATTTGTCAAAACAGACTGAATAAATGACAAATAAATATAACAGATGTAACTTCAACAAGATGGCCGTTGTCAATTGTTAAAGTTCGAAAGTTCCTGTTGGAAGACTCTATAGATATATTTAGTGTGAATGGGAAAACACATATGTATATGAAAAATTATATTCATTATCATGAATATTGGTTTTTCGTTGTCTGTATTTATTGAGTGATCTGGCACTGTAGAGTGAAGCAGCAGTTTTCAGAATAAAATAACATTTACGAGTACATCATAAAAATTTCACTAGTTCGGACTTCCATTGTCTACTATATAAAATGATTGGAAATCCCTGAAACAACTAGAAAAGAAGAATTGAAAATGAATAGCTGAAAATAACAATTATATTAACCAAAATAAACCTGAAATGAAACAATAATGAAATAAAATACAGATACAGATAAAATGTAGATACTAACAATCGAAACGTCGTGAACTAACGTGACTTGGAATCTCTCCACTTTTTATTTTCATTTTCTTTTTTCATTTCTTTATTTCTATTTATTCAATTGTTCTATTTTTACTTGTATTTTATTTCACTATTGTTTCATTTCAGGTTTATTTTGGTTAATATAATTGTTATTTTCAGCTTTTCATTTTCAATTCTTCTTTTTTAGTTGTTTCAGGGATTTCAAATCATTTTATATAGTAGACAATGGAAGTCCGAACTAGTGAAATTCATCATGAAACATTGTCAATCACCTTCAAACAAACATCATAAAAATGTTACTCACCGATAACATACATATATCCAGACTGCATTTGTGTGTAGAAATTTGGAGCATCCGAAGAAACTTCGCATTTATATCTTCCTGTTCCTTCGAGTTGCATATTTTTTAAGACTACCAGAGTTGCAGAGCTTTTGTTCAACTGTAAAATATTTTGTATTTGTGAAAATTTCGTAATGGAAATGAAGTGACTAGATAAGTTAAGTGCAAAGTTCGATTGTGTTGTCGATTTGAGATGTACTTTCTGTTATTAACTGACAGAAAAAACCTGGTAGAATTAGAATTTTGATATTTCAGTTTGGTTTCTAGGATGAAAGCCGTTTTTTCATTCTTGGCAATCACTGAGAAAAATCTCAGGAATTTTTTCAAGTTATTAGTTGAATGATTACCTGAATTGATTTGTTATGGAATATAATACTAATATATCAATAGAGGTTGACTGTATTAATGATGATATCAAACCAATATCTTGATTAACATCAAATAATAATTAAATGTAAAGCAAATCAGAGTTTTTTCTGGTGATTATCAATTTTTTCGAGCCTAGGGAAAAAGTGTTTTCGTACTAGTTTCCATAAGTTGTGTATTGGATGTTTTCCTTATTTTTTCGCGATATACAGGGCTATTCAAATTCGTTTCTGTACATAGGGATCTCGTAAACGATAAGAGATAGAGTATCGGTTAAATTATGGCAAAGTTGCGTATTTAAGAGACCTATTCAATGATGTGAAAAATCGAATATAGCTCTTTTGTTCTGGAGATATAAAGGAAAAACAAAAAAATACCAAATTATATTTTTGCCTATATCTTCTTTATTAGCAGACATATTGAAAATCAGTCCACATTTTGCTATTGGCACTTGATATGGGCTCTCAGAATGTATCCATGAATCTTTTATACAGGGTGTCATCTGACTTGGGCCACCCCTATCTTTGAATTTTTAAATACGGACCTGTATTAATACACTATAATACACTCGAAATTGAAAATGAGTTGAGCCTCATACCGGGAGCTGTAACTTAAAACTTTCGAAGGAGTGATAACACTTATACGAGAGGCGGAAATAATTCACCTAAAAATCTCGTATGACTTTTTTTAAATTTGCATATCAATTACGAATATTATATTTTCTCAACAAAGGCCTTCCAAACAAATGGGAAAGAAAAAAAGAAGAAATATCATTTGGTATTCACTTCTACAATCAAAGGTGATACATTTCTGTACGGCTCCAGTAATATTAGTTTTTCAAATCAAAAAGGCGCATTTATCTAAAGTTTAGGCATGGGCTTGCGGTCTTCAATCTTTTCGAAATTGTTTTGAAACAATTGTTATATTTTTAAAATCATTTCGTGTGCCTATAAATGTTCCATCGTCAGAACATATTGTTTTTAATTAGTCAGTGGGCTATGCTTGAAGACTGGCAGTAAACAAATCTAAATAAATGAACTTTACAGGTTAGTACCTCGTCCACTAGATGGAGTGAAATTTTGTTGTTCGCTTCAACTTAGGAAGAGGAATGAAATACTCTGAAAGAATTCCGATTTTCAACTATGGAATATAAATGACTTTAGATCGATGATGGCCACTATCTTGCACTGATGAATGGCTAATGAGCCCGAAACCGGTCTGCAAGTGTGCCCGTTCCAGAATTGAAAGTCGACTCTTTCAGTTGTATTGCCAATTGCATATGCAGGAAATTTTCTGTGAAGATTCCTGCACTGACGCCTGTCGGATATAATCTAACGTCCTTCGGGCTATAAGCCAGGAGAGTAGTTGTTTTCTGATAAGCGTCAGTCTATTCAACCTACTGTGTCGGTATATCCGAGACTGGCTTGAACGTTTGAAGTTCATTTCTTTAGATTACAACATATTGTGGTTAGAGTGGAACGTCGTGAAATATAGCGTTTCAAACATAACCAAAAATTTCCTGAAATTGAATTTGATAGCAATTATAAGTGAACTGCTGACAAAAAAAACGCATTTGAAACAATTATTTGTATTTCATTTGTAATAAGTCATTATGGTTTCATATTTTCAAAAGATTGTATACGGCACTTTCAGGGCGATGAACATTATTGGAATATCGCCTCAAAAAATCCCTTTCAATTTATGCTTTTTTTGAAAAGTATGGTGTTTTCGAGATAACAAATATGATTTTTTGTAGTGAAAAGGAATATTGAATGATTAGCAAATTATGAAGTTGACTCACTTATATATTCATAGGCTAATAAAGTCATATTATCACAATAATATGAATTATTCTTTCTCTGAATTTTAGAAATATCTAATATTTACTGATGATGATTAGGTAATGTCGAGTCAACTGAAAACTTTGCCACATATTTGATAATTATCATTGAACATGAACCTGAGAGTTCAAAATGGAAATTCATCTATGGAGATTCATCTATCTATCTATTATCTATCTATCTATCTTTTTTTTTAAAGGAGGAGGGGAAATCTTCATAGACGCTGTGCCGGATTCTTACCAACTAAAACCCCTCCCCCTATTCTCGGTGCCAAGTACCGGGAACCGCTCTCGCATTACTTCAGTACTTGACCCGTGATATATCCAAAGATTGGACAAACAAACAAAAAAAATATCTAAACAAGATCCTTCAATTTCTACTCTTCCTCTCCTTTGTCTTGATAATTTTTCTCACTTCTTTGTATGCACAGTCCCATGAGGCCTCTTCTCCTTTGAGATCATCCATATATGTTCGATGTTAAATATTTTTCCCGTTTCTCGGTGGTATTCCGTACGCATTTCAGTCCATCTTGAGCATGCAAAAAGCGTGTGCTCCTCATCATCATCTACCTGACACTGAATGCAGGATGTAGACTCCGATCTTCCTCTGTCAAACAGATATTTACCGAAGCAGCCGTGTCCAGAAATTGCTTGAGTAAGGTAGGAGTTTACTTCTCCAAAGAGTCGGTTAACCCAGCTCTATATGAACTGCACGTTCGAACGTTCATTTTTCTCTACACCGCTGTTCATTTCTGGACTAGTTTCTAGTTTTGCATTGCGGTGTACCAGGATGATGCACCATACAGTATCTGTGAATGACCTACATTCGACATAATTCGTCTCTTTGAGGCTCTGGCACCTCCGATATTGGGCATTAGGTTTGTTAGCGCTGAAGTTGTTTTCTCAGCCTTGAGTACACTTTGTTTTATATGCTCTGCAAAGGTCAGCTTAGTGTCAAGCCATACTCCCATGTACTTTACCGCCTTGCTCAGTCCAATCTGTGTTCCTTCGATATCGAAATTGATCACCCCTATTTTTCTACGCTGTGTCAGGAGAACGGCTTTGGTTTTTTCTGGGGCTAGTTTCAGGCGCCTACTTTCCATCCATTTCGATACTCGTAGTATTGCTCTATTTGCTACATTCATTAGGAGATTCTCGTTTTCTGCTGCCACTACTACTACCACATCGTCTGCAAACCCTACCAAATCACTTTCATCGGGTAATTCATACAGGATGTTCCACAACGTAGGTCCTAGGACTAATCCCTATGGGACAACACTATTCATACTGATAGTTTTTGTGTCATCAATGGCTTCTAGTAAAACTTCTCTCTCTGATAGATATGAGGCTATCATATAAATTAGGTTTTCCTTCATGCCTCTGTTTCTAAGGGCCTCCAATATGAATTGCCATGTTGCACTGTTGAAAGCATTTTTCACATCCAGCGTTATGGCTACGCAGAAATTTCGTTGAATTCTTGCCTCATTGGCAATATTGACTACAGTGTTTATGGCGTCTACTGTTTGGCGGCTTTTTTTTGAACCCGAACTGTTGGTTAGCTAAACCCTCTGTTCGTACAATTTCCTCATTAAGACGTTCAATTATTAAGTGTTCCGAAGAGTTTTCCTTCAGAATCCAAGAGGCAGATAGGTCTAAATGATGACGGCTTGTCTATAGGTTTATTTCCTTTCCTCAAGAGTACCAATTTTGCCTTTTTCCATTCGACAGGAAAGATTCCTTGATTTATTTATTTGTTATAGCTACAGCATAAGCAGGTTTGTTTAAGGCTACAGATTTGAGTATTTCTTGGGGTATGTAACCCGGTCCCGGAGCTTTATTATTTTTCAACTTTGTCGATACTCTTTGAATTACTTCAATGGTGAAATTTGAAAAACTCCCATTCCTATCACAGATAAACTGAACCTTCTCACGTACAGGAAAAAGGTGATTTGTTACGTCTTTCATATCACTCAAAGTGAGGTTTGGTTGAAATCCAAGTATACTTACTCTTCGTGACTATTTTGTAGCCGTCGCCCCAGATATCTTCGTCAACATCTTCGCAAAGCCTTTTCCAGCACTCATTTTTCGATTCCTTGATGCGGTTCCTGGGTAACTTCCTACACCTTTCGTAGGCTTCCCACAGAATAATATTTTCATCTATCTATCTATCTATTTATCTATTTATACTAATACTAATACTAATACTAATACTAATACTAATACTAATATGTATACTAATAATATTTATACTAATGAGAAAGTTTGTGAAGATGGATGTATGTATATTTTTTTGTGACTCACGCCTTAACGACTGAACGGATGCAGATGAAATTTTACATAAATACAGCTTATACATCAGAATAACATATAAGCTACAATTTAGGTTTTGTGTAATTTTAGTCAAAATATAATGATGAGTACTAAGTGAGTCAGTTTTAAAGTTGGAAAACTGAAGTTTTGGATTATTAAAAAAATATTGTAACTATTTGTTTGAAATGGTCTGTCACGGGCGAAGCCGCGTAGAAACAACTAGTATTCGATAAATCTGAAGTTAGGTGTGCAAGGTACAGGAAATATAATTTTTTCAGCATATTTCCACAACCGATGGAAAATTGCAACGAGAAAGTGCAAATAATTTCCAGAAATGTGTTTGGAAGATAAGTAAAACAACCATAACGAATTTTTGTTTTTTCATATGGTCATGATTATGAATAAGAGTTGTAGCTGAAATTTTTCAATATGCAAATAATGTTATGTGAAGTTTGTCACTTTGCTACTATTCATCCTTCTCTGAGGAGCTTACCATTTTCGAAATCACCATGAATTTCACCTAATCAATGTAGGAAGGGGTTCAAACTCATGGTAACTTCACAGACTATAAACTGAAACGTCTGTACATTGTTCAATTCTATATCTTACAGACTTGCATTTGCAGGTCTCCATAACGATCTGAAACACTCTATCCAGAGTTCATTTTATACTCCAAAAGAGTACAGTGGGATCGTAACGGAGCATGTCTGTTAGACATTTTTATCTGACTCAGTTCGTTATCCATTTTGTTCAGCGTGCCAACACAAATTTAGTTCTATAAAAACCAACACATATATCAACTTACATCAATACTGATCCCAGGTAAAGGAAACACTTGGATATTGGGCAGTTCTTTGGGGATATATCGGTAAAATTCTTTTGATCCCTTATACCACTTTACAGTGTAGAGTGGTTCACCTTCCAGGTCGTATTGACACTGAAGTTCAACTGTATCCATGATTCGAGCAGCTAGCGGTATAGTAACGGTTACATCTTTCAAAGCAGTAATTCCTGAAAAAATGAAATTGGGTATCTTCATAATTTGAATTTGAATTGAAATAATGATTAAAATCATTTAAAGTTTTAAGAATTATAAATCTAAAGCAAATGGAACTTCAAACGTTCAAGCCAGCCTCTTTATACCTACACGGTAGGTTTAATGGACTGACGCCTATCAGAAAACAACTACTCCCCTGGCTAATACCACGAAGGGCGTTGGATTATATCAGACAGGCGTCAGTGCAGGAATCTTCACAGAAAATGTCCTGCATATGCAATTGGCAATACAACTGAAAGAGTCGACCTTCAATTATGGAACGGGCACATTTGCAGACCGGTTTTGGGCTTATTAGCCACTCATCAGTGCAAGATAGTGACCATCATCGACCTAAAGTCAATGATATTCCACAATTGAAAATCGGAATTCTTTCAGAGTATTTTATTCCTCTTCCGAAGTTGGAGCGAACATCAAAAATGTCACTCCATCTAGTGGACGAGGTACTAACCAACTGCATATCCGTAATTTGCCCGATTCCTCTGAATAAGGAAAAAAACCTTTCTTATTAGTCAATGGGCTATGCATGAAGACTGGCAGTAAACAAATCTAAAGCAAATGGAACTTCAAACGTTCAAGCCAGTCTCTATATACCTACACAGTAGGTTTAATGGACTGACGCCTATCAGAAAACAACTACTCCCCTGGCTAATACCACGAAGGGCGTTGGATTCGGGCTAATAAGCCCGAAACCGGTCTGCAAGTGTGCCCGTTCCATAATTGAAGGTCGACTCTTCCAGTTGTATTGCCAATTGCATATGCAGGACATTTTCTGTGAAGATTCCTGCACTGACGCCTGTCTGATATAATCCAACGCAAATTTTATCATGGGTTCAACCACCATTGCGTAGAACCAATACATAACGTCTGGTTCAAGCCACCATGGTGGCTTTAGGTCAGCCTGGAATCTAGTATCAGTCTAAGCTATTTGATCTCCTTTGACAGATTCATCTCTTCACCGCAAAGTTTCAGAGATCCTAGGCCCTCTGTTTTGGTCCACTTGGAAGATGCTACTATGATATATTTCGTTGGGCTTATGTTCAGTTCTTCTTCAATGGTTCATTTATGTGATGGAATTGATCGATACTTGATGAACATCCATAAATTATGTAAGACCCACTTTCACTGTGACATTTCCACTGAACAGTTTTACCAAAACGCAACACGTTCACAATAGCTCCTTCAGGCGTATACAGCGTGTCAACACATTATATGTGTGTCTTTACTGAAGAAGAAACAAGTGTTGCGATTTTGTAAAACTGTTTTGTGAAAATCTGACAATAAAGTGTTTCTTGAATTTGGATTATTGAGCTATAATATACATGAGCTAATACATGCGTTTTTTCAATATATCATTATATTTGCCCTGGGCTATGATGACCAAGTCTGTATAGCTCAAAAGACGTAATTACTCGTTCATTACAAGGCGATATAAGAGTGAGGACAAACTTCCGCCCGCCCCCTGTACCACTACTGTCTTCATCATGATCGTTTTGTATACCAATTTTCCTCTAAGCACGCAGTCTTCTACCTGCAGCAATACTGGTCTGGATACAGTGGTCTGGTAGCCAGTTTGATGCTCCTAATATGCCTGTCAAGTAGTTTTTCTGTTTTAAATGCAACAGAGATGAGACTGATTGACTTCGCGTCAAGACTTCGCCGAGCCCTTTTCAATTTTCCCAGGTTTTGGAGTGGAATATAGTGGTGTATATTCCAGTATCGCTATGTTTAATGTACAATCAAAAATCAATATACTAATCTCTGACAAAAATCGAATTTTATTCTTCCTATTGGACACATTTTATTCCATTTAGATCATCAATTATGAGGAAGCAATACTGTTTATAAGTGACAAGTCATTATTATTTTCTTCTCCAATTATTAGACAGTTACGAGAAAAATTCTCATTGAAGAGAATAATTATAGTAAACAGAAATAATGAATATAATCGAAGGTATAATGAACTTGCAATCCTGGCACTTTTCAATATATCCTCATAAAGTTATAATGAGACAATTTTTCATAATAGCAATCAGGCACTTGATGAAGAATTGAACGGTTTCTTGAGTTTCCGTTAGATTCAAATTCTCTGTAAACATGCTATGTTGACATGAAATGGTAGACATGTTACAGTGATAATAATATTTTCCATACATATTATTATATGCAAAATGGCAACCTTTAAATGATACAAAAGAAGGCCAGTCTGAGTCCGAAACTTGGTCAAGCAGGTATCTTGAATTATAATCTTTCGTATGACCCTATATTTTTGTATCTTATTTGAAGATATTTTTTTAAACTCGAAATACTCTTCAAATGAGTTATTCATATGTTTGGTTATTGATTCCTTAAAATTGAACAGAAGCGATTGATTTCAACAGAACAGTTTTGAATTCTTCACTTCAGAGGCCAATAGAAGCATATCAATTTCTATTTATGAATTCAATTTTTATATACTACAAAATAATATCAATCTTGTGTTATCATGAACTGGAATTTTTATACTACAAAATAATATCAATCTGGTGTTAACCAGATGAATATTTTCACACGGGAACAATATTTTTGGCTTTCACTTTTTCATCACTATACAAAAAATTGTGGGAATGGAGGAAACAAGAAATCAATCAAGTTCTGAATAAACTCTTACAAAGATAAGATGTGAAGTTTCTCACCAGTGAAATAGTCGATAAATTGATGGATGTAGCCGTTACTATGTGGTAGGAAATCATAATGAAGAAAAGAGAAATGAAACTTTCTATGTTTTTCACCACTTTTATTTGTAACTAACGTTACTGCAGTTTCGTCCTATATGGACATTTTCAAACTTATACAATAAACTTTGTTTTAATCGCCATTTAATAAACTTTGTTTTAATCGCCATTTAATAAACTTAGTTTGAAAATGTCCATATAGGACGAAACTGCAGTAACGTTAGTTACAAATAAAAGTGGTAAAATATAGAAAGTTTCATTTCTCTTTTCTTCAGTTCAATTTATTGTGAAAAGTCCTTTCCATATCATAAAATTATCCGCATTTGGTGACCGTTACAGGACATAAATGGAGCCGTTTAAAGAAGGAGAGGAAGAAGCTGAAACAAAACTTCACCTAGACATGTAATGACTTGATCATGTTGTTTGACGACAAACTAGCGAGAAAAGAGGAAACAATAGCTCGTTTTAACCAGTTAGTAGACGAAGATGAAGGATTATTTTCTCTTGACGAGCAAATCAATATTTTTGGTACAATGCAGTTATCTATAAAAGTTCTCCGCATAACTTGAAATAACCTCCATTTACAACACTATTTCTTTCCATATTGAACTATTCCAACTATCTTCCACTTTAAGTTAGATCGCAAATGTAATACTTTTGGACTCTGGTTCCAGATACAACTCATTTCTGTTACAATATGCCTTCCTGGGTAGGTCAGGTAATATTGATGCTCTGAACAATAATGAAATATTTCAACTTTGCTTCTGCGATAAGTTTACTACGTAAAAAACAACATCTTGTCCCCATAACAAGCCTCATGTCAAAAATTCCACATGGAAATTCGAGTAACACCTGATTTGAAAGATCCGTCTCTAATACCCTGAATGGTTGATGGGACAATAAACAACAAATTAAAAAAAAATGTTGTATTCAACCCTGTAATATTTTTGACGTAACAACAATAAACATTGTCAGAAAATATTAAATTTTTTTATTCAGTTTCAAACTGGGTCAACCTGAGAACACAATTTTACTACTTGAAACGTTCAAACTGAGCATTATCGAATGATACTGATGGAAATAATAGAATTAAAAACTGACAGCAAAATTCATTGTTCAAGTACACAACATGGACCCAAATTTCCTCGCATGATTACTGCTGAAGTGACTGTTAGTTCAGTTTCATTATTGGTGATTTTCGTGGGTTAGTACTACAAACATCAGAAAACCAAACATAGATGGTGAAGGATGTTTCAATTTGCTCAATAATACAGAAAACCTCACGATCGAAAGTCCGTGGTTCGAATCCCGCCTCGACCAGATATTTTTCTCGAGAGAATTCATCTGGTTGAAGCTGGGATGATTCTGCAACCGTGTTAGGAATCACACGTTAAAAGGTAAGACCTCGTTAGTCCTTAGCTTGTACAAGTTTCTCAACTTCTGAGAGTTGTCGTTCGTATGGGGGCGACAGCTGATTAACGGAAAAACAGATTTTACTGTTGCCAGTTGAATGAATATATTTCACTCCATAGTACAAACTCTGAAAAGTAAACCACATTCAAAATCAAAATGATACTGACTGAATATTCAATATTTTATATATTCTTCATATACATATTTCCCTTGTGTTCAGAGATATAGGTACTCACACGTCTTTTCGTGGTTCTAATATAGACCGACTCGCAGCTAAAAGGACTCCGGTATTCCCCGACAAATCAGCTGTAGCCAAACATCCTCTCAACAAAAAAGGCACTCACATTATATCATTCGAAGATACAGTAATACTCGATAAAAATCAAAATTACTAGTCAAGAGTATATAGAAATTCGAAAACAAATGGATAATTTCAATAGAAAAGAAGATGCAATGGACATTAATAAAATCTGTCTACCTCTTCTCACAGGTATATATACAATCCTACAACAACAGTTACTACTAGTTATGGCGAATAATGACACAGCCAACTTGTGAAGTTGACAGTCTCTGACAAAGCATTTTAATGTGACTAAAAATCTTTCGAACTTCAAGAAATCATTTTTTCAAGAAGCAAGTGGAAATGTATCTTTGAATCGATGAATAAAAGGATGTTATGGGCATATTAACGTAGATACGCAAGAAACCCATTCCAAGACAAGCATTTCGTTCCGTTCGTTAGTATGTTTCCAGTTGTTTGGCAAATAATTTTGAAATTATCCAACCCTTCAAACTTTTTTCTATTGAAAATTTATAAGCTATCATTATAAAATGAAACCTCGTCGGGAATAAAATTCACCGAAGGGATTGACCTTACCTATATGTCTTGGGTACATATTTTCGTAATGTTTATTTTCACGTGATGTTTGGTTCTTTTTTAGAAAATAATGCTTACCTGAAAGAATTCCAAGGATAGTTAGCAAAAAACATTTTCCTTTGAAGACATTGAAAATCATCGTGTTTCAAAATGGCAGGAAAAATAACATCGTCACTAATCTAAAGAGGTATCCGAAATCTTGAATATTCTGCCCATCCTGGAAATATATTGTTAGTATGCATCGAAAAGCTTCACTTTCAATATAGAATTATTGTGAATATAAAATAAACCAGATGTTTCTTCATAACATCCCAATATTTGAAGAGGATACTTTTGAGTGGATTTTGAAAATGAACTTCATATGAATATATGTCCTGAATGTCTCAACTTTTGAACTGCAAGGTGCTGAAATTGAAAGAATTGTATTAAGATAATTTACTATTGAGGTTTGGGGACAAATTTGGTCATGCCAGCCAAACTTTTAACAATAAACTATTACCAAAACATCAGACGTTTACACGGAGCATTAACTATTTGAGATGAATTATATCGATTATTACATTCGAATACATTTTTGTTCCAGTACAGGATCCGAAGGAAGATTGCTCTTCACTCATGTGTTCACCGGATGGAATATATCTTTCATTGAATATTATACAGAAACAAATACAACCCGAATACATTTCCTATCAAATCATTTTCATGTTTATACTTGGCAAAAATAAATACATTTTTTGCTACGTTTCAGTTCCTTACTTACTACGATTGAAAATTCAGACATATATTATGCACAGAAGTTCATTTCGGATACAAACTAGAGAAAAATATTTATTTGAACCAACCACTTCTCAATATATGACCATTGAATGATAGTTGATATTACATTTCAGATACAAAAGGACTTCCAAATGCTTATGAAGGAAGCAATAGTCTTCAACAATTCATTAGGACAACAATAAGAACATACTTTCAAAGAATTTCATACAATTTGAAGTGAATTTGATCATGTTTGTCATTTTTATAATATCATCGAAACATTTGTCACAAAATATAAATGTGATGATGCATTGTTTGGAACCTTTGGTGTACTAATGAATATTACTGGAGTTTTTTCCCAACACCAAACCCTTATTTTGACACCTTGACAAGTGTTTCGATCACCAAGTGATTTTCCTCTTGAAGATGATCACTTGTTGATCGAAACACGTGTCGAGGTGTTGAAAAAACGGTTTGCTGTTATATACAAAATATACAGAATATTGATGAACTTTAATATCATATTAGAATATTGTCTATTTGGGAGTGACTGGCAAACACACCCGACTTCGGAAATGCGTTTTTTGAACCTAATAGGACCCAATAATATGGATAATAACTGATTAAAATTTGATCAATTAAGCAAAATTATTCAATATGACTTTTGAGAACATTCAGTTTCAAAAACAATAATATAATTGTAGGAAACTAGAAATTTCATTTCACTTTTCCATTACATTTATTAAAAAAAGGACTCAACATATCAAATAATTTCCTAATAATATTAAAACTCCTAAACACTTCGACACATCTTCCATAACCTTGTTTCGCCTCAGTCAGATATAATTCAAATGAATTCTAATAATTCTGGGATTTGATATATTGATAATCATAATTAATTGAGGAAACAAATAGGTACCCCTTGGTTTTGACCTCAAACTGGAAAATAAAATATAACATCAAACGGAAGACGAAAAAAACTAGAATATTTCCAAGTTGTGATAATTATTATAATGACCTCTTCATCAATTGATTTCAAATCCATAACAATCTTCAAAAAATTGCATTTCTCAATTATGTTTACCAAAGTTTCATTCGAAATAATGGGTTCAGTTCAATATGAACCTACCTTTAATTGGGAAGAGTGAAAAATCATTTGAAAATTCTCCTCCATTCTCATTCTGATTAGAATTTGATGCATCCTTTATATCAATACATAATTTTTCGACTATTAAAGTCTCTTGGAAACTTAAAAAAACTTTTCAAACTTATATCTTTAGGATCATTGCAGATCAGTTTTGAAAATATATCAGTGATGGTCGTTCAAATAAAATTGTTTTTCAATATTAAATGTCATCCTAGATTACTCTCACCTATCTGATCCTGAAAAATGTCAGTATTTCTTTTTTTCAACACTTATTTTGAATAGATAACTTCGTCCTGACAGTTACTTATAATGTAATTCTACAAATCAATTGCTGATACTAGCAAAGAAAATACTAATCACGTGAATTCTCGTGAGGATCTGAACAATTGGATAACGTCCTTCTCTACAGACCAACGCGCGAAAACTACTGAAAAGCGAATACGTTGAAACGAAAATGAATCTGCGCTGCTAAGCGTCGTGTTGACGCCGTCTCACTAAACCACTCCTACTTTTGACGTCGAATGAAAAATAATCATTTTTGTCGCCTCTTTTCCTTAGCCCAGTTTGACCAAGGGCGGTTTTTGATCAAAATTTTGGGAGAGGGGGGAGACAATTTCTAAATTTTGGGTTGGTAACTCCACTTTCAGACACACATCGATGATTGATGATTGATGTTTTTTTATCTGAAAGCAGACGAAGGCCATATTGTTGTGATATTGGAAAAGTCAGATTACTATCAGAAAATTGATAATTCAATTGAAAACGTCCCCTATAATGAACTACTAAGGAACCCATTACCTAAGATGGTTTATGATGCAGTGTTTGGAACCTTTGGGGTAGTAATGAATATTACTGGAGTTTTTTCCCAACACCAAACCGTTATTTTTAACACCTCGACACCTCGAACACGTGTCGAGGTGTTAAAAATAACGATTTGGTGTTGGGAAAAACTCCAGTAATATTTAAGATGGTTTAGGAAATGAAAAACACACATGAGAAATGTCAAATAGATCACAACAACTTTGAATAGCAGTCTATGGGTTTCTTATCTCACAGTTTCTCAAATATACGGTTCACTAAAAATTTGGCAAGCAGGTGCGATCTGTTTCTACAGATTGCACAAAGGATTTGCAATGAGATATCCACTGTTCCGCTCAATAACTAATCTGTTCATGAGCAGACTTGAATTGAGAACAAAAAAGGAGTTGGTTCACTACTGACTTGTATCCGATATGGAGATGATATATTAGCAATGTTTGACACAAAAAATCTAAGCGAGTGGACTTGCTTAGATATACTCCTAACAACAGATCCCCGAACATTAAGTTTACATATGAAATTGAAAAGAACGTGAAGTTACCATTCTTAGATGTTTCAGTGATGAGTAACCAGGGTCTGAAATTTATGTCAATAGGAAAAATACCGGTACTTTTAAATATATTCCTGATAGCTCAACACAAATTGGCAGGACTGAAATTTTTTGTCCATAATATTTTTACGTTCCACTTGAGTAAAGAATTGGCACCGTAGTATCCAATGGATTCTCTGAATATTGTAATGAAAATGGCCGTTCTTTGAATGTCGAAGATACGAACTCCATGTAATTTTCACCAAAGCAAAGGTATAGAACCTGATCATAGTCCATGTTCACATATTAACGGAAAATATATCAATAGGGCACAAACCATGAATTTGGATCATGAACTCAGCTGCGAAGCCCATATTATTCAAATATCTCTGAAATTATGTAGCCATTCTATTTGATAATATTAGAAAAATAGTCTCTTGGAATGTACAAGTGACTTGAATTTTTATGGTGCTTCAGCTCACTTTGTGAAGTATTCAGTGATCAGAAAAAAATAATTGAAACATGTGGTACCATTATAGCAAGATCATGAGTAATACAAAATATCAGAAAACTTAACTCTACTTCAGTTTGGTGGAATTGAAAGAAATAATACGGTTTGAGATGGCATAAATGAATCCGGAAGTTCTTCATAATGGTCAGGATGTCTTCATTGCTCTATTATCTCACTGTCTCATTGCTGAAGGTTATTGATTTGGGCACACGCTTTGAATTTGATTTGTATTTTTGTGATAATAATGATAATAAAAATATTTGACATTTAACAAGCGTCATTTGTTTGAAAGTATTGATCGAATGGGAAGTGGATAACACCCGTACATCCCATCTGCAAATCAAGAATTTCAATAAGAAATATGTGTAAGATATCTCCCGACATACTCTGTTCATTTCAAGCTGGCAGTATTTTTATGACGGAACATCTATCATTTGGAGGGAAAATTACACCCCTTTATCCCACCTGCAAATAGATAATATTGATATGAAATGTTCGTTATACATCTCCTAATACACCCTGTGAATTTCATGCTGGCAGTATTTAACTGAAAGGGCTTATGTCCGAATTCAATTATTCGAGGGTTAGGTTAGGTTAGGTCTATAGTGAGTAGGTTTATTCGACCCTCCACCGCAACTTGCAAGGGTTTATTGTTGCTCACACCTATTCACACTCGGCCAAATAAACTCAGCTTCTAACGAAGCCGATTAGTTTGTTTGGTGAGTGGTCTTTCGGTTCAAATGGTAAGAGTATGGATCTGCCGAACTCTAAGAATCTGATTCGGTCTCCAGCGGGGCAAGCACAAAGTATATGCTCTGCTGTTTCATCAATTTCCAAACAGAGGCGACACACACTGTCTTCCGACAGTCCAAGTCTCTGCATATGATGATTCAAACGACAGTGACTAGTAAGAAGGCCTGTTAGATATTTTATTTCATCCCTACTTTAGTCTAACAACTGTTTCGTATCAAGCTTCGAAGGGTGGATAAACGCCTTGGAGTGAGCCAATTCTGGAAGATTCGGTCAGGAGTCCATTAATCTTTGTTTGACAAAGCCCAAAGTGATGCTAATGACAGGTTCTGGTCCGATGAAGCCGCTTGCAGCTTGCCGCTTGCAGGCCAGTATGGCCAGGAATCCATACCAGATACAATCTGTTAAGTTTTCCTATAGAGGAGAGTCGTTTTTGGTAATTTGCTACCAATTTATAAATTGCTCGGTAGGAGCAAAGAGCTTTCAACGCCGCTTGACTGTCCGAGCATATTTTTATTGACTTGTGTGTGAGGTTGGATTTATCCAATCTCTCCGCACACAATTCGATAGCGTAAATTTTCGCTTGAGATACAGTTGCATAAGTTCCTAGCCAGGTAGATATCTCTGTCCTATGCCTGCGACTAAAAACACCTGCACCAGTACCGGAAGGTGTTTTTGATCTATTTGTGAACCAACAACTATCTGCTCTTAATATTTCCTTTTCCCGAAGAATCCAGTCCTCTCTACTCGGGAATAGTATTTTATAAGGCAGTATTTTTGGAGGCATAAAGTCAGAGGTCATTTCCAGAATATTGTGACTTCCAGTGTCAACCAACAGTCTGTTGCACTCTGGATTCAATTGATTTGTGCCATTGGCAATGTGCACAAGTATGTATGCAGTCCATCTAGCCTCTCTCTCCATGGCCGCTGACGGTGTGGTACTGATGGCACCAGTGATAGCCAGACAAGCCTGTCTCTGTAAACCAGAGAGCTTCGCTCGGGCCGTTTTCTGTAAAGCCTTCGGCCAGCAAGCAACTGCACCATAAGTGATCATTGATCTGACAATCATCACATAAATCCAATTGATTTGTTTGGGACCTAAGCTCCAAGTTTTACCACAAATCGTTCGACATGCCCATAGAGACAGTCTTTTATCAAGGACAATGCCAAGATATTTCACCTGTGTTCTGAATGGAATAACCTTACTATTGAGGGAAACTGGCGTTAGATCGTCCAATTTTCTCCTCTTGGTGAAGGGGTTTAACACAGTTCTGCTGGGGTTGACAGACATCTGCTCCCTCAGGCACGAACTGTGAACAACGTCCAACGTGCTTTGGAGGATATTACAAGCTACCCTTCCCGACGAGGACCTTGCCAGGATGACGAAGTCATCTGCATAAGCTTGCAGACCAACTTTCTTTTCGTCAAGGGCATCAAGCAGATTATCCATCAGGATCGACTACAAAAGGGGAGATAGTACCCCACCTTGAGGGCAGCTCTGGTGACCCTGAACCTGATGGCCTTGCCTTGAAGAGTCGGTAGTTGCAGTTCTGTTTACTAGCATGGCATAGCTCCAGCCAGTTATGGTCGATTCTTTACCCTAGCCAGAGACAATCCTATAGATTTAGGTAGTGCATTGTCAAATGCTCCTTCAATATCAAGAAATACAGCAACCGTAATCTCCTTGTTGTCAAGGGATTGGAAGATTTTCTCCACGAGGTTGCTTATTGCTAAATCTGTCGATTTGCCGGTTTGATAAGCATACTGATGGTTATTCAGAGGGGATGCATGTAATGCTACCCTCCTGATATGTTCGTCCAATATCCTCTCAAGTCCTTTCAGCAGGAAGGATGTAAGGCTAATTGGTCGCACAGATTTAGGGTGTGGGTTTCTCCGACCCACTCCAGGTATATATACCACCCTTGCTGCCAACCAATTGGGTGGTATGTAGTTCCACGCCAGACTAGCTCTATACAATTTTGAGAGGAAAGGTAAAATTATTTCCAGTTAGTTTTGAAGAAGAGCTGGAAATATATCATCGTCTCCGTGATATTTGAAGTGCTGAAAAGACTTGATAGCCCATTCAACTGCCGGTGCTATGATAACTCCCTTTGCGACGCCCCAATAGTTCTTTATGGGGCGTTTAGCGCCCTCGAAGCTGTGCTGTGAGGTAAGTCAAAGATACTCTCACAGGGTAGTCTTATACCTCCCACCTCTATGATTTTGAAATTCGAGAGTAGGGAGGGCGTCATTTCACCAAGAACTCCAATTATCAGAACACTCATCTTGGAGTGGAGTTCAAAGATAATATGTAATCCATTTTTTCTTCTATTTTCGGAAGATATTCGTTTCTCCAGGAGCTGAAAACTCCACGAAAATTATCGTTTTATTCTGGTAGTCGAGAAGGACTACATCATTGTTATAAATATTATTATTATAGAAGAATTTCGAAATGATGTACATCATCAGCCATGTTTTCATTGAAAAAAATCATTGATGACATCATCACGTTCCTACAGATGTCATAATATACCGAAAATATAACAGAATACGTAATTTGATTGAAAATCGACGGGCTTCTTTTCATTTCCACGATACTGAGTATTTCAGTAAATAGTGTACACAAGGAAAATACAGAAGAAATGAAATTGCGGGAATTAAATGTTATAACGTGTTCAGTAATGCTATTAATGAAAAGTATAAGGTTTCAAATAATACTACGTATATCAGAAACATTCTGAAATAACAGTTCATTCTGAGAATATAGCTTTCAAAGTATAAATAAATTTCCTTGTTTTAAGTTTCAATTTATGTCTAAAATATAAGTGTACAATTTTGTCTGTTCATGAGTATTCCTATAAATATAAATAATAGTTCTATCCCGATTGATTTCACAATATTTTATGTAATACGATAATCTTTTATCAATACCCCATTTCGGATTACAGGATTTTGTGACTAGTTAGTTAGGTTCAAGAAATACAGAGAAGTTATCGTATTCATTACTAGACCCAATAATGAATAAATACTCATTTACTTACTTATGAACTCCTGACATATACCGGGTGTCCCAAATTTTATGTGACAGGCAATATCTGTTTTGTTGAAGGAGATACACAAAAATGTTTCATACAAAAGTTTTAGGAGTTCATGAGAGCTATATTTTGATATAATTTTTAAATATACAGGGTGTTTGGTGTAGGTGCTACAGACCAAAATTCCATTTTTTAAAATAGAACGCCCTGTATATCATATATATACATATTCAGATGCTACGTTAAATTCTGATATCATTTCATGTTTGGCTTTTGAAATTCGGTTACGGCGTTGTTGAGTTATTGCACCTTTCCTTAAATATAAAGTGTCAAAAAAACTTATTTACTCGTACACGAATCCAGTCTATATCTTTTATTAAATTGAACTAGACTACTACTGAATACAAACCATTATTCTCACCTCTACGATACGATATCGATATCAGTTGAATATTATATTGAAATTTTTGAGAATGTGACTAACTTGAGGATGAATTTGCACTTTATATTGCACAATTTCATCAAGTAGCTTATCCTTGTTGATGCCATACTAACAAATGTTGTTGAATTGTATCTACTTGTCAGTTCGATTCAGTGATTCTTTGCAAAACAGTAACTGTGTTCTTTGTGCGAAAAATCCAGTATGCCTTTCGCGTTAAGTCCAAGTGATTGCATTGATATGTTATTAATTTTTGGGGAATGTCAGAAAAACTGCCGTCAAGCACAACGTCTATACCAAGAACGTTTTCCAGACAGACCCATTCCGTCACGAATGACTTTTTCGAGAGTTGTAGAAAAATTGCGAACTGGGTCATTTCCTTCTACTATAAAGCATCGTCATCATACGAGATCTTTTAGAACTGAAGATTTAGAGATCAATGTGTTGGCTTATATTATTATTCATCCACATGTTTCTATCCGTACTCTTGCAGAAAAAGTCGGTGTGAGTAAATCTAATGTACAGAGAATTCTGAAAGAAAATAAATACCACCCATTCAAAATTCAGTTGGTACAAGGTTTGAAACCCACGGACTTTGAACGAAGACTTGAATTCATTGCTTGTATTCAGGTAATATTACATGAAAGTCCTAACATATTCAGTCAAATTTTGTGGAGCGATGAATCGCGATTCCACAATAATGGAGTTGTGAATCGACATAACAGTCACTATTGGTCTCAAGAAAATCCCCACTGGGTCCGCGAAAGTAATTTTCAAACTACTTGGGGTATTAATGTATGGTGTGGATTGTTCAATGGCCGCATCATAGGACCTTACTTTTTCAATGAAAATCTCAATGGATTGCGATATTTACATTTTCTAGAAAATGATGTGATCCAGTTGATGGAAGATATTCCCATAGCAGAACGACAAGATGGTGCTCCTCCTCACAATTTACAGGTTGTTACTGAATATCTGGATAGAACGTATCCAAATAGATGGGTTGGTAATAAGGGTCCAATTCGGTGGCCGGCTCGTTCCCCAGATTTATCACCGCTTGATTTTTTCCTATGGGGTTATTTAAAAGATATTGTTTTCACTACTCCCCCTTTGAATGTGGATGATCTGAAAATGAAAATTCGACTAGCGTGCAGTGATATTACGCCTGATATTATAAGAGCGACTTGTACGAGAGAAGTGATTCGACGTTTCGAAGCCTGTATAATATCTGATGGGTCCATAAATCTAACTTTGAACAATTTTTATGACTTATTTCTAGGTACCTACCACTCTTATGAAATGATTCATCAAGTTATATTATTTACATTGTTATTAATTAAAGATTTGTTTTCGAATACACCTCTTTCAATTTCGCAATTGTTTCATATTCAAAATGATTCCTGAATGAATTCCACAACTCAAAATTGAAACCATTACTTCGAACACCCAAAATTTTGACTAATTTTCATGTGATCTGATGCAGAGAGAATAATTGTATGAGATATTTTTAAAAATAATAGTCGTTCTCAAGACTTTACATTTTAAGCAATAACTCAACAACGCCGTAACCGAATTTCAAAAACCAAACATGAAATGATATCAGAATTTAACGTAGCATCTGAATATGTAATGATATACAGGGCGTTCTATTTTGAAAAATGGAATTTTGGTCTGTAGCACCTACACCAAACACCCTGTATATTTAAAAATTATATCAAAATATAGCTCTCATGAACTCCTAAAACTTTTGTATGAAACATTTTTGTGTATCTCCTTCAACAAACCAGATATTGCCTGTCACATAAAATGTGGGACACCCGGTATTACTGCAGACAACTTTTTATATCGACGCCTCCGCCAAATTATCGACTGAAATATCCGGCGACTTCGGTAAAAGTAAGATTTTATACAATGCCTACTCGTATTTCTTTCATAAATCAATACGTAATGAAATCAATAAATCATAAATCAATATTTGTCACTTTATTCTCGATTATTACTGGAAAATTATCCAGTGATGAAAAAATGAGATACATCTCTTTCATGGAAACGGTAGGGCAATCGTCAACGAAAACTGAAATGCAAATCCTGTTTTTTTTTGTTGAATTAGGGGCAACATCATTGAATATTTACGGCAATAAATACAGAAACTTTTGTTTTCAACTTCAATAAGCAACTTTTGAAACCGGCATGAATTTGTTCAATGTAAAATATTGGTTTTGAATTTGCGTATTATTTCAAAGGAGTAATTGGGATAATTTTCTGCAGAAATCATATTTAGGACTATTTTATATTATCTAATCCTATATTGGACTTTTGCCATCTATAAAGGCAAAAACTGGGAAGATGTGAAAAAAAGCATAACAGGATACGGAAAATATAGTTGAATGTTTTAATCATAGGATACTATCCATACATTATAAAAAACGTTGTTCTTACTTTTTACATGTCATACTAGTGGCCTTCCTAGCTATGGCGAAACAATTACTATACTGAGAATAAACAGCATCAAGAATCTTGGAGAAATGGTCGATTGACCATATGAAGTGGGACATGGATTTCTGCTGATTTTTTGATATGATGAATTTTTCAATATCCTGATCGAAAGTCTCCACGAGAACAACGAAAAATAATCGACAGTTTTTGAGAAAAAAATTGCTGAAAGTCGTCAAAATGGGGAATTTAGTAGTAAAACAGGAGAAATAGGCTGTTTTATTTTGCAACTTCATACCTCTCGGAAATTGTAGCATGCGCTTTAACAATTCTTTCATGGGTCATCTTTACAGCACCGTTTGCCATTAATTACAGACCATACAGGGTGACGTATAAAGCCATAATCCGAGGGATGAAATAGCTATTTGTATAACAAGGGAGGAAAGTGTTACTTTTCCTCCCGAGAATGAAGTTTACTGCCCGACGCGTAGCGGAGGGACTCCCATAATTAGGTTCGAAATTTTTTGCTTTTTTGCAAGAGATTGCTGCACAAATCCTTCAGCGATATTTGTAGACTTTCAACCTCCGTGTTGCTTTAAAGTAAGAATGTCTCCTCCAGAATTTGCAAGTAAACTTGCCGAGGTTCTTCTGAAACTATGCCCGGTATAATTTATGGCATTAGGCAGTTTTAAAAATTCTGTAATTTTTGTAGGAATTTTAGCTAAAGTATTTTTCCCAACCATTTGGTTGATACATTTTCCTGCTCTATAGCAGACAAATAAACGTGTCTGATCTATTTTAGGGCGTAACGATATATATTTTCTATAAATATCAATATAATTGGGGCCATTCCCCAGTGAAGCATTGATTACAAACGTTCTCTGAATATTTGTTTTAGAATTTGGTATATTTACTATTAATATTGAACCTTTATCTTCAATATCTGTAGTGGCCATTTTAAGGAGCTCGTCACACCTGCATGCTCCTGAAATTCCGAAAATGAGGAGAACCTACAAAACAAAAAAAAAATAATTTAAAAAAAAGAAAAAAAAACTGTCGACGCTGGAATTCGAACCAAAAACTACAAGGCCGTCATGAATAATGAGCGGTGCACAAACTCACTGCGCTACTGAGCCTAATAAACTACTTTTGCGGAATCATAAACATAGCATAAAGCTTTAGCTCTATTATAATATTCAACTTTCATTTTTCAAATATATTTACTTCCCGAAAATATCTTACCTTCATTAATAAATAATTATTATCGGGAGCTTCCAATAAAAATTTATTTAGTTCCTCTCTTGAGAAGGTTTTTGCCTTATTAGGTTTATATCCTTGGTTTTGCCTTTTCAAGAAAGCAATTAATTTTGCGTATTTAATATCCATATTTTCTTTCATTTGAAGCATGGTACGTAGCATCGAATACTTGGACCACAATGTAGAGGCTTTTAGTGTATTTGCTAATATCGAAAAATATCCCAACATAACATTTACTGAGTAAATACGAATATGCTTTTCTTTGGCCCATCGCTTGAAATGTATTATTTATATCTTCAAAATCGCTTGAATCACTCATTTTCAAAATATTCTTAATATTTTACAGATACACCTATTATGTATGGTGAATCACAATTTGAAACTGTCAAACGACCATAGCATGCTATAAAATTTGTCATAAATTCGAAAACCGGATGGATCTATGAATCTAACAAATTATCAATGAAAAAATCGTTAAATTAAAATACCTACTAATTTATACCATATTGCAAAATACAGGTTGTTCTATAAATAAACGGTAAACTTTATATTTATATAATAGAATATAGTTTAGGTTGTCAATGCCGTATAAATTATTTCATTGATTATGTACCATGACGTCACTTTTACTTTTCCTCCCTAGTGAGGAAAAGTACGACTTTGCTCCCTACAATGAGACCAGAAAATGTTTACTTTGGATTGAGGTAGGCGGAAAAAAAAATTTATAACATTTTGAAAACAATAGATTGTGAGAAAGTTAGTCAATGGATATGGGTATGGTTTTAAAGAAGATGATTCAATTGATATACTTACCGTGTGACACATATTCATGGTACAGCCCCCTTTCCTCCTTTCTGGGAACATTGCATATGCTCACTAGACGACAGTTTTTGACATAATTGTGAAACAAATTCAACCTTCGGTTTTTCATAAAATGACCTGAATTTTTGATTTAAAAAAATGGTTGAAATATGTTTTTTCCGTTAACCAGCTATCGCACACCTACGAACAACAACCTTCTGAAGTCAAAACTTGTGCGAGCTAAGGACTAATGAGGTTTCATGGTTCTCATTTTTCCAGTCATCGTATCATTCCTTTACGGAATAAAGTATTTGACATAATCCTACATTAATTTTTATTCATCATATAATTGAATCAACCATTCCATAATCGCATTCCTATATTGTCATATAGTTTCATCTACTTCATCCGCTACTAAACTAATATTTCAACCGGTATCATGCTTTTTTGAATAAGTTACCAGTGGTCTATTGCTTGTCCTAATGACATATCGTTAGTACACAGTGAAAAGTATTTCTTTAAAAGAAGATCATAGGTTGCTTTGAAATTTTTATCTCTATTGGAAAAACTATTACCTTATGCCAAAATCGCCATGTTCCACCAGAAAATCACTCTTTTTTCAACAAAGAAATCAAATTTCTTCGTTTGATTATAGGTACCATTGCGAAAATGAACTATTCTGAATCAAGAAAATATAATATCATCTCAAAATCCAACACTTATTTGAAGGGAAAAATAAACTGTTTCAAATGGAGAGCAATATCACATACTGAACACATAGTGCTTAAATTTGATACTGTATCCCTACAAATAACTCAATTCGTATATAACAAGAGTTTTGTGAATCTTCACACAAAACTATATTATGATCGACTGAAAATAACAGGAATTTCAATTTGAAAAAAACTGTGGTGCTCTGGTCTTTCTATGACCCTCTTAAGTGAGGGGGGAGCGGGGAATTCCGTTGTAAGCATCGAGTACGCGCCAGTATGTCTTGGAAAGTGATGTTGATGTGTTGCGATTTTGAGGAGGAAGTGTTTTATGTGTCTCTAGGCAGTGCAATTTCTTTCCGATTATTTTGTATCTACCATAATGGAACAGATTTTACAACTTGTACAGTTGAAAGATATTTTAATGGGTAAGTATTATAATTTCATGAAACTCCGCTTTATCAGTAAGTACCGCGTTGTATACGTAGTACCGAAGAGAAAGTGGTAATCTTTGACAGCAACTCTTAAATTTGCCCTCATTTTGCGAAAATTATACCAATGCTCACACACACGCATTATTACATTTGCCAAGCTCTGCAAGTGTATATTAATTTGAACTGAAAAATCCTTCACGTTGATTCAAATTTGCCAATCTCTTGTTTTGAACATACATTTTATCTTGTTTCAAATAAGAGCATTTTCTCTAAATAAAATTTGATTTTCTCTTACACCGAATTCATTTTTTATTGAACTAAAGAGGTACTTATAGTTTTGACAATACATTATAATATAAAAAATACCAAAATAGGCACCAGTGGGTATAAAAAGCTTCTATATGTGACAGCCACTTTCTGATTTCAACATGTAAATATTTGTTGAATTCCTAAACGTCTTCGCTTTCTGTAATCACTTCAGATATGTTTTTATGTTATTCATTGGGAACAAATTGAATATACCCTACTCAGCTTGAAATTATCCATAGATTTCCTCTAGGAATGTAAGAAATAGGTAGAAATATTACCAAACTCACTAGAGACGAAATATGAATTTCCAAAAATGTGAAAACAGTGAATGCTGTTATATAAATAGCGAATCATATTCCTTTAAGTATGTTTGCATGATCATGAGTTACATTTTTTTATTGAAACATTTTATATTTTTCATTGTTCTTCTAATAATTATTTTGAAATGCAATTTTTCTGTATAGACTTCCGTTCACTTCAAAGGGATTTGAGGTACGTCTTTTGAATTGATTATTTATTTTTGATCAAATAATGTTGAGCACCTTTCAACTTGCTATGAATCGTATGTTGGATAATAAGACCTCAGACAAGTTTGAAATTTTGAGGGTTGTCAGTCGCATGCGAACAACAATTGGGCTGGTTAACGAAATAAACCCACTTAAACAGAGTTTTATTGGAAAAAAAATATTTTTTTTTGATTATGTGGCTGCTGTTTTCATATTTTCACCTTTCTATATATTTGAAATAGTGGCTAAGGATGATGTGCTGATTTCTTCTTTCATTTCAGAATTCAAGTGATGTTCCGGCAATTGTGGACAAACAAAAGCAGAATGCAGAACTTGACCCACGATAGTGATTTTTTTAATGTTATTTACCAGAATGGCATCTAGTTTCAAAAACTTCATTTGTGTAAAATTACTAATAAATTATTTCATTTTCTTGTCTGAGTTGTAATGTTGTTTTTAGGCTTCGATTTTATTTTATTTGTTAATTTGAAATTTATCAAGAAAATGCCCCTTTTTTATATATGTTTTCTTATTGAATATTTATTTCTGTTATTTGTATAACTGTATGATATCTCAAAAGTGTGCGGTTGGAATATGATATTTAGGCAAAGATTAGCAAAGGAAATTTAGTTCTCTATTACGTTTTGTTTTTTATCAAATGCTTTTTCAGGATAATATTCATGATTTGCAATTGATTCAAATAAACCAATCATAATATGTAATGTATTATTTAGTTTCTTTCCTTACCACTTATAGCTGTTCATATTACAGATGAGATACTTTGGATTCAAATGAGAGAGACAGTTTATAAACAGAAGCATAAGTTTATCTTTGATGAAGTGAATGAGTTTATTTGATTTATACAAATAGAAGCGTTTCAATGAAAAATGCTTCTCTTCAAAGGAAAACAATTAATTTCTCATACGGAGACATTTAAATGTCTCCGTATGAGACATTAAACACAGTAAACATACCATTCTTTCAAAACCCAAAACAGTTTTGCTTTGAGATCAAATTTTGCTCAGACTAAAGAATGCATACTTACTTCTCTTGAGCTAATGTGATTATTTCTATTAAAATGTATGCACAATCTTGATGGAATATTTTTTTTACTTGAAAGAAGCGTTTATTCAGTCCATTTGAATCAATGATACAAATTCAACTTGAGAGAATATGTTTCTCAGTTATAAAAAATATTTCTTCATGAAAATAGGAGAGCAAGATTTTTTTAAATCGAGATAATGTTCTTCACTTTGAGATTTTTATTTTTACTGTGTAATGTATGTACCTACTTATCTAATGTATACATGGTAAATGAAATATGTTTCAAAAGTTTGAATCTTTTGCCTGTTCATTTGATATTTCATACATCGTTCAAAATCAAAGACATTGTTTCATATGCAACAATAGCTTCCATATACAACAAATAGCAAAGCTAGATGGGGTGAATGATGAAGAAAAATCATGACTAGCAGATATTTCCATTGAGAACTACACAAGACTGTGTCTGGATTGCAATAGGGCAGTAATGGTAGACTTTAGGTGAATCGTGAGTTTTATGCAACGCTAGACTCAATCTAAATCGGTATATTGTGGAGTGCCAAGTCAATGTTTTTCTTTTGAAAAACATTTGTATCAGAGATGAGAATGTTTTTTTCCTGAGACAAATTCTTCCTGGGATGCAGTTCAATTTTCGATCATGTATATAATAAAAAATGAATTTGTTGGCTTTCCTGCAAGAACTTAGGAATGTACAGATAATGCCACAATGGGAAAACCAGTGAAGTTTCACAGATGAAGAATTCAAATCGGTGATTCCAATGAATAAGGACCAGTTCCGCAATATTTATACCTTCTACGATTCTGTACCAGTAGAAGGTGGGGACAGATATATTTATAAAAAAGATCTCTTGGCTTTTTGTGCAAACTCAAACATGGCCTCTCTGACTACTTTTTGATAGTCATTTTCGAATATCCTTCACGACAATGTACAAGTATGGCAATTTCAAATGTGGAAAGATCACTTTCACAAGTATTCGTCCCAGAAAATATTGGTTTCGGTTCAATCACTCGGAAACAATACATTCAACGCCATGTTAATCAGTACACAAATTTATTATATAATCCAGATCCTGAACAGCGTAAAGCTATTGCATACATAGATGGGACCTATTGTAAAGTGAAAGAAAGCAGAAATTTCAAAGTACACCCTCAATCTTACTGCTGACACAAAAATCACCATTTGATGAAGTCAACATTGATTGTTGCTCCCAACGGTTATATTTCGTCAACTCAAGGACCTTAATTTCATAAACTACAAACTTTGTGGAGATCAAATCATGGGGTGTAGTTTATGAAATTACTATGGATCTTCATCAAGTAACGGCCGAATCAATTAGAAAATCAAGGACCTTACTTCTACGATCCCAGAAACAACGACGCATCAAATTTGCGAAATGATTTTTAGCGAGACATTAATCGGATAAGAAACTGGTTTGTTGAAGAAGACATTTTTGTTGTCGATCGTGATTATAGAGACACCATTTCTCTTCTGGAAGAATCAGGTATTGCACATAAAATGACCTACAGTGTACAAAATGAATGAACAACAACCTACTACCGAAGCGACTGATGCCTCTCGCCTCGTGACCAAAACCCGGTGGATAATTGAAGAACGCAATGAAATCAATCTTTTAGGTTTCTTTAGATCATAATATCGACCCATCATCTTTATCATTTGACGGACTTTTTTCTTATTGGTGGAGGGAGCAATTATCAACAAATACCACCCAGTGATTGAAATGAGAGGAGCAGATGCAGAATTAGCCCAACTGATTCTGGAAAGATCTTGCCAGATACCATCATCATTTTTCTTATTTTCCTAGGCTGACTCTAGACTATTTATGAGATTTGACTGTCTGTCGGTACATATCAATTGAGACTTTTTCCATCTTATGTACAAGATTCAAATCACAGGGAAGCACCAAATGAAGTTCATTTCAATTCCTCACTTCGATATCTCGGATTACTTTGTTTCGTGGTTTTTTCCGTCATCGCAATAATACAAAATATATAATGTGGATACAGTAATGATGAAAATGATAAAACCCTTTAACAGGTTGTTATGCCAGATATGAACCAAATTTCAAGTATTCGTTAACAAACTTGTTGGATTACATTATCGATGTGGGAAACCGAAATTGACATGGGGTGAAACCTCATATCATTGACTGAATGTATATCAGTTCGTGCAACAAACTCTTCAATGGTGTTTTGTTGATTGATTATTATTTCAATGTATATTATTTGTTTTATTAAAATTCCAAAAAGTGTTATTCTTGAATGAATTTTACGCTACGTTTTTTCGTAGGTACATGTTCTTCACCCCTTATATATCAATTGAATCATCTTCTATATAACTATATCCATATATTCATTGACTAACTTTCTCACAATCTATTGTTTTCATAATGATATAAAAATTATATTTTCATTCCTCGGATTATGGCTTTATATGTCAGCCTGTATGGTATGCAATTAACAATTGCCTTGTTTTCCATCGTGAAACTGAGTTCAACCTCATATCGAGACAAAGTCTTCTGGAAAACATCTATACAAAAAGTAGCTCCTTTTCATAACTCAATATACTTACTGGATATATAATTAGCCTAATATATGACGGGAAGCCTATTATATGGGAATCATGCTTTACGTATGAAAATTCACACAGTTCTCAAACTGAAAGGAAAGTTTATGTTTTTCAGTGGTACAGTGTAGCAGAACATGTATGTCAACATTGCGTGCTTTTGAAAATATGAAGGCTGGAAGTTTCGGGTTCAAAATTTGTCAAAATTTGTTTTTCCGTTAACCAGCTATCGCCCCCTATGAACGACAACTCTCAAAAGTCGAAATGTGGGGTAGCTAAGGGCTAACAATGTCTTGACGTGTGATTCCTTACATGAGTTGGACGATAGGAAGTGGAAGTCGATCGTCTGGCCTTGTGGTTCGAACCACCGGTTCACACAGGGGTCGATTGAGTGAGTGGAGCAAACCACCCACGTCAACCCACTAGGCTATCGTCCCACCACCATCCAGGGATATTTATTCTCAAATGTAAATAACATTGAAAATTAAAGTACCAATTTGTCATTCTCAAGCAGTGTCAATTTTGAGTGTACTCCTAAATTCACCGCAGTGTAAACATCATGAATATTACTAACGTGGAATGAAATGTTTTCTTTCACGTAATATACACTATCCATAATAAAAATAATAATTGAACAATTTCCATAAACATTTTTCATTTCTAGACGTGTTTCGCTAACACTATAGCTTCTTCGGTAGCTTCGAATAACGAGTCAGTAAGCCAATGTACATGTTTCTGCTCTCCTTCTTACGGAATTTCGCACTCATTGGAATATTCCAGGTGTATTTTTTATTCTATCACATACTGCAAATATTCTTTCTCTCCTCATCAGTGTTGATGGGATCTGGGTATACTACGGTCTTGAAATTTTCCCACAAAAAGGGGAGGTCTGGAGACCTTGGTGGTAATTCTTGTGGCCTACCGTGGCCAGTTGAACGATTTGAATACACAATATGGTGCTGGTGCTCATAACATTTTTTATTACCAAAGGTACGTTTTTGAGCAGCAACGCTTGTTGTTTCTGAAGGAAGTTGAGGTATGACTGTCCGTCAAGTCGTCCAGATAGGAGTAATGGTCCAATAAAGTGGTTACCAATAATTTCTGCCAAAACGTTAACCAAAAATATTGGTGTTGAAAATGGATTTCTATAAATTTCTAAGAAATTTTCTTCCGCCAATAAATGATTGCTGTGGAAATTCTTAATGGCATTTCTTTGAAAATTGCATTTGTCCGTTAAAAGAATATGCGATTCAAATTGCGGATTTTACATAATTTGAAGATACCGCTGACAAAAGGTAATGAGCCTTCAAATGATGATGATGAACTGTAAAAACGTTATAATGAAGCACAGCAAATATATCTGAATAACATACACCCATTAGAAATGTCAGATGTACAAAGCACGTGACATATTCCAACAATATTTAGTGTGTGCTGACGAAATGAAGTGTGAGTAATGGAATTGGCAGATACTTGACGAAAATCCATAACCTATTTTAGAAACACATTTTTGTGAGATTTTCAGAAACAATTTTACAGAAACGCAACACATGTTTCGCTATACAGTTACTTCTTCAGGCGTGTCTATAGTGACTACTATACTATCAGATGAAGGTGAATCAAAAGTTGAAGTTAGATCAAGTTCAATACGACACTTTAATAATTTTCGAACAATACAGGGATTTCCATATTTTTACTGAAAAACGGTACTTCACAGAAAAAACTCGAGAGAAATCTCTTGTTCATTATTGAACGCGGAGATCATCGCTAACACCGCAACTTAATAAGCTCCATCACTTGCATGGACTATCCAAAATCCACAAGAAGGGTGTTCCGCTTAGACCGATCATTAGCTCTAGAGATTCAGCCACTCAGAACTTGTCCAGATTTTTACTACCAATAACTAAAACCACTGCAAGAAATAACATCATCTTTTGTGGGGCAATCGAAGTCAAAGAGCAGGAATAACTGATCAGTTTCGATGTGGAAAGTCTCTACACCAACGTCCCTGTCAAAGAAGCACTTCAAATCATACAGAGGAAGCTTTCCGAAGATGTTGACCTGAAAGATAGAAAAAATTTACCGATACAAGTAATAATATATATATATATATATATATATATATATATATATATATATATATATATATATATATATATATATATATATAAATATCTTCATAATATGGAACCATTGGAATGCCGAACTAGACACCTTCGTGAAGCATATCAACAATGTAAGTCCTACCATCATTTTCACATCAGAGAAAGGATGTCCACAACGAATTGCCAATCCTAGAAGTATTGGTCAAGAGGACAGACATTAAATGAAAATCATCTGTATATCGAAAACTCACTCACACAGGACAGTATCTGAACAAGGAATCCAACCACCATCAGTCGACTAAGAGAGGAATCATCAAGTCTCTACTAGACCGTGCTTTCGGGCTCTGTAATACGAAGGAAGGTCTCGAAAAAGAACTAGGCATCATCTAACGGAATAGTTACTCCAAAGTAATGGTGGAACAGGCTTCAGCTAGGAGACAGCAAGAGCTCGACAAGGAAGAGAAGCCGCCACAACTAGTACTTATACTTCTCTATATCAGAGGATTGTCGGAAAATATAAAAAGGATTGGGTCATCAGAATCTGCTACAGATTTGGGAACACTATCCGAAGCAGCCTCACGAAAACCAGGCCAGCCAACGCGGACTGTGATTCCAAGAATCACAGTCCCCTGCGAGTGCGGGAAATCATACATCGGTGAAACTAAGAGGCCATTGAAAGTTCGTTCTGCCGAGCACAAGAAACACACGCAGCGTGGGGAAACCAGCAAATCAGGAATAGCAGAGCATGTTTTGGACTCATCAACATAACATCAGGTGGGCTCAAGCTGAAATCTCTCACAAGCAGAAAATTCAAAGATGCCGCATATATGTTATCCAACAACGCATTTAGTCAAGATAGCGTAGAGATATACACCATATGGAAACCTCTTATC
The DNA here is from genome assembly GCF_025532065.1 of Leptinotarsa decemlineata. Taxonomy (NCBI): domain Eukaryota; kingdom Metazoa; phylum Arthropoda; class Insecta; order Coleoptera; family Chrysomelidae; genus Leptinotarsa; species Leptinotarsa decemlineata. The sequence goes on from NW_027412586.1 coordinate 4,134,801, forward strand.
AAGCGGAACACGACTAACTCCCACCAAACGGCCAGCTTCTGCTAAAACCGCTGAAGCGGAGAGAGGGAAGAGAGGATAGGTGGAAGCACCTATAAATAGTCAGATTTCGGAGGAATAAGTCCAGTTATCACCCGAAAACGATTGTAGATACTAACAATCGAAACATTGGATGTGGAATTGAAAAATGATTTTCATTTGGGAACAAACATTCAAGGTACCGGTAAAAAATTTCGAATTTAGCGCCCACAAGCATGCTGTTTTTCAATTATAAATTTATTTATCAAAAAATGTGATTTTTCAGACAACATAAGAGTATCTATTTTTTACTCAAAACTTTTACATTCCAAATTGAACGAGACGTTCAAAAAAATTCCGTACCCACGACACTGTTGAAGTTGAAAATCATTTTTTATGGAAAAAGATGACATTTCTGAAATATGCAATGAAAAATTTTTGAACCATAGTAGGTTTACACCTTCGAATATGGCATATCATTAAAGTACGGTTCTAGGATAGAATGTTTCGGAAGAGAATTACTGGTTTATAGAATGAAGGCCGTTAAGAAACTGAAACTGAACAAAATGTGTAATAAAAACATATTCTTCAGGAAATATTAGAAAAAGATGTTTGTAATGATCAACTTAAATGTACAGGAAGTTTCTCCAATTAAAATGCGAATCAATTAAGAGCAAAGTGCGAAGTGAAATCAAGTCATCTGGAGGATGAATAAATCTCAGTCACCTAATCTCAGAAGTTAATTACAAAATCGCAATCAATGCAGTAACCCCGATTTTGTGAAAAATATATCCTGACTTTGATCATGCCCTTTCATTACACGAAGTTTTTATGTAATTTCCGTAGTTATTATCATCAAAGAAGCTTTCATCAAAGTTGAGTCATTTCCTGACATCCAGAATTACAAAATTGAAATTACCAATATAATTTCATCAACCTTCGGATCGAATATAAGTGAATATGTTCATCACGAGTTTGAAGAGATTTGATAACACAGGTCAACAGTGTTTTTGTCACATGAACTTTGTGATGTGTTTTGTTTATGTTGGCCTACCCCCATTAAAAATATATAATAGGCGGCTGTATAACTATTGCATCAGCTAACATAGGTACATTTTATTTTCGTTAGGTACATCGCAAATATGCAACGAAAGTGTTCTACTAACCCTAACAGTTTTGTTATGTGTGTGAAGAATCAGCTTTTACATCCCAACGTCGAAATTTCACCCCATTAATTGAACACTGCTTTTAAGAATATTTTGGATTTACTGTGCAGCATCAAGATAAACTCTGGGTCCCAGATAAATGTTGTGTAACGTGTGTGATACTCCTATTAGGTTGGGCTTTTATATGAGTGAAACAAAAATAAAAGGCATTACAACGAAGTCCACATATACTATCCAGTATCCAAACTTGTCTTCTGCCAACAGACCCATCCTACATAGTCCCGAACTGCTTGCGCCGAAGCCTCCAAATCGACCAGAAAATCGGGATTCCAGTCCGGAAGAACTTGTTCGCATGAGGAATATGAAGATAGTGACCCAAGTTATAAACCGCAAACACAAAGTGATTTAAACCATTTAGTACGTCTAGATTAAAGGACTAGAATTTACTTTCAAAAGTTTTTTATTTTCGACATTGTGAGGGTGAAATAAAAGTTTACTTTTCTATAGTAAATGATTAGGTCCATTGTCATAATATTTATGTTGTGATAAATATATTGAATTTTAAATATGATCCAAGTCACTGGCGATTGTTCATTGACTTGTCAAAAACTAGTTTGAAAGCAGTGTTGTTGCATAACAGAAAACGAACACCCTTCAGTGCCGGTTGCCCATGGTTCTGCTATGAAAGAGCTATATAATATTCACTATTGATGGTATTCCCCTTTTCAAGATGGTCGATAAATACAAAATACCGTGGACATAACCTTTTCAGCCGATTGTTGTGCTTTTGGGATATCTGGACGAGGTTCACAGTTGCTCCCCACTCAGATGACGATCGTTTTGATTCCGGAATGAAGTGATGAATCCATGTTTCATTCATTGTCACATTTCGACACAAAAATTCCGGTTTGTTATGTTCGAACATGGCCAAACACTGCTCAGAATCATCAAGATGTTCTTGTTTTGTTCAACAGTGAGCTGGCGCGAAATCAACTTTGAACAGAGCTTTCTCATAGTTGAATGTCTATTCAATATAAATTCAACACGTTATTTTGATATCTTTACAATGTCGGCTAATTCATGCAACTACACTTTTTGATCATTCAAACGGACTTTGTAGTTTTTTATGTTTTCTGGTGTTACTGTTGGAAGTCAGCATACTAACGTTCAATTGTTGTTTCTGATGTGGAGGAGTCCTTATATAACACTTCTCAAGCCACTGCTTTGCCCGAGACTTTTCCAGTCCACGAAGTATTTCCTTAGGCTATGGTTACACTGGATGTGAATTCTGACGAAAATAGATCTGACGAATCCGTCAGAACTGGTCTTCAGAACATGACAATAATAATCGTCTTTATCATTTTCAAAAAATGTAAAAAACAAGATTGGGGAAACACTCCAACAGATTTTTTTTCAAATAAAGGGCGAAGTTCAGTTCAGTTCTTGAATAAATTCAACAACTGAACTGTTCTTCCACTTTTTTCCTAAAAAATATCTCTCTATTGAATTTTCTTTAAAAAATACAAAAAGTAGGAGCAAAACGATGTGATGTTCTGAAATCATATCACTGACGTGTATTGAATAAATGGCTAAATAGATTATAATTGAATTTTTGGAACCCAGCTCTACGTAATTCGAGTAGAAGGTCATTCATCACATCACATATTTGATAACTGAAACACTTGCAGAAAAAAATCAGTTTTAAAAGAAGGTGGAGCAAGTGTACCCCTGAACCTGATATTGACGTTATGTTCATCCGTTCGAAAAGACATTTTTCTATGAAGATAAGCAGGCTTTCTGGTAAGAATAATTTTATGGAATAGGTTGGCGGCATGCATATTTTTCTGTTATTCATATTTTACCAATAGGTATCTTTGAGCTTATGATAAATTCTCTGAGAACGCCTTATTCCATAAATAAGTCTCAAGCACGAGTTTTGTACTTTTTGAATTTTACGTTTATACTGCTCACTCAAATGTGGTCCATAGACAGTATTAGTATAGTTGAAATGTGATAAAAGTAGTGATTCACATTATACTAATTTCAATTTTAGTGGAAGATACTGCCTAATTCCATATATCAATTTAAAAAAAGAATATGCACGTCGTATTGAGTTTTTCCAGTTCCTTTTGAATCTGAGAGTGTGGTCAAAGATGGTTACAAGATTTTTCGCTTCTTCCACCAACTCGATATTCACGCCATTGATTGATATGTTCAGGTACTCTAAAATATCAGATCGTTTGGACTTTGGTCCAAATGATAGAACATTTGATTTTTGCGAGTTTAGGAGTAAACAGTGTTCTGTTGGAGCCCTATAAAAATTATCCAAGTCTTTATTAGGTATCATGCAAGAATCATTTACATCTAGAGGGGAAAATATAATAAATTTGGGTGTCATCCGCATAAAAGTGCATCTTGCAGTGATTCAAATTTTTGATAAGATTGATGGTTACACTGTTTGCGAATGGAAGTTGGCGTCTTCATTGTTAGCATTTTATTCAAGACAAAACACAAGCACTACAGAAAAATCCTTAAGGCGCTCTCAGATGAACATTTCTGCTGGTATTTTTTAAGTTTTTGCTCTTTGATCAACAATAATTTGTCAACTGCACTAGACTTTGTTTTGGTTGTCTTTTTCTCAGGAATCACGAAACGTTGTTCCGTAGTGGAAGGAAGTTCCCTAGTGTGCATACTTGTATAACTTTTATCGAGGCTGCAAGGGGTGGAAACAATATCTGGATATTGGATACTGGAAAGTATACCTTAAACATCTCCACTTATTTTTACAGCTTCACCTGGAAACAAATCAAGAACGGAAAAAAAAAGAAATTAAAAACTTTGCATACATAAGATGTGCTTAATTTTTATATTCAATTGTTATACAGTACACTTTTTATTACAGATTTTTATCAACCGGGATGTCATTCCGAGGACTGAGTTTCTCCTACAGAGTTTCGCACTGTGCTTTAAAAATTATATTATATGCCAAGCTTTATGGGATGTCTTCTACAAAAAACATATTCAGCTACCTACAATAGATGAATGGAAAGCTATAGCGTGTGAATTCAACAAAAAATGGAATTTTCCCAGCTGCATTGGATGTATAGATGAAAAACATGTTCGAATCAAATGCCCTAAAAACACCTTGTGGATGTTTTATAACTATAAAGTATACGATTCTGTGGTATTGCGAAGGATAGCAGACGCAAATTACAGAACATATTGCTTTAGAAGTCGGGGCTTACGGAAAGTAAAGCGACGGGGGAACTTTTTCGGATTCAAATGTTTATAAATTACTGCAATATAACACCTTCAACATACCAACTCATGAAAATATTCCGTGTACAGATATTTCAGTTCTCTATGTATTGATGGGTGATGATGCGCATATTCATTGAAAACATATCTACTAAAGCCATTTTCGAAAATGAACCTTACTATGGAAGAACGCGTAAGGCGTTGTGTCGAATGTGCCTTTGGCATTCTGACAGCAAAGTGGAGATGTTTGAAAACCGAATTGCAAATGGATCCGCCAGAAGTTGATATTGTTGTTAGATGCGTATGTATGTCTATTGCATAACATTATTATTGATAAAGAAGGTGTTAGTTCACTTGAAATCTGTGATCTAGAATCTGTGATCAAGGACAAGGTGCCTATTACAAGGCTGTATAATCGTTATGGTGAAAATGTGAATGAAGTCAGAGAAGTTTTTGAAGACTATTTTGTTAGTTTAGTAGGTGCAGTTCAATTTCAATATAACATAGTGTAACGAATCAATGGATTACTGTCTTAAACAAATTTATTTATAACAATATTTCACTATCAGGGGCAGCTTTATATTCGTTACAACAATATTAAAAAAAGACTACGATAGAATTAGTGAGAAAGCAATGATTAATACAACTTCCAGACTCGTTTTGTTCACGGGTCCTTTTATTGATTAGTGAGATGAAGTTGTATTCACCTAGTATGTTTAGATAACCATTGACAGTTCTATCATTCTCATCTAACAAATTCAAATTCGTGTCACCGATATTTATGTGGTTTTTTATTGCTTTTTTATTCTAGGTACACATCCAAATGGTCTATGAAAACTTCAGAGCTCCCAGATGGGGATCTATAGATGCCAGTTATCATTATATTAGTTTGGCTACATGATTTCATTTCTAATTCTGTACATTACTGTCCTCTATGCTTATTATTCGACTCAAAATAAATATTTTTACTCCATCATTTTTGTTTTTTGTGCCTTCACTATATAGTAAGTCATATCCATCCAGTGATGGATAATTGAGCATAATTGTGAATTCATCAAAGTTTTTTGCAATGCTTTGCAATATTTTGATGTAATACATTGAAACATATTTCACAATTTATCTCACAATTTGAGTTGTTATAGTCAGAAATATTCTCAAACTCAACAGTATCGAAAGGAATGTAATTGTAATCTCTAATAATTGGATCCATGGTCTGTATTTTTTTTTTGACTATACTTAGTTGAAAAAAATATGTTTCTACTGAGAATATATTAGAACGATAAAATGGAGAAGGGATACATTCAGGACATATAGCTTGACACTGAAAATATAAGAATTTACTCAGTACTGAGTAAGATTTCATGATCAACGCAATCAAACGCCTCATATAGATCACAAAAGACCGCAGCTGCTTCATTACCAGAATTAAACTTTGAAAAATTTCATGAAGAAATGAAAAGATGGCATCGTGTGTATTTTTATTGCTTTGAAAACCAAATTGGCTTTCACTTGAGATATTGTGGTGTTGTAAGAAAAACGTCAATCGTATTTTCACAAGTTTTTCGATATCTTTGACTATAGTTGGAATGAGGGAGATTGAGCGAAGATTCGCGGGATCATCTGAATCTCTTTTATAATGGAAGGACAACGGATGTTCTCAGAAAATCAGGAAAAAATACATCGTGGAATGAGGTGTTGATTAGAGATACCAATGTTTGCAGTGCCTCAATTGGAAGATTTTGAATATTTTTTATGGAAATTCCCTCATGAACAGTTGAAATTTTTATTTTTATATCCCTCAAAATTTCTACCAATTCACTAATACTAATACCAATTTCGACATCTTCAAGATTCTCACCAAGGTTTTTTGCAATCGAACAATATTAATCAATGATTTTATCAGGACTAAGTGATCTCCCACATGTTTTTTTAATTTTTCCTCAATATTACTGATAGCAGACCATGCTTCTTTCATTTTATTAGTTGACTCACGATTTGGTTATCATAATGGATTTCCTAATAGTGGATCTATATATTCTGCGGTAGTTATTGACGAAGCAATGGAAGTAAACATTGTCAGTGTCTTATGCAGTGATCGTAAATTTTTCGAAGAAATTTTCAATTCTGTTGTGATCCATGGTTTTCTTTTTTCGACTTTAATTTTTTGCAAGGGGAATGATTCATCAAATACATTCAATAGAGCGTTGTGAAATGCAAGGAATGGTTCACTTTGGAACAACAAACTTTTCCAGTTAATATTTAGACAATTCTGATAGAACCTATTGTAATTTGTTCTACTGTAAAGTCTCCTAAACTTAAGTTTACGTTGTGTAATTAATGAGTCAAGACGTACACAACAACTGATTGCTTCATGATATGATAAACCTGATGGTATCACTGATCATAATATTTTCTGTACATGAAAATTGATACAAATATAGTCAATATAAGAGCTAGAGAATTGGGAAATACGAGTATCTGAATCAACGTTCATATTAAAAGTTGAAAGCAAATCTTTGAGTAAGTCTGTATCTGTCGATTCCTCATTGTTATAATTTATGTTATCACCGGTTAATAATATAGATGAGTTGACAGATAATTCAGCTTAAGGTATCAACAAATATATAAGTGAAAACCAAAACGCTTCTTTCCCCAAAAAATAATTCTGCATCCGCTTCAAAAGGGTTCTGATGTCAAGCAATACAGAAACACGAACATTAAAAAAACCTACCAAAATTTGACCTGATTCTGAGAACTCTGCCAAGATTGCTGCCTGTTTCATTGTCACTATTTATTGAATATTCAAAAGCTACTTCCGTCACGTGCTTGAATATTACAAATCCTCGAATTAATTACTCCAATAATATCATTCGTAATTAAACTCCCAGTATTCCGTTTGGTTGCCAAATAGTTCATTATTGAAGTCGGTAACTCCCTTAATATATTCTGTCAACCTATCTTTGACAGTAATTGCTTAGCTCAACTAAGAGGAAGTAACTTTCCCACTTGTTTCTTCCTAAGATGGTTAATCATATTCTGATCCTGGAATGACGGAACTACATCGTAACTATCAAATTGGAAACTTAAATAATTGTACACCTACTTTGATTGTGGAATAGGTTTGAAACGTACGGTTATTGGATTATAATGAAACGTTCTGTAACAAACTGTGGGTCTCTTCTGAATGTATTCGGGGGAGTTATGGAATATGACATAAATAATGCTGTAATTATTTTCGAAATCATACAGTGCGAACGTGAATAGTTCCTAGGCAGTACATCAAGGTCGGACAAAATTTGTATGGAAAGGAATAATTTTGATAGTTTTTGATGAAGGTATGACATCACTCACTATAGAAAAGGCGCTATCATTTTTTTTTCAAATAAAGATGCAGGTCTTGTGACTCTTTGCTTGGTTATAACTTTCCATTACCATTGGCAAAAAGCCATGCGGCGTTTAAAATTTCCTGGTTTGATCCTGATCCTGTATGACTTGGATTTGTGCTTTCTCAAAATCCTCCTAACGTTATTTAGGACGTATTGATGTTTTGAGATTATTTTCAATAGCTCCTTGAACTCCTTTTTCCTATTTGATTCATATAATTTTGGTTTTTTCTTGACCACTATCAATCAGATTGTAACGCTTGCTGCTTCTACATTCTTCCCGATTTCTTTAAAATTCAACCCAGCACGTTTGTGTTGTCCACAGTGAACTGTCAGGAATATACCTGTACGTGCTTGTTTCTTTTCTAAATATATCGTATTCTATCTAACCCTCCATATTGAATTCTCATTACCAAAACGTCAAGAAATGGTAGATGTCCCTTACCTTCTAACTCATACGTGAATTTTATTGATGGACATCTATTATTTAAAAAGGAAACAAAGTCCCCAATATTCGATTTATTGGTATCGAATATCACGAAAATATCATCCACATACCTTAGCCAAATCCTAGGAAATATTTCGACTCTTCTTTGGTTTCCATTTCGAATCTGCTCATGAACAGGTCTGCCAGGTAGGGGGACAAGGGATTTCCCATGGCCGTTCCTTTCTGTTATTCACAAAAGCAACCTTCTACCTGGAACCGATTTTATCTCATACACAAATTAGTAATAGACAAGGTTTCAAATTCCTTAGTGAGCCACTTTGCTATTTGGTAGGTAGGATCCAATAGCTGACACGATGGAGCGCATTGATTTTCTCGGTTTGTGGATTTTTGTGAGGCAATATAATTTCGATACCGTTGGGTTGGAAACTTGTAACTTGGAAACTTGGGTTGGAAACTTGTTACCGTTTCTGTTGAGGGGTAAGTATGTTGTCGCATTCCTTAAGGACGTCTTTTACTTCGGCAATCACCTTTGGTAACGGGTTCCTGGACAATTTCGAATACGGTCCGTTAGTAATGAGAGTATTGACCCTTTCCTAGTAGTCCGATTTATCCAGAATTACTACTTTGTTACCTTTGTCGGCTTTCAAATAAAAAACGTCCTTGTCTCTTAATCGTTTGAAAAGTTTCTTTTGGTTTTTATTGTTGTTTATTGAATGCTTCCGTTATTTTGTTATTTTGTTCTTGGAGATTTGATTCCTGACCTTTTCTCGAACTAGTCCCTTCGAAGAATCGGGCATATATTGAATCGAACTTTCAACACTAGCAACGATATGAAAATTGTTTGATATACAGCTATAACATTCAAACAGATATTGTAAAATAATAGATAAGGCAGAATTGTGAAATTAATTTAGGGTGGTATACCTGTATGGGTGGTACATCTGTATATATATATACATCTATATATATATATATATATATATATATATATATATATATATATATATATATATATAGTATAAATAGCGTTAGCTTCGCGTTAGTTTCTAGTTAGTTCTAGTTAGTTCTAGAAAAAAATCCAGTAATTTAGTATAGTATAGCACAAGATTTTTTTTTTTAATACATACATTTTTATAATTTTTCACTCTATATAGGAAAGCAAAGGCTTTTCTCGTTATTTTTTCTCAGGCTACTTTCATAGCGAAAATGTTACAACTGTTAGATTTAATAGATGCAAACGACCACGGAAAAATACGTACAAAAGTTGTTGACGATTTAGTATAGTGGAATACTCAAAGTATGGGGGAGAGGTGTGTAACAGTGGATTAGGTATCATACACTTTAAATATAGGAGGCCTACATAAATATTTTGATGAACTTTTGGTCCACATAGCAATGCTAAAAGATGCAGTGGACATGATTTTTCTTTCGGAAACTAGAGAAATACAATCAGTAAGTGATTTTCATATACCAAATCACACAATGTATTATAATGAATCTAAGGTTAATAAATGTGATGGAGTTATAGCCTACGTGAAAAACACACTATTAGCCAACGTAAATATGATTTCCATAAATAACAATAAATGTTTAAGGTTAACGTTTTCCTTATTTACTCTGAAGGGAAAGCACACAGTAGGAATAATCTTCCCGATCCCCGGAAACACAAACACAGGATTATATCACAGAGTCAGAAACATATCTCTTAATGATAATTGTACAAAATTTGGAGATACACTTGGGAAATATAATTATAAACCTGCTAGATGAGAGTTCAACCAATACAAATGACTATTTGAATATTTTGAATGCAAACGGGTTTATCTCATATATCAGCGAACCTACAAGAATTAGTTCAACTAGTAAGTCAGCTATTGATCATATATTTATTAGACATTTTTCAGAAACTATTATTGAACCCTTTCTTTTAAGAAAACACCTTTCGTTCAAATCAAAGTTCTTGAATATGACAAAACTGAAAAAATAACCTCTCAGATAATTGCAAAAATAAATTATAAAAAACTAAATTCGTACCTGTCAATGGAACATTCGGACGACACTCTTGCTATTTACGAAACACAACTAGCTTATAATTCTTCCATTATTGAATTAGATAATCACATAAGCTCTGCATCTAAAATTACTCCTAATACATTAAAAAGTGAAAAAAAACTGAAACCATGGATAACTATGGCATTAATCAACTCTATAAAGCATAGGGATATGTTGAAAAAAATATTATTATCACACTATTCATTTGAGTTGAAAAATGAGTATAAATTTTATAGATATAAACTTAATGACCTACTGAGAAAAACCAAAAGTGACTTTCATAAAATCAGAATTCATGAAGCAGAAGGAAATCCACTTTGTTTCTAGAGCCCGTGACTATAAATGAAATAATTTGCTTATCTCACAAAAAAATAAGTGGTCTCCCGGTTCAGACCAAATATCTTCTGAAACCATAAAGGCCATAACAAACCATATTTGGGAACCTTTAGTACATATAATAAATTTATGCTACTCAACAGGTAGTATTCCACGGCGATGGAAAGATTCTCTAGTTACACCTATTTTCCAAGTTCACTACATAATCACAGACCAATATCTCAAATTGATAATTTTGCAAAACTATTTGAACAATATCTTAAAAAAAGACTCATCTCATTTTTTGAATAGACAATTTGTATATATTCAAAATTCCAATACCGAAATTGCTATGAATGATCTCCTTCATAAAATTATTACCGACATGAATAGATCTTCCAAATGCCTGCCAATATTTCTAGACATAGCCAAGGCCTTTGACACAATATCACATAATGTACTTGTAGAGAAAGTCCACAACTATGGTTTGAGAGAGTAGGCACTGGATCTATTAGTAAACTATCTCTCCAACAGATGGCAGAAAGTTGAAGTAGGAGATGTAGTGTGCGAATCACTTAATATCACTGTTGGTGTTCCACAGGGGACACTACTGGGTCTAATACTTTCCCTAGTGTACATCAACAATTCAGCTAGTATTCAAGATTTTCGAGGACATCTTGTTTGCTATGCTGATGATACAGTTTTAGTTTTTAGAGAGAAATGTTGGAACCAAGCTTACCATACTGCTGAAAACGGCATAAAAAAATTGAAAAGTGGATGGACTTCCATCTGTTAAGCCTTAACATAAATGAAACTAAATATATGGCATTTTCCCCAACTGACCTTGGTCAACCAACTACAGGGGTTCTGAAGTAACATAATCACGTATGTTTGGCACCACTAGTTTGCACATGCCCATCTCTGGAGAGAACTGATTCTATTAAATACCTTGGGGTCATTGTTGACAAACACCTTAGATGGCACGAACATATTACTTACAGTCATGAATAGATTCTACACTCTGAGATATATTAAACCAAAAAAATGTAATAAGCCTTCATACTTACATACAATAATCACCCTACTACTACCCCTCACAAAAACACCCATAGATTGTAAACTATATGCCTGTTCTAACCAGGAACATTATTGTATCAATTGTTCCACTCCTCTCATACCCAAGCATTCTGAAAGCCTGAGATATGTATAAAACAAGTAAATCGGACACATTCTATGTACAACTAATCTTATCTCTGCTCCACGATATATTGTCATAATAGGAATATGATCCTTCTAAAGATAACTTTCAGAAGACATGCATTAATTTGCCTGAAACTATCACTGGAGGAATCATATTAAACGAAATGTAAAAAAAATATTAAACAAAATGTATAAATGTAAAAATGTATTTCCAATTACCTGAATTGTATAAATTGATTTGAATTGAATTGAAGGTGTTTGAAAATTGAACAAAAACCACTATATGGAGAGCGTCTTTACTGCTCAAATCAAATTTTACAGCTACCAGTAAATATTTGCATTGTATTCAACGAAAGTAATTTTTTGTTGAGGAAAAACATCGGTTTCTTATCGACCTTTTTTGGGTATTTGTTACCTTCCACAATCTGAAAAATATAAAAATTATAATGGAGAACTTTATACAAAGGTAGAAGGGCAAACTTTTTAGTCTACCCCGATAAGTTACTGCGTAAAAATCAAAGTATTTTTCACAAAGAAAAATTTATCAGTAACTTGTCGTATTTAACAATTTTGCCTATCAAAAAAAAATTGTTAAGAAATAATACAATACTTATCTTTTACGTTTCGGAGGCCAAAATCTGCCTCTGTCTTCAGAAATGGACAAAAAATTCTATATATTCGCAGTTATTCCTTTTTGATTGTTTATTTCCTTACTTCTTCGACAGATGTCAAAGGAGTTTTGAAATATGAAATTATGTCAATTTTGTTGATTGATACCTGAAACATTCGATGTAATATAAGGTACTCTCCCATATCAGTCTGTTGCCATTTCGCCACTATCCAAATTTTTCTTCAAGATGGGTAGCCAAGTACGGTCTATTTCTAAGGAGCTATTCGAAATACAATTCTCTCCAGACATGAGAATATACGCCGATTCTTTAAGCTTACGTCTCTTAGAATGAGGCTCATTGGTAATCATTCTTGTCCTATTCCATTCCACTCGATTTTCACCGTCTGATTTTAAAATGTGTTGTGACAATTTTGATCCAGTGAATTGTCTATTTTTTATGTAATCTCGATGTTCATTCTCACGCACTTGGTGCGTGAGAACGACATCACTGAGTGTTTTGATGATGTTGCAATTTATCGTTAAGCAGACGACTTGAATATTGACAAATCAGTTTCGTGTTTAGAAGGTTACATTACTTTGGATGTTGTCCTTGACAATTTCTACATGTACATCATTGCCAACAAATTGCACTCGAATCCTGACAAATGTAATAAGATCATTTTCATTAGAAGCAATTCACCTCCAACCTTTGATCTCGAAATAAACGGGAAAACGTTAACGTAGATCAGTTCTGTAAAACACCTTGGGGTCACTTTGATCAAACTTTTTTATTCTGAACTAAGAAATAGAACACTTTTAGTTTAGATTGATGGTAACCCTGCGTTCGCTCCTATAATTAAAATGTTGGCAGCAATCTAGATCTGGAGTTTTTTTCCATAAAATAACTTTCAATAAAAGACTGAAGCACATGTTACATACAAATTTATTGTTTTTTCCCAACTTCTAGTTCAGGCTCTAGGTTATTTCTCTCTCAGTTGATATCTTACTGTACATCTAAATTTCAATTTTTCTATCTAGTAACTCAATTGTGAGTATTTCATCAGTTACAGACACACTAATTGTACATCTGTTCACCACGTTGTGGTACTCTGTTACTGGGCAGGTGATGCTGTCTGTTGGGTAGCCCATATGTATGAAATAACATTCACAAAATGAAAAAAAATACGGTTTTCCATAAATAACTATCTATCTGACTATCTCATTTGAAAAAGTGAGTTTTTTACATCATTGAACTCTACGCGAAAAAGTGCTTTGCAAATGTTTTTATTGAAACTATCAATTTTTGACAAGAAAAAGTTACAGCAACTTTTCGAAAATATGCTTTAACTCAGAAACGATGACAGATATCGATATGTGGTTTTTACCAAGTTTTTCATAAAATTCGAGTTACAGCTATCAGTTCTCATCTATCTAGTTTGAAAACAGAAGTTTTCTTTCAAAAGTGTTCAATTTGGCCTATCTACTCTGTGCATTCAAAACATTTTTCATGTTCATTACGAATAAAATGAAACTTCTATGAAACTTTACTTCAAACGTTTCTCTTACTAAAGGTGCTCCAAGAATTTATACAAAGAGGAAATCATTTGTGCAGATTATAATGCTATTTCAGAAGTAGGTGGAGTTCACACTGTTAATTAATAATGAATTGTCTGTATTCGCACTGAGTAAATTGTAGAATTAACCGAACTCTATTCAATCTGAATACGGCATCGGCTACCTAATTGTGTATGCAAATTCTACTTAATGCCTGGAAAGTTTTGTAAAACTCTCAATCGAAAGAATGAAGTGGGAGACATTCAGAGGTAAATCGATAGGGTGTTGAGCTAATTATTTCGGGATCAATTCAACGTAAGTTGTAGAGTAATTAACTGAAAGATTGAATGGTAACGAAAACTTTTTTTTGTAAAAGTGAGTACAGTATTACAAAATTGTGTGAATTCATAACAGACAATGGGCAATGGTCCATCGACTCGTGATTTGATGAGTTGCAAAAGACCGAAAATGTTTACCAATTACCGAATGTCGGTAAGTAGTTTTACGTAGAGTCCGGTAACTGTGGGAACATTTTTAAGAGGTCCAGAAAAAACAACTGATAAAAATTAAGTCCTACCTATGAATTATTTTGGTTTCGAATCAAGGTTTAAAATAAATGTGAGAAATTACACCGACGGTCTTGAGGCAGTTTTTTATAGTTTGGTTCTCGAGAGGAACAGCGAATTCGAAGTCTGTCTTCTAGGTGGGCGTCCGTTAATCTCGGACGATATTTGTTTTTCAAAAATTCAATATTGAGAAAAATGTTTCTCATACATATATCGAGCCAAACATAGTGGTCAAATTTATAGCTGATTTCTTGCAATTTTCATATTTTTCTGGAATATGTTTGGTCCAAAATTCTTCAGTATATACATAGTATATACATAGTAAAAAGTATTTCTTTTAAAGAAGATCATAGGTTGCTTTGAAATTTTTATCTCTATTGAAGAAATTATTACTTCATGCCAACAGCGCCATGTTTCACAAGAGAATCACACTTATTTTAACGAAGAAAGGACATTCTTTGACTTTCAAAAACATCATTCTTTTGATTATATTATTGCGAAGATGAACTATTTTCAATCAAGAAAATATAATATCATCTCAAAATCTACTACCAATTTAAAAAAAAAAATAAACTGTTTCAAATGGAGAGCAATATCAACTTGATCTGAAAACATATTGTTTGTTTGAATTCAAAACTGTATCCCTTCAAATAACTCAATTCGTTCACGACAAACGTTTTGTGAATCTATATACAAAACTATATTATGATCCACTGAAGATGAAAGGAATTTTGTATAGAATGAACAGGGTTTCTTTTAAAGAAGAATTTTATTCATTTCAGTTTGAAGAAAACTGTTTTATTTGAACATAGATATTATTGAAAAGAATTTATATTTATTATTATGATGAATTAACAGTGTAGAACAGTGTTGTACACGCTAGTACGTGTTGGAAAGTGACGTTGGTGTGTTGTGATTTTAAGGAGGAAGTGTTTTATGTGTCTTTTCTACCATAATCTACCATAATGGAACAGATTTTACAACACTGGGGTCTTATATAGTTGAAAGATATTTTCATAGGTAAGTATTATAATTGAATAAAATTGAGGTGTTTGGGTTACTTGAGAAATAAACTCTGCCATCAGTAAGTACTGCGTTGTGTACCTAGTACCGAAGAGAAAGTGACAAACTTTAACATTAACTCTCAATTTTGCCCTCATTTTGCGAAAATTATATCAATGCTTTGTAATTTTTCACACATGCATTATTACATTTGCCGACTTCTGCGAGTGTATTTTAATTTGAACTGAAAAATCCTCCACGTTGATTCAAATTCGCCAATCTCTTATTTTGTACATATCTTTTATCTTGTTTTAAATAAGTGCATCAATATCGATATTTCTAGAAATATTTCCTTTTATCTGCCATATGATAATTCTAACAACCCGATAAGGTTTGTTGAGTTATTTTTTGTTTATAAAAACGACAAAAAATTTCAGTACGACAATGAACTTCATTGTTCAGTTGGAATATTGTCATTTAGTTTTCGGTTTAACAAGTAGAAAGGTACCACTTCTAAAGTGGTCAATTCTCGTTCATTGGAAGAAAAAATTGAAGCGATTTTTATTTAAGGTGCGACGCCGAAATTTCACGAGGCCGAAAAGATTTTCAATGAACGTTTTTCGAATTGTCCTATCTGTAGAAAATATTTGAGGAAACTTCTATCCAAATTCACAACTACCGGTAGTGTACATAACGAAATGCTCCCAGGTCATTCGTCCATTCCGGAAGAACAGCAAGTGCAAATAATTGGTGAGATGGTAGTAAATCCTGAACAGTCTACTTATTCCGTCGCGAATGTTTGTGAGGTATCTCCTTCTATTGTGAGGAGACTTTTGAAGAGGAATAGGTACTTATCATCCATACAAAATTAAAATGTACACCAATTAACTGAAAATGACCCTGATCGAAGAACAGAATTTTGCGAAATCAAGACGGAAACCATTGCAAAGCATCCTACCTATCTCTACAATATTTGTTTTAGTGACGATTGTACATTCAACTGTATTTGAATATGCTGGAAACTACTGTTGACCATCTCATCACTGAAATCGTCGACGCGAATCCTAATGCATTCGATATGGATATTGTATTTCAACAAGATGGAGCGCCACCACATTACTCCAGACAAGTAAGAAACTATTTGATTACTTACTACTTTTCCCGGTGTACGGAACTGAACCTGCCTCAATATTGGATATACGGCAGAGAATAATAAATATTTGTAGAGATATTGACGTTACTGTGTTCGAAAATGTTCGGCGTGAAATATCGGATATGCTGTTCATATGTCAAGAAGTTCGAAGCAACCATTTTGAGCATCTTCTGAACTGACCTCATGCTTATTAGCTCATATTATGTAGTTAAATGTCAATGTATTCAGGTAATTATTCAAATTTCCGCCATTTTGTAGTAGTTGAAGATATTGACATTATATTCTAGAGTCGTGAAGCATTTGTCAGGAGTTTCAAAAAGATATATCACAAAACCCTCTTTTCCTTTAATTTTTTTACCAGATGGCGCCCAGTCGCCATCTTGAAAATTTCGTCTGTCAATTTCACTTCACAATAAAGTATTCATGCATTAATTTTATTATCCCAAATTTCAATTTTTTGAGTTGACCCGTTCAAAAAATAAAAGGGGGGTACAGTAAAGAAATGCAATGTATGGTTGTATCATTTGATGTTGAAGTTAACTATACTACTTCATAAAAATTGTGTTATTTCAAAGTAAGTGTAAGATGAAACTTACTATTTTACTGTATGATTTCTAGAATATTAAATAAATTGTGGTAAAAGAAATACTTTCTTTAACCTTTTGTATGAAGTGCAACTTAGTTCATTCTTTCGAGTTTTTCTTTACGCTTTCTCTACGCTACTGACAGTAGCCCCTCTGTATTCTGCCTATGCAAATTCGGTCACCTGAAGAAATAAATCTAAGTTCCTCACGACCGGACACGCCCTAAACGGAAATAAAAAGAACTCGCCTGATAACAACACGGATCTGCATCTGCTAGTTGCATAAATTTTAATCCCAGAGTTGCTCATTAAACCCGATCTCGCTGCATTAAGTTCGGAGTGGATTTGATTGTGATGTTTATTAGTGATTTAATGGTGAATTTGCTCTAGTTCTGCGCTAATTTCGACACTCATCGCTGATTTAACATACTTCGACGCGAGGATTTAACTCGGTTCATTAGGAGTCGATGGCTTAAAAGGGATTCAACAATCGGCACGTTTGAATCAAACGTGATGGTTTATTCAACAGGATGAACATTCCTGGATAATATAGATAATATGTGTTTAAGTACAGAGTACGGGAATGTAGAGCACGGAAATGTAGACATTTCGAGAGTGATTATTTATATCATTTCTAAAAATATAGGAAAAATAATTACAACTGCTCAAACTTTTATGGCAAAATTAAGTTCCTAAAATACACGAATAGGCTGTTGCATCTCACACGAGTATAGACGAGCTCCTCTGGATGATTAGGTTAGGTTAGGTCAAAAGTGAGTGGGTCAATTCGACCATCCACCGCAATTCTGAAGGGTTTATTATGGTTAATACCTAATGACTTTTGACCAAATAAACCCAGCTTCTTAACGAAACCGATTAGTTTATATGGTGAATGATCATTCTGGCCAGATGATAAGAGTGTGACTCTGCCAAACTCTGAAAACCTGATTCGGTCCGCAGCGGGGCAGGCACAAAGTATGTGATTTTCCAAAGAGAGGCTCTGCATATGATGATTCAGACGACAGTAACCTGTGAGAAAGACTGTTGGGCGTCGTAGTTCATCCCTACTGTAGTCCAACAACTGTTTGGTTTCAAGCTCATAAGTCCATAATCCTTTTGCCATCCAGGTGTTCAATAATTGTTTGGTAAAGCTTGTAGAGATACCAATGAGAAATTTCTGGCGAATGAAGCTGCTTGCAGCACCCTCCTTTGCAGGGAAGTCAGTAGCCTTATTGCCTTTTAGGCCAGTGTGGCCAGAAATCCAGATCAGATTCCTGAGGAGATTGGCGATTTGGTACCAATTAAGACGTTGCTGGGTAGGAGCCAAGTGTTTTCAATTCTGCTTGACTGTCCAATAATATTTTCATTGACTTGCGTTTACGGTTGGATTCCACCAATATATCCGCACACAATTCAGTAGCATAGATTTCAGCTTGAAATACAGTCGCATAGGTCCCTAGGCAAGTTGATATCTCTGATATGGGTCTGCGACTGAAACACCTGCACTAGAACCTGAAGGTGTTTTTGATCCATCTGTGAACCAATAACTATCTGCTCTTGGTATTTCTTCCACCCGAAGGATCCAGTCCTCTCTACTCGGTGTAATATTTGCCACTGTGATAGTTAACGAAAAATATCATTTCATTCATAGAGATCGGGGTCGGTCACTTAGTTTTTCGGTATCAATACTTTTCCAACAGAGTAAGCGTTGAATTTAATTATTTGTGGTTGGTGATCTTTGGCGGCATCATGAATGGTTATGTTTCGTTCAAAGTAGACTGAACAAACGTATCCTGTTGATAATTTATAATACTGGGAATGCAAAATTGCAAGCTACGAGTTTGCATTTCAGCTTCGTGGTTATGGAATTTCGGCCATATCTGAATAGATGTTCCCGAAAATTTATTTGAAATGAAAACTTGAGTAGGAAGGGTTATGGAAAAATTCGGGAATATTAACGAGAGATCAGACCAATCAGGGGATGACATAAGGGAGGAGTGTAACGGACAGTTTTTCGGACTTGTAAATACTAGGGAGTCGGTTAATTGGGACAGTGGCGATCGGACAGTTGGGGAGTCGGTTAATTGGGACGGTGCCGATCGCATAGTTGGGGGAGTCGGTTAATTGGGAGATTGGCGATCGGACAGTTGCGAAAAAGGGTCGCGAAAGTCACTTGCGGAAGAAGGTCGCGAAAAGGGATTGTGCAATAGAGCAGTTGCGAAAAGAGTCCTTGGCGAAAGAGAGTTGCCCAAGTTAATTGGGGGAGTTGCGGAAGAGAGTTGTGAAAGTCGGTCGAGAAAGTAAATTGCTATAGAGAAGTTGCGAAAGTCAGTTGGAAAGTCAGTTGAGAAAATATTCCTTTGCGATCGAGAGTTAATTTGGGAGAATCGCGAAAGGGAGTTGCGAAAGTCAGTCGCGGAAGACGATCGCGACAAGGGACATTCCGAAAAGGGATTTTTGCCATAGTGGAATTACGGTAAATTGCGGTCAGTGAGTTAATTGTTGTTTCGTTTGGTGATTGAACGGATCAGTATTTTACACGGATACCGTACCAGAGAGGTAGACTAGAACCCAGTAAAGTATCGTGAGTGAATTTGGATTTTTTACTAACCGCCATGTCGGGATAGAGAGAGAGGATGTCATTTCAATTTTGTAATTACTGTCTCTTTGTTGTTTCGTCTTGGGAACAATATAAGAAGGGCAATAAATTACATTACACTCCTTTCATATGTGTAAATATCATATCAATTAGTACACACGGGTTTGAAACTAAAAAATTGTACGGCGGCCAGGCAATTTCAAATAATCATTTCAGAATTTCCCCAAACCTCGAGTATAGTAATTTAGGTTTTCACGTAAATTGGAATTTTACCTCATGGGAGAGTATATAACATTTCACAAGTTGATAAAGAGATAATTTTTGTTTGAGAATCATCTATTTTAGATGTGTTTTCATGTTGAATTCTGATTTTACCTTTCGAACATTTTTGCTTATTGCGTTTGTTACTCTCATGTTATATTTTTTACACAGTTATTAGTTATTAGTTATGGTCTATAAACATACCCGTTTATTCTTTTTATTGGTTTTCTAATATGAGCCTAATCTGAAGCTTGTTGTTTTTTAATAGCTCACTATTCGAGCACGTCCCGCACCATTTCAGGGTAGTTGAAAGGCCTTCATTCTTAAGTATTAGTCTCCTGCCTTGTTCCGGAGTGGAACTCAGAAGGAAAACCATCTCAAAAAGGTACACGGTGTAATTAGGTTTCAAAAAGACGGGCCTTTGTCCGTTCTACACGAACCCTACAGCTTTTTCGGACCTGCCTTGTTATTCAAAATTTGATGCGAGAAATCTGCATCTGGTGACAGCCGCTGCCAAATTCATTTCGGAAAATAAATGAATCAGAAATGAGCATTCATTAAACATTAATAATGATATATAAAACCGTATATGAATAAAATACATATGCGGCTGTATTACATCGGGAATAATACGATACATTCCCAAGATGCTGTGACTTTCTGTGTCAGTCAGCAGTCTATTACATCAGATTGTTTTGTGAAATTGGCGATATGCACAACTATGAATATGCAGTCCATCTAGCATCTTTCTCTAAAAAAATGTGGAGAGGAGGTAGATCTAGAACGATCTGCATGGCAACTGATATTGCTTGCACCATAGATGGCCGGACAACCCTGTTACTGTAAGCCATAAACCTTCACCTGAGCCGTCTTATGTAAAGCCTTCGGCCACCAGGCAATTGCTCCATAAGTGATCATTGGTCTGGCAATCATCACATAAATCCAGTGGATTTGGTTGAGACCTGAACTCCAAGTTTCACTACAACAAGGACAATGTCAAGATATTTCACCTGTGTTCCAAATGGAATGACTTTACAATTGTGGTGAAGTGGCGTTGAATCGCCCAATTTTCTCCTCCTGGTGAAGGAGATTATCATAGTTTCGCTGGGGTTGGCAAACATGTGCTCCCTCTGGCATCGACTGTGCTTTGGAGCTGCTCATCTTCACGTGAACCGTGCTGAGATGACAAGGTCGTCTACATAAGCTCACATATCTACTTATCTTTCGTTGAGGGCATCAAGCAGACTATCCATCAGGAGCGACAACAGAAGGGGAGATAGTACTCTACTTCAAAGGCAGCTTCTGGTATCCCTGAACCTAATGGCTTCGGCTTGAAGAGTCGTAGTTGCAGTTTTTTACCAGCATGGCATAGATGCAGCCAGTTATGGTCGATTCTATGCCTTTTCCAGTCAGCGAGGATTCTATAGATTTAGGTAGTGCATTATCAAATGCTCATTTGTTATCGAGAAATCAGCAACCACAATCTCCATGTTGTCAAGATATTAGGAAATTTCCTTTATAGGGTTGTTTAATGCTGAATTTGTTGATTTGCCGGTTTGATATGCAAACTGGTGGTTATTTGGAAGGACTGCATGCATATAAAGCCTCCTTTATGATGTATCCTTCCAGTATCCTCTTGAGTCCTTTCAGCAAGAAAGATGTAAGGATGATTGGTTGTATCGATTTAGGGTGTGGGTCTTTCCAACCTATTTTAGGTATATGTATCACTCTTGTTGCAAAACAACTGGCTGGTATTTATTTCCATGCCAAACTAGCTCTATACATCCCATGGGTTGGGCTACCTATCGGGCGCGTACCCAGGTGGTGGATAGGGGAACGGAACTTTTTGTATCGAAGTCATCATGATCAACTCCCGGTTAATTATATCTTTATATTATATTGTTCATTGTCTTATTGTCTCATATATATATATATATATATATATATATATATATATATATATATATATATATATATAACGGGTGTCCCAGAGCATTTAGGCCAGCAGATATCTCAGTTACCTGCAGAACAAAAATTAAAACAAAAATATGTATCATAGGAGAACACAAGCACTTTCATGCAGCATAGCAAAATCCACCCCCTGGTAAACAATCCCCAAGAAACCACCCCTAACTTTTGTTTTCCAAATGGCACGCCCATGTTTGTTTTGGTTCAACTTACAGTCTTTTTCATTTCTCGGTCAATGATGTATCATGGTAGGTAGAATGACATGCAGAATCATAGAAAATAAAAACACAAATGAAATATTAATGTTTAAGGTCATCTGTATTTTGATACATGATACTACAGAAAATGTTCAAAATGTTGGCCAGCACTTGCCACACATGCTTCAAGTCGCCGAGTCAGCGCGCGAGTACAGGAAGCCCTAATCATTTCCGGAGTAACGGTATGACAAGCCTCTAAAATTTTTTGGGTTAAATCGTCAATATTCATTGGTTGTGTTTCGAAGGCAACTCGTTTCAGATATCCCCACAGGAAAAAGTCCAGTGGCGTGAGATCTGGAGAACGTGCAGGCCATCGCACAGGTCCACTATTTCCAATCCAACGGTCTCGAAAAGTATCATTGAGGAATGTAGTAACTATATTATGGTTATGTGCAGGAGCACCATCTTGTTGCCACCACTTTTGTTGTCGTTCTTCAAGTGGAATATCTTCCAGGAGGGCAAGTAAACAATTTTTCAAGAAATGTAAATATCGGTGGCCCGTCAAAGTGTCTTGGAGAAAATGGGGCCCGATGAGCCGTCCATTATGTAAACCACACCACACGTTCACACCCCACATTGTTTGGAAATTGGTTTCTCTAATCCAGTGAGGGTTGTCCTGTGACCAATAGTGCATGTTATGTCGATTAACAGTACCATTATTATGGAAGCGGGATTCGTCACTCCACAAGATTTGATTAAGGATGTTTGGATTGTCATGGACTAAAACTTGAATGTGAGCAATGAATGCCGTTCGTCTTTCGAAATCGGTAGGTCTGAGTCCTTGGTGTAAATGAATTTTGAAGGGATGATACTTGTACTGTTTGAAAATTCTTTGCACAGATGACTTACTGATCCCAATCTCTACCGCCAATGCACGAACCGAAATATGAGGATGTGCTTCGGCGTAGGCCAACACATTTATGCAATTTTCCTCAGTTCGCACGGGAGTAGGATGTACTTGATCTGTTTTTCCTGGAAATGATCCCGTTCGCATGGTATTTTCTACATACGAAAACGTATTACGACCTGGTTGTCGACGATCAGGAAAGCGCTGCCCATACAGCCTCTCCGCAGCACGTTTGTTCTTTCGGCATTCACCAAAAATTAAAAGCATATCAACGTATTCGTTGGGAGTGAAGGTAAAAGGCATTTTGATATACAACAACAATATCACGACTGATGGCAATGTGTCATCCAGATATCAGAGCAATGAAAAGAAGCACAAAAAGTTCTAACATTTTATCGCCTCTTTTTCTGCGTAGCGTCCACTTTTTCTGGTGTCTACAATGCAGAACAATTCGATCAGTACCCACTAACGTATTCAATTTTCTCGAACAATTATGATATATCGTTGGTTGAGAAATAACAAGAGCTGTCAGTTGAACGACAAACAACATGGGGTTGCAATTTGAAAAACAAAAGTTAGGGGTGGTTTCGCAGGGATTGCTCGCGAGGGGGTGGATTTTGCTCTGCTACATGAAAGTGCTGGTGGTCTTCTATGATATACATATTTTTTTTCAATTTTTTCTGCAGGTGACTGAGATATCTGCTGGCCTAAAAGCTCTGGGACACCCGGTATATATATATATATATATATATATATATATATATATATATATATATATATATATATATATATATATATATAACAGATGGTAGTACTGTCATCTTCTGGCACTCCTCAAACTGAACTGGTCATCCTGTTGATTGTCTCTATATACGGTCAGAGCTTTTTAACTCAGGTATTTCAGGTACTTTAGGTAAATTTGCCTGTATTTGTTCTGCATCAGGTACTCTTCTTCGTGTTAGATCTTCTCTAGGAATGTGTATGGTTTTGTTTAATATATTGAATGTGAGATATTGTTGTGTTTTGATTTGTACTTGTTCCTCGATAGAAGGAAGATGACAGTACTACCAACTGTCGAGAGCGCTCGCAGATAATTAATAGAAGATATAAAGCTTCAAATCCTTTTTGTAAAATTCAATATTGAAATACTCAACTAACTATGCCTAACTATGCCTAACTATGTATTCATGTGACATTTGTGTGCATGTAGAATGTAAATTTTTTAAATTTCAGAAGACCTATATCTTAGGAATGATGTTCATTGAATTTTGGAATTATTTTTGTAGATGATTTCATGATCTGAAGTTTTTGCCTCTGGGCTATATGTTTGATAAAATGTCCCTTTTTTGAGAAAAGTCCATAAATCTACAGAAAATTGAAAATTTTGACCTTTGACCTCGAATAAGTTCGTTCAAAGATACAACTCTGTTTGCGAAGGGTCTAACAATAATTCACTTCAATTTTTGTCGGGTTTCTTTAATTGTCAACTACTCAGTTTGTCTTTTTTACGGAAAAAACATAAGCACTACAGGATAATCCTTAAGGCGGTTTGAGATCGGTGCCCGTGCGGAAGGATTGATTAACATTGCATTTGAATCGCTGGAGATCAAATCCATTTGTGGAATTGGCCGCGGTCGTAGTGCGCCCGACTTACGATCGGAAGACCGTGGGTTCGATTCCCGCCTCGACCAGATATTTTTCTCGAGAGAATTTATCTGGGTGAAGCTGGGATGATTCTGCAACCGTGTTAGGAATCACACGTCTGAAGGTAAGAACTCTTTAGTTCTTAGCTCGCACAAGTTTCATAACTTCTGAGAGTTGTCGTTCGTATGGGGGCGACAGCTGATTAACGGAAAAACAGGTTTTAAAACAGATTAGGACAGATTTGGAAAAACGTTCTTAGGAAGTTTATTCCACATAAACGCAGTTCTCCAAATGAAAAAGTTCTTGAACAGTGAAGTTAGAGGTCTATGATAATTCATTATACGACAGAACAGTTTTCACTATGAACATTCGTTGTGAAACTGAAAGAGATATCTTTCACAGGAAAGCTACACATTGTGATAATTCTGAGTATTAATGCAAATATATCTCTTACATGAAATACTTTCATCCTTAATTGTACTTCGAAGTATAGAGACAGGATATTAGCACCCTTTTGGATCACTTTAATGAAATGAATGAAAACACTTTTGCCTAATTTCCACTAGTTGATTGTCTTTATATAACTTGCACGTCCACCTATCTCTCAGACACTTTACTTCCACCATTATTATATGATATTCATAAAAATCAACTTCAAGGTTGTTGCTACCATTTTTTCAATAAAGCCGCTCAGCCTGAATTTCTGATTTAACATCCTACATTTTCCAAACAATATAAATAATTTTGTTGAAATGTTTATGATTTTGAATATAATAATGAAAAACCAAAAAAATGCAATCGAAATCGAAGCTATTTTATCAGTTCGGTCTTCTGTTGTCTAATATAATATAATTTGATTAGATAACCCTGAAAATATCAAAAATAGTTATCACCCGAAGACGATTGTGGATAGTAACAATCGAAACGTAGTGACATAACTTGGTTGGAAATTTCTAAATCTTTTTAATTTTAATTTTTTCATTTTTTGTTAATAATATAATATTTTTTTTGATTTTTTCAGGGTTATCAAATCAATTTATATTATATTAGACAATGGAAGTCCGAACTAATGAAATACACCACGAAACATTGTCAACCACCTTCAAACAGAAATCGAAGCTGTTTCTGAGGACTCACAAAAAAGAGATTCCGTCGATTCGACTATTAATGATGTTCGCCATGATAGAACTATGCAGATCAACTAGGTCAATTTGCCAGAAACTTGATTGACTGAATAATTTTGCAGTCTCGTTTGAATTTTAACACATATTGCCGAAAGGTTAGTTCAGAATTGGAAACTAACTAATGATGAAATGTTCCCAAGTTTGCACTTTATACATAGATAGGATAACATTACATATACCACCGACAGCGAGTTAGCTGGTGTTTCAAATTATCTCCCCCTGAAGTATTCAAGTCAGTAAAAACTTGAGTAGAGTTAGTGTTCAGGTAACCTAAGTCTGAAAATGAAATGTTTAGTAAGTTAAATTCACAAAATCATGCTATTCCAATAAGACATCGGCGTAACCGCATTGAATAATGGATTGGGTTATGTCCTAAACAATTTCGCTTCGAATTGAACGTCAATGTTTTACTTCTAATAAGGTTCTACTGTTATAGAAAATATGATTGTAACAAAATTTGAGTGTCAATCCATTCTCCTTTCAGATTGATATCTGGAAAACAAAAAGTTCCACTTCAATACTCTTTGTGCATTAGGTTATTGATCTTTACGGATTTTATGTGGGCTTTTGCCTCTCGGGTCGAAACCCCTTTTTCATAGTTGTGGATCTTGAACGCACTTGTTTGGACTTCAGCTCGACCATTGATCAAGACATCTCACAACTATCAGGTACTTCAAGACATTTGAGCAAATGCACGATAAGCTCATGCAATGTTATATCAAAAGCTTCGACGTAATCGATTGAGAACATGGAGAGGTTACGCTTAAAGTACACTGATTTCGTTGTTATACATCTATCGATGAGCAGGTTCTCTTTACAGCCACCAAAAATTCTCTGCTATGCTCATATACCGTTTGAAATACTGGGTTGATTGCAAGGAGTATTAGTGCATGAGATACCCGTTAATAACTTATAGCACGGATGTAAGCATGCTAACGGATTGTTATTCTTTGCAGTAGATCTTCATTATGAGAGATGAGTACGGTCCGGCCCTTATCAAACCAAATCGGAATCTGCTGATCCACAACCAGCCAAGAATAGAAAATTCTGGTACCAATATAATTCATCCAAGCTCGGAGCGCATCGGTGTGGAACCCAAGAAATCTCTATGAATGTTTTCGGTGATTATGGGATTGAACGACTAGAACGACTGTACTTCATTCTGTTCAGGCTATTCAGCTCTCTACAAAACAAAGTGTACAGCGGCCGGAGTGTCTAGGTCGAGTGATTGCGAATGCCCATGAATATTTTTTAAGAATAATTCCACCCGACAGCGGTTGGCAAGTTATCCACAAAACGTGAATGCCTTTGGAAAATGTGAGATTCATCGGATGTATTTCACACCACAGAACATGCATTCTTACCATGTACCCTCTTCGTGTGGGCTCACTATTCTCATTTCAATGCATAAGGCTCAGATTCAGCTAACGCATTCACTCAAAGTGTCCAGTGACATTGCATTCCAAAGGAGTTGGTTGAGAAGGCCTTTTCCTAGAATGTCTATAACCATTATTATGGTTATTTCAATAGACCCACATGGATGAGTTTACCTGCTCTGGCGCACTATTAGCTCGTATAAGTGGTGGCGCAACTCACCAAAGACATAATATATTGGATTATCATCCCTGCTCAGGTTCATTATCACTACTGTGTTTATTACTATAGAAATTATCATTATAATCATTACTTCTATTGATATTATTATAATGATACTATTATTTCTACCTAGAAAGTAGTTGCTGATCAGGAACTGGATGCGAAACTCATTTTTTTTCTCCGAAGGTTGCGCTAGTCGGGTCCTGTATCCTGTCAAGTTTCTCTTTGATTTAAAGCGTCGATCTATCTGTTTAGTGGGGAGCTCTGGTACATTTTTGACGAGTATATCTGTTGAAACCATTCATAGAAAACTCTTGTATCAGTAGATAGAAAAAAAATCACTCACATAGTCCGTTATGAATGAATGGTTGGAGGGGAAGCTTACAAATCAATGGATCCAAAGGTTTGGGCCTTTGGACCAATTCCTTTTTCAACCAGAAGTATCAATCTAACAATAATTGATTTTCATTTGTGAGAATTCTCAAAGCAAAATGTTCATGAGTTCATTGTCATTTATGATGAGGAAATCTTCAAGAAACCTGGAAGTGTAGACATATATTAGATCTGTGTGATCGTGAGTGTGGAAATGATTTCGAATAATGAGCACCAATAATATGATTTTGAAATGGAATTTATGCATCGGAAAACTAGATATGATGATGATAATAATAATAACGGCTCCACCAGCTTACCCTTCGGTGAAAAAAATCAACGACCCATTCTTTGTTGAAAATGAAACGGCGGAGTCACTTTCTAGTGTTTTTCATCTCAAGCAAGGAAGATAAACTGAAATATATATATATATATATATATATATATATATATATATATATATATATATATATATATATATATATATATTTATATAAGAGTATTGCATGTTACTAACTGAAACCAGTACGAATTATGTAATAAATCATTTACCTGTGACCTGAATCAATTCGTATCAAGAATTCTAAACACATGCTAGAGGTGAGAACAACTATTTGCGGAGAAGTGTGAACAATTAATTGCGGGGATGAATTGTCATAAAGAATGTTGGTATCATGGGAGAAACTCTGCCTTAAAAATAGGAGAAGAGTGGTATGGAACGACCAGAATATATTGGTTTCTCGTTGTCATATTGTTAGCATTTTCAAATCTCCTTTGCCGATGACACTACTCTCATATGCTTAGACAAATCACATACCAGCTTACCTCAAATGAAGGACAGAAATAAAAACTCACCCAACACTTGGTTCACGGCAAATAAACTGGAACTGAACGTTAAAAAAACCCAGAATATTGTGATATCCTCAAACACCAGTGTTACTCTCTAGGAGAAAGTGTTAAGTTTCTAGGTATTCATATTGATGCTAGACTGAGTTGGTTAAGCCATACTGACACAATTACTCGTAAGCTGTCTAGTGTTTTATTTGTTCTTTGACAGTTGAGAAATGCTGTAGGTTTGATGACACTGAAGATTTGGGAGCATTCCATAAACTCAATTACAATATTCAGATGTCAGAAAAAAGCCACGAGAATTATGGTAAACGTAGGATATAGGGTGTCGTCCGCCTTTTATTCAATTTGAAATCATGCCACTTCCTACATTACATATTTATGTTGTGTTGTTGGAGATTCACAAGTATATTTGGAATGCAAACTAACTAGAAAAAAGTGTTTTCTGTATAATTCAGTGTTCATATGAAAGTAATTGTTTCGAAAGATTTATTCTTTCGTGTAATTCAATGTTTATATGAAAGTAGCTGTTTCAGGAAGGTTTTTTCTTTCAAATTTGTGTGTGAAAGTTACTTCTTTGCATGATCTACACATCTATGTATACAGTTATTTCTTTTTAAAATTGATTACTTCCTTCCTATCTTTGGAAAGAATATGCTGCTGAAGCTGGTCAATTCAAAATTCTTTGAGAATGATTCATGTTGTAAAGCTGGGATAAAGCCTGTTCTTATGTTTGTTCACCTTTTTATTTTGATATCTTCATTTTATTACCATTCATGTGACACTGTGACCATTCAAAGGAATTTTGATATGCCAGTTTTACTGATTTATAAAATTTATTACTTTTTTCTAGAGACGTTGTTGCTCATTTCAAGTGTCTGACATAGTACCTATAGTATATAGTATTATGACTTGCCATAAATGTATTTTGTATACAAAGTGGTCAAATAAATTACTCTACTCTACTCTTTTTTTATATTTTTGGGAAGTATAAAATCAGATATGTGGATTCCATTGTCATTTCAAGTAATTCGGAGAGAATTGATGAAATACTGATGAGTCTGAGGTCATGAATATCAACTGCATTTGATACTTTAGGAATATGTGGAACTTTCATAATTTTTCAGATATCCGAAAAATTACCAGATTTTGGGTTGGTATTGATTATAAATACTATATGATCAAGCAGTTCATCTCGTATTGAATCAATCATTTGATATTATGGAATGAATGGAATAGTCTTTCTGATCAGAGCAAAATTTTCCTTTGAAAATGACTCTAGTAAAAGTACAAATAGAATATTTTTTTCACTTTCCACCTTGACATTGGAGCACTCTCATGGTTCGAAAGGTTATGCTATTAGTAAAATTAATTTCTGGGAATGCTTATATTTATTTTTTTCATAATTATATATTTAGAATGCGATTTCAGAAACAGTTTGAAAGTTCACGATTTTTTTAATGTATGCTGACGAAAACTCATTTTGAGGATCACCCTGTATACCTAGGCATGAGCGTATTGATTAGATTCTTTCGTGAATCCACATATAAACGAGCAGCTTCTCTCTAATATTATTTGTTGCCCAATTTATTATATTGTGGAGGCGTTATTAATTCTAGCACTATAATATTGCTTCGAAAAACACATCCAATTTGAAGGTATGGAGAAACTATTTTCAAATCAAAATTGAAGTGAAGTGAAAGTTCTAACCATTATCCGAATTTGCCGTTTGCCGCACTGTTTTTTTTTTCAACTGCATTATACTGTTATAATAATATCAATTCGTATATAACGCATACTATTGGTTCGGTTATGTATGAAAATAAGAAACGGTTTCGATATCGTGAGTAATAATTATACATTCATTAATAACACATCATCAGCATCGGCGTGAAAAGCAATAATAACACTACATAATAATAATTCACATGGATGTTGTTGAGTAGTAATTTCTTCAATTATATATTATTATCATTGGTGGAAGTAGATTCATATCCGCGAATGATTTGAAATATATAACTTTGAATAATGTATCTTTGTCTTTCCTTGTTCTGTGCTGTTATAGAAAATAGGAAGCCAAGAAAAAGAAGAAATGACATTCATCCAAGAGTAACTCATCAATGATTATTCAGGTTAACAGCAAACGATTATACTTATGTAATTTGTAATACATAGAGAAAGTAAACTGGAAACAGATATTTAGATATTTAGATAGATATTTAGGAAAACACATTTTAGGAGAGTTTTCGAATCAATTGCATAGTTTTCCCAATGGATGGATGAATTTTTTATTGACCTCTGCAAGTAACGTTGATTCTAATACAAATTTTTTATGTATTCATAGACGTTTTCCATACTCGAAGGGTCGAAGTTTTCACAATTATTTTTGATTTAAAAATTCTTCTTTAAGCAAATTTTGGATTCCATTATATTCGATGGTCCTTTCTGTGGAATTCGTAATTGTCCCCACTTCGCACAATGGGAGTGATTTTGGGATGTGATAGTTACAGAACAATTTCTGTGATGTTGGACAGATTGAATTGGATGAATATCAATGATTTTTTGAAATATCAGACAATGATTTCCATAAAGTCTCCAGAAAGTCAGAAACTTGAAAGGATCTAGCATAGTCTAGCACATGACCTCACTCGAAATCAGCAAGAAGATCTTAAAATTTTAGGGAAACATCTTCATATAAATAAGGGTACTTCAGATCCCTGTTACATCAGTATTTTCTAATTTTCTGTTGCTGATCTATTGGAATTGGAGGATAAGCAAACAAAAGAACCAATTAAATCAAACAGCGTTCCACCTACTCCAACTCAAGATCTGACCAGGTCCCCTTCTCCGATAAAAACTATCACTATATCAGCCACACCTAAGTCAACCGGCACAATCGAAAAAACCTTAAAAAAGCTAACCGACCAGCAACTAAGACTAGAACCCGCTCAACTCAGCACTGAATCATTTAACTGTATAAATTCAATTTCCTTTTCTTTTTAAAATCTATTTTACTCTACTGTGTTTAAATTATGTCCCGTAGCTTGAAATTCAGTCACCTCAACGTTAGATCTTTATTCACTGGGTTTGATGAATTGAAGGATTTTATTACAAGCAATCACATAGATATTATTGGTATCTCAGAAACTTGGCTCAGTCCTGATATTTCTTCATGAATGGTTAATATTGACAATTATATTATCCCTAGAGCTGACAGAGACGGAAGAGGAGGAGGAGGAGGAGTGTGCTTCTACATTAAAAATTCAATATAATTTCGAGTAATTTTTTCTGAGATTAACCAATATCTCGAACATATCTGGATATCGGTGAGTAAATTTGGCAAAAAATACATATTCGGAGTTGTATACCGACCACCGAAAGTTAATGTATCACTTTCCATCGCCGTACTCGAAGATAAGGTGTCAAATTTTTTAATGAACTGCGATTCCTTGAACTCGATGAAGGATATGAATTTAACCTCTTATGAATGAATAATTCTGTAGAATTCTTTCTAAACTTTCTTCAAAGTTATAATCTGTCTCAACGGATAGAAGTCCCTACAAGAATAACAGCTAATACTCATACCCTTATTGATACCTTGGTAACATCAGAAAAGGATGATATACAGTCAGTTGAAGTTTTAGATATTGGTATCTCAGATCATCTTGCAATTACTTGTGGAATTATATCACTGGAAACATAAAAATACAAAACAGTTTACTACCGAGATTTCCGAAATTTCAACCAAGATGATTTTTTCATTGATCTCCACCTCCTTGATTGGGATAGAATCTTTCACTTCGAAACTGTAGATGCAATGATAGAGTTTCTCACCACAAACACAACAATTCTTTTAAATGCCCATGCCCCAGTTAGGTCTATAAGAACAACAAAACCGCCCGCTCCATGGTTTACCGTTAACATCAAGGAAATTATTAAACTAAGAGATAAAGCTCTTGGAAAGTTCAAAGTGACCAAATCTCATAGAGATAACTAAGGAACTCCGTGATTATACTACCGGAGCAATCCGACGTGAAAAAAAAGCCTATTTAGAATTTGTTTTGAGAAACGGAAATTTCAGTTTGATCTGGGGTACTCTAAGAAAACTTGAAATTTTGAAAAATAACCACAGCCTTAACCTTTCCGCGGATTTATCAGATCTGAATCAAATCAATTTCCACTTCACAAATATTATTCATCCTGCAAAATCTCATCATCATGAAACAATCATTGAAAGATACTCAGACCTATAATGGACCTACTTTGAATTTTCGCAGAGTGACACCACTCCAGACTCAACAATACATCAGTGGTATGAAAAGTAACTGTGCTGGACCTGACAACATTTCTCTTATTATGTTAAAGTATATTAGAAATTATCTTATCAACCACATCACACATATTCAATTTCTCTATAGAAACAAATCATTTTCCTTCTGCATGGAAAAATGCAATTGTACTCCTTTTGCCAAAATGTGAAAATCCAACTGAATGATCTCATTTGAGGCCAATTAGCAAACTGCCTATTCTATCTAAGGTGTTCGAGCGGATTCTGAAAGATCAAATTGATTCTTTTGTTTACAATAATAATTTGATAACAAATGTTCAATCTGGATTTCGTACATTCTATAGCACCACCACCGCTCTTGTCAACATCACCCAAGATTTATTCAAAGCAACTGATAATAATGAAGTAACTGCCATGGTACTCTTGGACTACAGTAAAGCATTCGATACATTAGACCACAATATTCTATGTAGGAAACTGTCATTTCTCGGATTTAGTGAAGGGACTGTAAATCATTGAAAAGTTACCTCAGAAATCGGACTCAGTTAGTTGGTCTGGATGGAAAGGGTTCTAGTGCTTTACCTGTTGATTATGGAGTATCTCAGGGCTCTATTCTTGGCCCAATTCTATATATATATATATATATATATATATATATATATATATATATATATATATATATATATATATCTGACTTCCATAAAATAATTGATCATTGCACAGTTCATCATTAGGCAGATGACACTCAGTTATATTATCGATTTCCTCCAAGTAACTGGCAAGTGGCAATGGAAAAAATTAACAGCGATCTACAAAAGTTACTGGATCTACCTATAGCCCATAACCTGAAATTGACTTCTGAAAAATCTCAGCTGATACTTTTTGGCTCAAAACACAAAAGACGGGAAATTGAAGGAAGAATTGAAATCCAACTTGGACAAGACTTACTACAAACAATTACAGAAAGCAAGAACTTGGGTTTATGGCTAGATGATAATCTGATATTTCACCAACATGTAAATTCACTTTGTCGTAGCTCATACAGTATCTTACGTTAACTCTATCAAAGTAGAGATATTATGAAATTGAAGTTGAAACTTTGCGAAACCCTCATATTGTCTAGATTAGCATATTGCGATATAATATACGGGCCTGCTTTGATACAAACTGATGTAAATCGCTTACAAAAAATACAAAACAATTTCATTCGTCTTTCTTATGGTGTGAGAAAATTCGACCGTATATCCCCCAAGTTCAAGGAGTCAGGTTGGTTACCGATTGCTAAAACCTGGCAGCTCCACCTACTCTTCAAAACACATAAATTCCTCATTTACAAAAAGCCAAATTATATTTATGAAAGATATAAAACTTTCAAATCACAGAATAATTCGAGGACACGAAACCGTCACACTTTTATTATTCCAAAACACTCGACAGCTTGCTTTTCTCGTAGTTTTATTTACAACTCTATCAAACAATATAATGCTCTGCCCAGTGAATTTAGACACTACTCCATATATAATTTCAAAGTTGAAAACATATCTGAAGTCTTCTAGATAGATAATATATTCATGTTATGCCTTGCTCATATGGTTTTCCCTTTGTCTCACCTGTGTATATGTTTTGCTATATTTTACCTTATTTAAGCTGAATAGATTTTTAATATTTACTTTGGAATTTATAACCTTTGTTTTTTCTTAGTCTCACAAAGATTCATGAACTACTCACTTACCAATGTATACTAGGTAATTATTTTTATATTTCTATATAAAATATGCTATCCCTCAGGTTAAGTTGTAAAACAGCCTCGGCTAAACTTCGCGTTTCATTGATTTTTGTATTTACTTCTTCTTTATAAACAATGTATGTCAATGAATAAAGCCCATTTATTATTATTATTGAACATAAAATTTCGGCATCATATTTTATTTTTTTTCCAAATTATAATACAAGAGAACAAGACAATTTTATTTCAGGTCAATACAACTTGAAATCTACTTAAGTTTATTAAGGCTATAGTAGAATGTAATGAATTACTTAGTGAAGTCAGTTTGAAAGTAATGAACGTATTCAAATTCATTATGAAAACAAATCGAATACGTATTTCAATTTGAATCCATCTTCCAAGTATATGTATCTATTTATATGCGTATGCAGAACAAGGAATCTTCAACGTCATGGCTTTTACCGGTAGTTATAATTCAAAAACAAATAACGATTTTCAATATGTGAAATTAGATAATATTTCCTATAACAGTAAGAAACCAAACTCTTTTTATTTAGAGACTTGTTCTCTTTTATTTTCCTTGAAAATGATAATAAATTTTATGGAAATATTTGAACAAGCTGTTCAAATATTTCCATAAAATTCTCTACTATCACTTTTTTCCATTTTTTAAAAATTTTCTAATCTTTCACTCAATCGATTCGAACGGAACTAATATTAGGAGTAATAGTGAAGATACAGGGATTGGTAGAGTAAATGTGAGAAGAATTTTGCCCAAAAATGAATTCCATCCTTGTATACCAAAGTTCATGTACACTTTCAAAGAAAGAGATTTCGATATTCGAGTAGGATTTTCATTTTGGTTCCGAAGTAAGAAAGAAAATGATATTGTATCTCCCTATAGGATTTGATGGACAGACAACGTAAGTTTCACGTCTAACGGAACAGTTAGTTCCCAAAATTGTCGCTGGTGGTCCAACAATAATCCAAATTTTGTAATAGAATGGCGTGACCAATATTCATTCAAGAGAAATATGTGGTCTGGGTCATTAAAGAACCAAATAATTGGACCAAATTTCATTTTGAATCAGATGTCTGAGGGTTTGGATAATCTGCCTCCAAGTGTTAGACGAAATTTGTGATATCGGCTTGACGGGGCATTGATCCACAAACGGTGGAAGTGAAACAGTGTCTCAGTAAGATGTTCAGGGGCAAAGTAATAGGACGAGATTTACAACACCCAACAGTCACACTGTTGGGTGTAAACTGCATAAAACTTTGCAACAACAAAGACGAATTTCTGGAGGTGCATTCATTTCTTTTTTTGGTAACAGGCCAATGCGGGTATTTTATGGGCAAGATATGGCATTGAAGTCTCGTATTCATCAAAATTATGCAATTTGAATCATGTTTCGTTCGAATCGATAAAGCGAAAGATTCGAATGATAAAAAAATGGAAAAAAGTCTAAGTGACATAGATTTTACAAGGATTTTCGAAAAAAATGTCATATTTGACAGATTTAGAGTAGCACATGACAAAAAAGAAGGGGGCCATGTTTTACTAATTTTTGGAAAGATATAAAAATCAATGTGTTATTTCTCTGTTTCATAGGTGCAAAATATTATGGACAAACAAAAAGATCTATAGAAATAAAATATAAGGAACACTTAGCACATGTTAAATATGGAAGACCAGGACAATCAGCAGTCGCTTATCATGTTCTGCAACAAAACCATTCCATAGACTTATGTTCATTAAGATTAGTCAGACAAGTTAAGTACAACAGGCACCTAGATGCCTATGAGTGTTTAGAAACAAGTCAACATAATAATATTACGAATAACGATGGTGGACCAATCCCTACTTAATAGTTCACGATATAGCTTGTCAATGAGTATTTTTAGTTATCAGATTCACCCGACTAGTAGATGAGGCAACATCTTAAATATAAATAAGAGCAACATTGTATGTAGATTTAGTTCAATCTTCCGCTCAAAGATGATCACGTGGTGATTGGAATACGTGTCGATGTGTTAAAAATAACGGTCTGCTGTTGGGATAAAACTCCAGTAATACTCGCCTTGTAATTAATGAGAATACGAAAATTATACACATCTTTTGTATTGCGATGGAGAAAACAAAAAATATTAGTGATTCATAGACCATCACAAGTGAAGCTCAATATAGTATTATCTAGTTATTTATTTTCTTAAATATTGAATCAACTCTTAACAATATTTGCAACGCCATCGTTCTTCTCACCACGTAGACACAAGAGTTAGTACCATCTACACGGAGCAATTCGAATAATTATCCCTGGTCATCACCTTTCGCGTTTTAAAAATAATTCATCAATCCAATTTTCATCAGTGAGGTATAATGGACTCCGCTCTGTTTACTGCTATAATTCAAATTCGAAATGTGGTGTATTCAAAGGCGACTCATTATATCATCAGAAAACAGATTCTTCACACTTCAATCAAAACAATAATTACCCTTCAGACAAGGTTGTCTACCTTTTTAGAATGACTTTCAAGGAAACATCTGTCGAATGCACTTCAACTTGCATTTTTATAAGGAACGAGTGAGACCTCAACGGTAGAAAATAATTTAGCACTTGCAGTAGTGGAAAGA
Source organism: Leptinotarsa decemlineata (assembly GCF_025532065.1). Taxonomy (NCBI): domain Eukaryota; kingdom Metazoa; phylum Arthropoda; class Insecta; order Coleoptera; family Chrysomelidae; genus Leptinotarsa; species Leptinotarsa decemlineata. The sequence goes on from NW_027412586.1 coordinate 4,172,332, forward strand.
TATGAATATGAATACCGTTGGGTTGAAAGTGTCAAAGTCATTATACTCGTTATGATACAAATGAAAACCAGCATTATTTTTTATGAATTTTTGTAATATTCTACATTCATTGTGTTGAGGCAACAAAGAACATTTTGAAAACCTACATGCATATTTTTCCATAGATATTGATATTAATTTTGAAACGAGAATAAAAGTGATTTTTATAACTCAGCATTACATCACTAATCTTTGATTTAAGATGTGTAGTAGTGTTTCACATGAATTGCATCAATATTAATCCAGAATATTTATTGAACAAATTGGGAAACGGAATGTTGATTATGTGTCGATTCGTACGGAGGAGAAGTTGAACATCTTTACCATTTTCAAATGGTTTTTATTAAATGGTTTTGAAGTTTTACCCCCTTCCTATTGACATACTGATCTGATATTTGGTACACATATTTAGTTTTGATGACAATACAATTCAAAAATTCTGTATTATTGTAAATCCAAGATGACCGCAAATACAAAACGGAGGATTACATATTTTTTCACAACAACCTCAATATGGGTATCAAATGACAGGGCTTGACTAGTAGAATAGTACTACACTTTGGAAAAGATGCAAATTCAAGATGACTGCATTTAAAAAATGGCGGATTACATATTTCTTCACAATTAGCCCAATATGGGTATCAAATGACAGGCTTGACTGTATCAAATGACATTGCTTGACTAATAGAATAGTAGTACCTACTATGCAAATTCAAGATGGCTGCAGCTACAAAATGGGTGATTACATATTACCTTGTATTACTGAGGAACTGAATGGACTGAACAGAATGAGAAGAACTGAGTGAACAAAGTAGAAGCTGAAAATTTGAAAATAAAATAAGCAAAAATTTTTTTTAATAAACAGTTTTATTGAAAACAAAAAAGGTAATGATGATGTAGATAATGAACTGAAAACTGAAATACAATTGGGAAGATCCTAGGTAGCAGTCGTCACATCACTCTCCTCAGCACTTTACGGTATTGATCAGATGAAAAAAAAATGAAATCGTTGGGCGTAGTATTTACATATTTACTTAGGTTACGCTACGCCTTACGATTTAATTATTATATTATCTGATCGATACCGTAGATTGCTGAGGTGAGTTATGTAATGACTGCTACCTAGGACCTGCCGAATCATTTTCAATTTTTTAGTAAATTATCTACATCATTTTTTTTTTTTTTTGATAAAATAGAGTTGAACACAAAAAAATTACTAATTTTTATGTATGAAAAACTGATTGAACTCCACATTTTTTGGAGAGTGCTAGTAATTTTTTTGAAGGTGGTTGACAATGTTTCGTGGTGTATTTCATCAGTTCGGACTTCCATTGTCTAATACAATATAAATTGATTCGAAACCTCTGAAAGAATCTGTAAAAAACTCAAAAAGATTAACCGAAAAAATAACAATTTCATTGAACAAAAAACAGAAATTATAAAGAAATAACCAAGCAACAACCAAAAAACTGAAATATCAATACAAGCTGAAAATTAAAAAAATTAAAAATATTATCAACAAAAAATGAAAATTGAAAATTAATAATTAAAAGATTCCAAACCAAGTTACGTCACGACGTTTCAATTGTTAGTATCCACAATCGTCTTCGGGTGTAATTTTTTCATTCAAGTTCCACGATATGCACATATATGCATATTCTTATATTTGGGAAGAAAGCCATAATTGACATATTCTATATAATAATCTCCCGAAAATATTCTTATAAATGAAAATTGATAACATCAACTACTGTCGAAATTGGAACACTAGCTTGGTCTCTGAAATTTGTGACGGAGTCACTTTGCAACAGACAGAGTATGTGATTTTTTTACAGTCTGTGTAATGATTATTCATGATTAATTCATGAGATGAGGTTAAATTTATTAATTACGGGTTGAAGGAAGCGTATTTTTGAATTCCCAAATGAACTATTACCAATAATAGGGGAGCCCAAGCGGGGATTTCGGGATTTACTAAAGCGCAGCAGATCAATATACAGGAGGATATCTTGTACCCGGTTGAGTACCTCCACCAAATATGAGCCCTATATATGAGGCCGCCTGTGAGGGATAAAGGATCAGATTAGTAAAAAAAAATTGATCATCAGAAATTCTCAAGCGCGTCAGATTGAGGTAAGGTGAGTTGATTACCTGCTGAAAAGTGTATATTCCAGTAATCTGAAATTTGAGAGTGACGTAAAGAAAGGGGAGGGCAGCAAAGTTGTACAAAAATAACGTCAATTCGACATTCTCGAGCGTAGCTAATTTTTTTTCATTTTGAAGGAAATAATTGAAGGATAACGAAAAATATATAATCTGACCATACCCGCAAGCCGAAATAACAAAAATTCGTCGATAAAGTTTAATGCGTGCAGCTGTGTGAGACTCGTTCGTGATGAAGATGATGATTAATGAATCAATCAATTGATGGTTGTAGCCGTTACTACGTGGTAGGAAATCATAATGAAGAAAAGAGATATTAAACTTTCTATGTTTTTTACCACTTTTATTGTATATTGTATAAGTTTGAAAATATCCTTATATATTGTATAAGTTTGAAAATGTCCTTATAGGACGAAACTGCAGTAACGTTAGTTACAAATGAAAGTGGTAAAAAACATAGAAAGTTTCATTTCTCTTTTCTTCATTAATTAATCAATTGATTATAAAAAATTAATTTTTTTGAGCGTTTTTTTAATTATCCTTTTATAAATACAAGTATTCTACTTAAAAAACATACACTTATTCATTTGCTTGTTTTTTCCTGAGCTTTTCAATTAATTGAGTTCAACGGAATGAAAAAAAAATAAATATTGTGTTTGTCAGATTAAGCGAATCCCTCTAGATAATCCTCAGATTATGAGACAGCACGTCAAAAACATAAAGATGAACCATATATATCTTAATATGACGCGCTTTAGTATTTCAAAATGGCGAATTTTTTTTATTATTTAACATTATTAAAAAAACGTAGTACATTGATGCTATCAATATCTGACGCGCTTGAGTATGTCCATGCAACAGTATTTTTTTACATATTTAAAAATCTATAGCCGCTTCCCCCACCGATGGGGGAAGCGGCTTCTTATCATCTAAGCTTTGCAACCTAATATTTCTCAATGACGCTCGAGTAAATCGCCATTTTGCATCGTGGGCTCCCCTGCTACAATGGTCAATATGTTGAGCTACATTGAACTGAATTCATTTCTGGCAACGTTCTTTCCATTGCAGCTCAAACTGACTCAATGAGTTCATTGTTAAATTTTAGCTGAACCGTTCACAAAATCGAAACACGTGTTTCACTATACTGTAGCATTCTTAGGCCTGTAGAGACTCACTGAATTCTATGTAATAATTTGAATCATGAGACCTTCTATCCGCTTGATGACCAACAATTTCACTTGGGTATGAAAGTTGCACAAACTCAATAAATATGATAAACTAACAAATAATCTCACTTGGGTATGAAAGTTGCACAAACTCAATAAATATGATAAACTAACAAATCAGAGTTTCGAGGTGACCGTGGAAGTGGACGGACGTGCCGATTACGTTCGTCCAAAAAGAAGGTATGCGGATGCCACGTGCTATCGCGGGGCTTCTATTTATGTTGTCATTGTCTATTGTGCAAATATGTTACAGTTTATGTGACAGTTTAGATAAAAATGTAAAGTGAGGGTCCCTTCATTCACGCCGGTATCCAGGCCGGGGTGGTTCGGATAACCACGTAAAGAAGGTCATGTATGTGAATTTTAAAAACTCGAAGGTCTTTCGAAGAGAAGGCTACTTAGAAAATATATGTGAAAAAATAAAAAGGTCTTCCGAGCAGACGTCGACAATAAAAAAGTTGAATTGTTTTCATAATAAAAAAGTTAGACGAAAAAGGAGTAGCAGCATTGCTCGAGCAGATGTCGTCTTTGATAGGAGAAGCCTGGACAAATGCGCCCGAGTGGGAAGCAACGTCCAACAAATTAGAGAGAGAGAGAGAGAACTAGCAAATCACCACATCAGAAAAGAGAACCAATAGAGGTTAGGAATTCAATTCTAATTGTTCGTTCAGTAAATATTTAAAATTCTCAAAGACATTAATAGGTATGATGACAGTATTAAAAAATAGTTGATTCATTGGTTTCAGGGGAAAATTCGTATTAAAGAAATTCAAAACTCTGCTTGACTTTCATTAAAAAATTCAGATTATTAAGATTTTCAATAAAGTAAAACATTAAAAAACTGTAATCGACTTACTTACGATGCCATATCATTGGACAACTACTTTCCAAAGGAGCTTTACCTATACTGCTATTAAACAGTTGAATTCCAAGCCTATTCAGGACAGGGACTTGAGTTTGAAAGCCTATATAAAGCTCATGAAAGAGTTCTTACTATCTGCACAGTTAATAATGTAAGCAAATATTGGTCAAACAAACAGAATAATGTCATGTTCTTTCGTCATTAAATAATTTTTTCAATATTGTTATTTATAGGGCCATATGTTATTAACTCTAGATGAGCACCATGGGGTTAGATGTAAGAGTAGCCGAAGGCTAAATCTCGCCTCATGATGTTCAAGCAAGAAAGAGATTATTTATATTATTTCCTTGAATTATGTAATTATTTGTGATCTCTACATAATAAAGACGATATTATTATTATTATTTTTATAGAAACATCAATCACGGCGCATGATGTCTCACTTAGGAAAACTCCGCTGTCAATACTTTTTCAAAGCTATATCCTAATGGATAAATTAATAATATATCCGAACTACCGGCTGCAAAATTGTTCAAAACTTGATTGTTCTGTAACTATTCATTTTTCTTCGAATTCCTTTTACACTCTTCAAGAAGCATCATTCCTTGTTTCTTAGCTATATAGGGTCGCTCTGTTATGTCAAATGTTCGTAGTTTCCTGTCTGGTTGGAATATCAATTTATGGGACATACATCCTGATTTCATACTTACTTGTGATACTAACCCCATCACAATCATTTTCCATATAATTTGGCAACTGCGAAAAGAAAAGTGAACGAATAAAATTGATAACAGGAATGATAGTCAATATCAAAACAAAAACATAACCTCAATAAATTAGTTATTCCATTGCCTCAATATTTCAACTATTTCACGTTAAACAAACGTTTCGAGTTTAAGACCTATCAATATATGATAACATACTCACATCAAAGTGATCTTCACATAAATAAAGTGCCGAATTCGTGACTACGTCGTTCGGGTTCCGCCGTGATAGGTTTAAGCTCTTTCCTCTTATAATTTTTTTGTTTGGAACTTGTAGAAACTTTTGTTATTGATGTGTTTTTCACTGCGGTACTGCACACCACTAAAAAACTTTGGAATTATTTTTTATCACATGAATTAATTCAATGTTTCTTTTACAATCTTCGCTACGCATAGACACAATGACACGTTTACCTAAGCGTGACGTCAGACATCATGACACCTGCGAGCTGTTTGCGCGCACTATTGGAAAAATATTAGGAAATAGCTTGAAACTTCGTTAAACTCAAGTTTATTACCGCAATAAAGGTCTTTTCATAAATAGTAAATGTGTATCTACATTACGGAAGAGTATTTCAAAATCTTTCGTCACGTCTATTCATTCCAAAAGAATGAGTTTCAAACATTCCCCTTTCAAATGCAATACTTCACAGTCGTGAACAGCATGCAATAAGCAGTATGCTCATTGCATGCAGTTATAATATTCTGATAGGCATGATTGTGTCCAGGAATTGTGTATGACAAACAATAATCATATGAGAAGATTTGTGGAAAATTTAGAAATCATGTTTACAAAACTGTAGAAATTGTATGGATTAACGGTCATGCAGGAATTGAGGGAAATGAAATTGTGAATAAAATGGCGAAGAAAGGAGGTGTTCAAGGAAGAAATGTTATATCACTGGCAGGAATTATACTCTGGATTAACTTCTGGTCAGAGAAATAGGATAATTCAGGAGAATCCGCTGAAGTATCCGTGGTATATATATGAAATCAATGAAAACTTCATCAGAGTAATCTGCAGAATGGGAACTAGGCACGCAATGTACCCAGAATATAAATTCACAATAGGATTAGCTGAAAATCTAAATTGCTCATGTGGAAAAATTGATACGTTAGATCATCTAAATCTAGAATGTATTGAAAATAAAGAACATATTGATAACCTATACGAAATACTGAAAAGTGAAAATATGATATTCCCAATAAGATTGGAAGAATTTCTAATCATTAGAAAAAATACAAATCTTTTTAAAATTCTATTCGAATATATCAAAAAAGTTAATTCGGAAATATAATTTCAGTGAGCATGTACAGAGTGTTCCTTAAACACATGCTAATATTCAAGGAGGTAATTCTTAGACCCATTTTAAGAAAAAAACTTCCTATGGACGTATGTCCTAAACGCCTTAACTTTTGAGATACAGGGTGGCAAAGTTTTCAAAAATAATCAGTTTTTTAATAATAACTGAGATAATTTTGTAGACATCTTTGGCATATTTGGTACATATGTTCCATGCCTCAAGGCGCATTTTTTGATGTACACAAATTTGTATTTTTTCAAACAGTGGCATCTCTACGGGTTTCGCATTGAATATTTGTGAGGAAAAAGTACGACGCCAATGATTTCTTTTCAAAATAAAATCATTTTTAAAATCCTCATTCATTTTTCAGAAAATTTGATCTCCTGGTATTTCTTTGTCCGACGCCTGATTTTCACTCAAAAAAATAAAAATCGACAGAAAGCAAATTAAGAAATTAGATCAATTCTAAAATGAATGAGAATCTGAAAATTGCTTCATAACGCATTACCAATTCCCTAATAATATTTGAAAACATAATTTGCAAAAAAAAAAATTTTTCACAAAAACGAGTTTCATTTTATTTTTTGACAGTAAGTCTAAACGAATAGCACAAATTTGTTAATTAGTAATAATACCAAAACTGATTATAAAAATTGTTGGAAGTGGCCACCTGCACTTAGTATGCATGCTTCCGCCCTTCTACGCATGGAATTACGCACCCGTTTAAATATTGCCGGCGTATTTCGTATAGTTTTACACGAGGCAACTATTCGCTCTCCTAAATCTTCTAAAGTATTAACGGGAGTTTTATACACAAGAGTTTTATAGTGACCCCATAAAAAAAAATCTAAACTGTTGAGATCGGGGGATCTTGCTGGCCATTGCTGAGGTCCTCCGCGACCTATCCAACGATTAGGATAAACTGTATTCAAATGGTTTCGGACAACTACACTGAAATGAGCAGGGGCGCTATCGTGCATGTACCATATTCGATTCCTTAACGTAAGTGGCACATCTTCCAATAACCCAGGTAAGTCTTCTTCGAGAAAGTGTAAATAAGAACGACCATCAAGGCGTCCTAGTAGGAAATATGGGCCTATTAGATGATCACCTATAATTCCTGCCCATACATTAACCGAAAATTGGTGTTGGAAATGGGTTTCTGTTATTGCATGGGGATTTTCTTCAGCCCACACATGCTTGTTATGGAAATTTTGAATGGCATTCCGAGAAAAATTTGCTTCGTCTGTGAACAAAATTTGTGTCTCAAACTGCGGATTTACTGCAATACTTTGTAGATACCACTGACTGAAGTTCACACGCTGTGGAAAATCTCTGGGGAGTAATGCCTGCACTCTTGAAATATGGTATGGGTATAACAAAAAATCAACCAAAATACGCCAAACAATTTGATGACAAATATCCAGAGTTCTAGCGATCTTCCTCGTACTCGTCTCAGGATGTTCCTCAATTTCTTGCAGCACCCCTTCCTCAATTTCAGGAGTTCTTACTACACGAGGTCTACCTTCCGGAGTCCCTTTCTTGAAACTACCAGTTTCCCCAAGTCGACGATGAATATTTGAAAAGGTTCGGCTATCTGGTAAGGCACGATTAGGATATCTTTCCTGATAAATGCGCCTGGCTTCTGTTGCATTACCATCGGCAAGGCCATATACGTAACGCATTTGCGCCATTTCCGCATTCGTATAATTTACCATATTTACTGATATTCAGAAAAACAGCGGACTACCAAAATAACTTCAATAACACTTCAAAATCAATCAAAACGCGCTGTGACAGTTTTTAACACCAACACCTTACTTTAAACCAACATCAATATTAGCTACTGACGTTTGTACATACAGAGAATTCGTTTTTAATTGCTATGGTGGGTACGCTGTTTTTGCTGCTTTTAATCTTTAAAAGAAATCACATATCGACAAACTCCATATTTCCAAGAGGTGACAACAAACAAATAACTTTCAGATCCTCAATTATTTTGCAACAAATCTGATCTCTTAGTTTGCTTTCAGTCGATGCACGATACCGCATCAGATTTTTAAGGAATTCATCCAACCAATCAAATGTTCTCAAAAATGTATGGAGATTTTAAAAATATTTTTTAATTCAAGATAAAGCAGTGGCATAGTATTTTTTTCGCCAAAAATATACATTTCAAAACTCGTACGTACGCCACTGGCAGAGAAAATTAAGAAAATTGTACATCAGAAAAGCGTCTTGAGGCATGGAACATATGTACCAAATATGCCAAAGATGTCTACAAAATTATCTCACTTATTATTAAAAAACTGATTATTTTTGAAAACTTTGTCACCCTGTATCTCAAAAGTTAGGGCGTTTAGGACATACGTCCATAGGACGTTTTTTCCTTAAAATGGGTCTAAGAATTACCTCCTTGAATATTAGCATGTGGTTAAGGAACACCCTGTATATTGTAGAAGAATAAAACTAACAGGATTACCAGCTAGCCTATATGTCGCGTTCTGTCACGTCCCAAACGAATGTAAATCCGTTCGTATAGTGTTATGTGAGTATAAGAAAAACAGAAAGAATAAAAATAGTAAAAAAAGGAAAAAAAATGAACAAATTAAAAAAAATTAAAAAAGAGAGAAAAAATTAAAACTACCAGAGAAAAAAATGTGTATATATTTAAATTTCTAGATAACTCACACAAAACAAAAAATAAAAAAAATTAAAATTAAAAAGAAAAGTTGAAAAAAATGAAGGTAAATTTTCGTTTTGAGGACACCCGGCAATTTTGAAAACATTTTTGCGTGTACTTACGTTTTTTAATGTGTAGATTACGAATCCGAAAGGAAAAAGCGGCACTCCTCCTTATTTACAAAGTTACGGCCCTTCAAAGTTCTGAAAAGGGCAACTTTTCAGCCTTCTTTTTAACAAAATAAACTATTTAAAAACACAAGTATCTATTCACTAGGTCACCTCTACACCTCATTCCTCCTTCTTTGACACTTTTAACTTCATAACTTAACGCATCAAAATACGTAAGTACACGCAAACATTTTTTCAAAATCGCCGGGTGTCCTCAAAACGAAAATTCACCAAAATGAAAATGAAAACAAAAATTGAAAAATGAATTAAATATTAAAAAAAAAAAGAAAAAAAAAACAACTTATTAGGACTAACCAAATACAAACTTTTAGAACTGAATAAGAATGTATTATAAATCTAGAAAATATCAAAATATTATAGAAATTTCACATGTTGAAATAGAATGGCGAATTGGTTTTACCAAAGCCATTTAAAGTCATCACACAAACACACACACACACACAAATAATGTTTATTACTGATTTAGGTACTATATGATCCGACATTGTCACATATAATTTCTCGTATATCAGCATAACGTAGCATAAAGCACATCAGCATAAGGTAGCAGTATCCAATAGTTTGTTCTACAGACTATTGAGCATAACAATGTCAGTAAGTAATTTTCAGAGAGAACTGAGTTTTATCATATAAATCGCTGTCAACAACGGTTACAAGGTAGATATTATCGACTCCATTATTTCTAAAAAACTACCGAAACAAGTCTATCCAACTACAAGAAATAATGATGAGAAGAAAGACTTGGACGTGGCTAACAGAATCAATCATATTGTGACAAATTTATTAAAAACAATAAATACAAAACATCAGTGTCGAATAGATTAGGAGTATATAAGTTGACCTGTGGTTCTTGCCCAAGACTTTATATTGGCCAAACCGGTAGAACTTTTCCCAAAGGATAACAGATATTACGAGTAGTTTTTTTGAAAGACAAGACTATTTCCATATATGCAAAATATCTTTCAGCAAAAGGTGAAAAGTTCAACCACGACTATAAAGTTTTATATTTGAAAGAGAGGTTTGGAATTAAATCTTGTGGAATGCTTGGAAATCAATAGTTTTGGGAATTCTGAGAATTTACTGAATGACCAAATGAGTTTGAATAATTTTTCTGTGTTGGATCTTGTTTTATTTAATGTTGAAACTAGTAACTAGTTTATTATATGTTCATTTAATGACATTGTGAAAGTTTTGTATTATATAAAGCACTAATAAGGTATAAGTTAGTCAGTATAAAGTTATTGTAAAGTGAACCACGTGTTGCTGATTTGTAAACCATCCAATGAAATTCTCACAATCAAATGTTATGGATTCTCATCAAGTATCGGCCAATTCCATCACATAATTCAATGATTCATGTCTGAATGATATTGAGAAGTAACGTCTTTTCATGAGCTTATGTAGTTGAATTTGTGACAATTCTTTCATTTTCTTTGATCATGACAATGACGTTAGCAGTTGTTCTAATTGTTTTTTATATTAGGAGACTTCAGTGATGCACATTATATTGGTGGACCAAACTGTATACAATCTTGTAATGCGGTACTATTATCAAATAGTACCTTGAGTCTCTAACGAAAGGACGGATCAATACTTTCACACACAGCCAGGCTATGTTTGTGGCATGGATGAACCCAAAAACTTTATTCGTACTGGTCTGAAAATAAGACCCGAGAATACCTAAGGTATTCTCGGATAAGGCTTGGAATACAGCTTGTCAAATGTAGGAAGCACTTTCTGCATTTCGTTATGGTCCCGCCCACTAGATGTGCGTTCGTGCCCACTCTCGGTATGAGAGCGAGAGAGATAAATAATTCTCGGGTCTTTTACTAGATTCGACAAGCTGTACCTGCTTCTATCCCAAACGAACAATAGTTTTATAATTCATTTCGTAGAAAGACATTATAAAACTATTTCTTCCAGAAATGTTTTTTATAAAACAGCTACAAGCAGGATATTGGCACCCTTTTATAAAACATAGTATTTGTTGATATTTCACAATGAACAATACAACACAGTTTCATAAACATTTCAGCAGTTACTATGAAATTTTTCTAATTCTCTTAAAAAGTAGTTTTATGAAGATACTTGTTATACAATTCATAAGAGTTATGTGAAATATAATATAAATTTATAATATAATATATAAATATAATATAACATATAATGCAGCCTAAAAAGATAACTGTAAAATAAAAAAGTGTTCAAAATGTTTTCTTAAAGGCCCAAGAAGTAACTTTCTCATTTCATATTGGACACTAGGAAAATATGATAGATGTTCACCAACTGAAAACTAACATTCAGGATGAAATTTAATAATTTCACTTTTATACTCATAAAACTTTTAAAGACATTGTTTGTGCTTCGAAGATTGGTATTTTAACTGTGAATTAAATTTTATTGACAAATATATAGCATATTATTAGCAAAGTTCAAGTGAGCCACTCATTTATCAATATTTTCGGAAAAAAATATTAATTATTCACAAATTCACCCTATCAACGTATTAATTTCACAGTCGCAAACTCAACTCAGTTTATTCTTGATAAAATAATTTTATAATATCTATGTACTTTTCAGCTGTGAATATATGTGCGTTATTTCATATTTTAAACTCATCTAATTCCGAATTGCTACCATTTTAAAATGGCGTCGTTCTATAAAATAATTTGGTGTCATTAGCAAGCATTATAACGTATTTTTAGCTACTATGTTACCCCTATAAAACTGTTAAGAAACACTTAGTTCTAGGAGTTATGGTATTGTGGTAGAGTCTGACAAATTTTAAAGCTTTGGATTTGTACAAGAGTGTTTCTATGAGGTTAGGATTTTTGGAAAAGTATTATGCATCGAGATGTTTTGGTTAGAAAGCTGCTTGTATCGATTACATAAAGGCTGAATTACGATGAAGTTTTGAGCTAGTGATTTGACGGTAAATATACATGGTGCTTGAATTAAATCTTTTCCTGTTTGGCATTATTAGCTATAGTTATCGGACAGCAAGTCAGATGAAACTGACAAACTATACTTCATTACACGACCTCTTCAATCAATGTCAGCTGGTTCTTCTCAAATGCTGCATTCGCGGAAGCAATATGATTTTATAACAGTTATTTCATTCACATATAGTCTGTGGGTATACTTGAAGACTGCCTATAAATCAAATCATCTAAAGGAACAATTCGTTCAGGTCAGTCTCAACTCCCTACACGAAGGGCGTTGGATTATATCCGACAGGTGTCAGTGCAGGATTCTCCACTGAAGTTATTCCTGCATATGCTCTTGGCAATACAACTGCAGCAATAGATTTTCAATTGCAGACCGACTTGCAGACCGATTTCGGGCTATTTGACCACTCGTCGGTACAAGGTAGTGTCCATCATCAACATAAAGTCGAATTCCTTCAAAGTATCATTCGTCGAACTAGCTTGAAGCGGACAACAAACAACAGGTTTGTCATCGTCATATCTGCCTGTGAACGAGGTAACCAACCGCATATCCGAAATTTGACAAATTCCTCGTTTAAGGACAGAAAACTTTTCACATAAAGTCAGTGGGCAAACTTGAAGACTGGCTTTGAATCAAATCATCTAAAACAACAATTCATTCAAGCCAGTCTTAACTTCCTACATTGTATGTTAGTTAATTGACTGACACCTCCCCTGGCTAATACCACGAAAGGCGTTGGATTATATTCGACAGGTGTCAGTGCAGGATTCTTTACTGAAGTTATTCCTGCATATGCTGTTGGCGATACAACTGCCGCAATAGATTTTCAATTATTTTAACACACTTTCAGACTGGTTTCGGGCTGTTTGGCCACTCGGCAGTGCAAGGTAATGTCTATCATCAACATAAAGTTGATGCTTTCCTATAATTCAAAATCGAATTACTGCCGAGTATCATTCCTCGAACTAGGCTGAAGCGGACAACAAACAACAGGTTTGTCATCGCCCTCTCTACATGTGAACGAGGTAACCAATCGCATATCCGGCATATCCGGATATGCGGCACCTGTCAGATATAATCCAACGTCCTTCGTGGTATTAGCCAGGGGAGTAGTTGTTTTCTGATTAGTGTCAGTCCATTATCCTACAGTGTAGAGAGTTGAGACTGGCTTGAACGAATTGTTCCATCAGATGATTTGAGTTATTTTATTTTTTGGAATTTCAGTAAATATACCATACTATGATAATACGATAATGAAAACAAAATTGTGTTTGAAAGCATTCCAATAAAATAATTTCATAAAAATTACAGAAAGCAGTTATAAAATAAGTTCGAAATAATTTTATGAAGATCAGATAAACCTCGGAGAGGTTTTTTTTAAACCCACCCCCTGTCATCAAACCGGAGTTTATTTTGCCACGGAATTTTTGAATCAATCGAGTTAACACTTTTTATATCGATATTTAAGATTTAATTATGGATTTTATAATTGTGTTGTATATATTTTCATTTAGTGCAGCTAAAAGCACTGTTTTATTAGTTGGAAACGAAACATTCGGGGAAAGTAAATTATCTAAGAAATCCGTTATAGGAAAATAAGTTTTATAAGTTAGTTGTCAAAATGTTTCATTCATAATTTCGTAACTATTATATAACGGTTTTTCAATTTTATTGTATAAACGTTTCTATGACAAATTTATAAAACACTCATCACCTACAACTGTATTGTGTTCATGGCTCATTTAATGTAATCAATTGGCATTTTGGGACTGATTACAGAATACCAACAAAATGAAACTTTTGCTGCACCATGAAATTATGAAATAATTTTGCTGGTTTGGACACTCAATCGTAATTTTTTTTTCGGTAACTTATGAACTGAGAAACCATAAAGATTCGCATTTAAAATATATCAGATAATTTATGATACTGTAAAATCGACAATAATGTTTATAGTTCAGTGAGATACTATTATTTCACAGTTTGTCAACAATTGTGAACTAATTTATTCCGTTTATAATAGGTGGGGTTATGATACATGAAAAACTACCAGCATTCATGTATCTGAGGCATTAGTAACCCATCTTGATTTGTAAGTAATAGAATCATTTATTTTTCTGATTGATTCGGCCGTTACTCGATGAAGATCCATAGTAATTTCAAAAACTACACTAGCGAAACATGTTGTGATATATTTTTCAAATGAAGTTTGTGGAGATCAAATCGTGAGGTTTAGTTTTTGAAAAAAAAAGAATCATTTATATTTGAAATCGAAACCAACAAAGAAACAGATACAACATAAACGATTTAGTAGCCAGTATTATAATATTTTTTTTGATATTTCGCTTCACACACCACTGAAGAAATACTTTAATGTACCAAACGCCTTGATAGTATTGTCAAAAAACTGCGGAAAAAGTTATCAAAACACTTTCATAGTATATCTCGTGAAGAACTGACTGTTGACAGCAAAACCTCCAATACTTGTAGCTTCTCCAATACACAAATTGCCAATTTTCAGTCAGTGTGGATGATGTATTTACATGTCACATTACATGTTACAATTAATCAACACTTGTTAGTTTCCTATACATTGCTTTATAATTATCTCGCTAAAAAAATCAGATATGATTTATTAGCAACGCCACTGATTTCTTGAAAGCTAACTAGATGGTGGCAATAGGATTGAGAATCAAATAATTAGTGTTTGTTAATGCTCATTAATCATTACAACAAAAATAAAAGTCCGCAAATGCATATGCGCGTATATCTATGTATTCCAAGAAGTCAAGATACATGAATCTTCTTGGCTAAACAATGTTCGTGCAAAAATCATAAAACGAGATATTATAGGTGACCGGTGATTAAAATTCAAGCTGCGCACGGTTAATTTACGAGATTCAATCAATAATTTCCGACACTCGCTCTTAACGGATATTCTATTGAATAATATATCTACTGATCCTTCCATTGATATTGTTAACAATTTGAAGTAATCAACAATTCTTCATCGTGTGGAAAAATTACAATTTCATTGTACAATGCCTACTTAAGTAACCTGAGTGGCATTATAAATGAAAATTCATTAGGCCTACTTGAACTTTGCTAGGTTTCACTTCACCACATTCTCTATTTCGATTTGAATTGATATTAAATCTCTTTGATACTCCATTATACGGGTACCTTATTATAGTTGAAACTATATGTGTATATGGAGAAACCTCAGTAAATTGTTAAAATAAAAAAGTTGTCTTCAAAGAATTATTCAAATTCATTCGATGTGACTACTCTGATCAGACCCAAATAGATATCGTTCAATCCTTGAATTGTTTTTTCAGAACAGTTTTTAGTGAATCTTCAACATACGAGCCCATTGAATTTCGTTTATCCATCACAAGATATGTGGAATTATGCTAATAAACCAGCATTCAAATTTGAGTCTGTGTGTGGGTATCTGGTAAACGATAAAAGTTGATTGCCAAGATGCTAAGTTGATTGTTCCGGAATACTATCAGATGATAGCGAGTTATTTTTTCATTTCGTGGATGTACGAGTTCAATGCATCCCACTGATTTTCGGACTAATTGGAAATCTATTTGAACTTTGCCACTGGAATCTCAAATGTAAGATTAGAATATTGTTACGTTTTTACCCGTGGGTTGACCAATAATTGACTACACTGAATAATCCAACTTTACTTTATTTCACTTTAACTACAACAAACACTCCAACTAAAACTTCAACTATTATTTGAATGTCTATCACCTTACTGAATCACTTCGCGAACCGCACTGTAACGTCCACTTGACTGTGTCGATATCCTCGCGGCTAGTGTTTTTATATCGTAATCGAATGCAGTAGAAATTTCACCGCAGTTCCGTAAAAATCGGTAGCATTATCCTCGCTGCTTCTAGAGTGGTAGGGAAAAATCGTATATTCGCGCGCTCTTAGCTACGTCACCACTGGTTTATGGCTACCAGTGGCGGCCGGCGTTATTTTCTTTCGGGTATGATTTACAACAACATGTTCATGAAATTTTCATATGTGGTATTGTTCAACTTTGTTCAACCCCATTTTCGAAATTTTACAACCAAACCTGTACTATTCGTTGCAGTCACACATTATATAGTCATGAGTTTTTTTCCTGACATGAAAATTTCTGTGAAATTCATCAATAGCCAGTCGAAAACAAAGTATAGTATATATTGAAATGAATAATGAATGATACAAGAAACTCAAAATGAGAATATATCAACAACATTACATAGAAAAATCTGCTATTACTTTGAAGATCATGTAATAAGGGATCTACACTCGATATTTTTCATCAAATGAACCAAAATTCTTCTTGAGGCGAATCATGGAGGATTTATCAAAGAATAAACTCCACTAATTTCTAAACTTCATTTCAATATACCTATATCTCACTTCAAGAAGTGAGAATGATCCGTATTCATCTTTCATTTTTCATATCTTCCGATGGTTTCTGTTTTTATTTATTTTTTTCATTTTCCCACGGGAGACCATAACCCTGAAATGTCTATTGAGAAATGCAAGTTTTTCTTGAACTCTCGAAGGAAAGGAAACAGATTCACTGAAAAAAGTAGTCTTGTGATAGCAACCCAATTCAGATATTTGTCGATTTATTCATTCTAAATTAAGTGTTAACTATTTTTTGAGTATAAGATATGGTGTAAAACGAGAATATTTCTCTGCTTCGAGTGGTTGTGGTAGCAATAAATATGATATACCCGACTAGTTGATGCCTGCAAATTCATTCACATGGACAATCACAAGGACCCAGACTTTTCAACAGCAAATAACTTTGATTTATTGAAAATTCATTTCACAAACTATAAATATAGTAAACCAAAGTTTCAGCAAATCAATGGAATAGTATTTTGAAAGTACTTATTTTCTAAAACAAATGCTTAATGTGATCATTTAAATTGATATAACTTTTTAACGTATGAACCAATTCAAATAAATCATATATTGCGTACTTGATGAAGCTGTCCAGAATACATTAACGAGAACCTCAACCATATCAGTTGAGCCGTATTTGAGATTAGCCCGCATAGATAAACACAAAAACAGATACAATTTCTAACAATCATTGTTTTGGGTTTTATCGCGTTACTTAAGACCCGATAATTATATTTTTCTCAAATGTCCTCCATATACAGACAGCGTATATGCCTACTTTCTCTGTCATAGTGTTACATCAGCTTGTTGTTTAAGAAGAAGAATATATTTATTGAAATAGGTAACCCCAATATACAATATTATATAAAACATATTACTAACATTATATAGAAATTGAAAATAATTATAAAAAACTTAAAATGCAGATATAGTTCAAAATTGAAAATAAAAAAATAAAAATTTCTTGTTTGAAAAATAATGACATATGCTATTGAAAATACATTGCCATATAAGTGCAGCTCCAATACAATGATAAATAGAAGAAAACAACATACAACATACATAAATTGTAGATATAGTTCAGAATTGAAAATAAAAAATATACTCTTCTAGTTTGGAAAATACCGACATATGCTATTGAAAATACATTGCAATATAGGTGCAGCTCCGATACAATGATAAGTAGAAGAAAACAACATACAGATACTATATTTATTAATATTATCTTTCCAAGTTATTCTATCTAGCATTATGGATGGATTTCAATAACTGTTTTTTAAAAATACTTAATGGTGGACTAGATTTAATTACAATTAATTCAATTACAATTACATTTGGTAATTTATTGTATGCATCAAACCCTTTGAATAATAATTCATGGCACTTCTACTAATTGTTCCGCATAAATGCAAATTAGTATGATTTCTTGTGGCATATTTGTGTACTTCTAAATTTTAACCAACAAATTCAGAAAAATATGGAAGTGTTAAGTTATTCAGAATTTTATAAATGTCATAGTTAGGTAATACAACCCTGAAGAAACTGGTAGCCACCGCTAAGTTTGTAACATGAATCTGATTTCCGTGAATCTATTCACTTTTAGAACAATTCGCATACGTCGATTTTGAAGTTTTTGTAATTGAGATGTTTGATTTAGATTAAACAAGAAAATAATAGAAGCACAGTAATCAAAATGTGGTTAGATAATCGCATTGTATACAGTGATTTCAGACTGAGTGGATGAATTACCAGAAGTTCTTGCGAAGAAATATAGTTTTTTAGATATTTTTTACATATACAATCGAGATGATTGCCAGAAAGTAATGAATAACCCAACAGGAATCCACGATATTTGATACACGACACAATTTCAATTATTCATTATCGATTTGTAGATTTACTTCATTTGAATCAAGGTTGTTCCATTCATATTTTGTTGTCAGATATAATATCCCAAGGACATTGATAACTAACAAAATAATTTTATCACAGTTTTCGAAAGCACGTTATTTGGTAACATCCCGACGCCGAAGGCGGAGGGATGTTACCTAAAATAACGTGCTTGAGGAAGTTGTGATAAAATTATGAGTTATTTATCAATGTTCGAGGGATATTCGGTGAGAAAATTTTTTGCAATTCGAACAAAATTATTTATTGAACACACAGTTATTAAAAGAACAATTCGTATAATGATATTCCGTTGATCTTGCTGTATTTGCCTCTGTTACTGCATACTATTGACAGTATTTTTTGGTGTATTTTCTTCAATGATTTTGTCAATTGCCGCATCATTTTGAACACCAAAGCGAGGAAGTGACATTTTCGAAATGAATTGAATTACTGAAATGTCAAACAACTTTATTGTGTTGGTTGCTTAGCAATGTCATGACATAAGTGATAACTACCCGTGAAAACTATCCATGGGTAGTTATCAGTGTAATGGTGGTTTCATTGGTTATTTCGACACACATGACTAGAAATAGACAAATTTGATAGGATAATTTTTTTGGCAAAAAATTTTCAGTGTAATGATGGTTTCATTGGTTATTTCGACACACATGACTAGAAATAGACAAATTTGATAGGATAATTTTTTTGGCAAAAAATTTTCAGTGTAATGATGGTTTCATTGGTTATTTCGACACACATGACTAGAAATAGACAAATTTGATAGGATAATTTTTTTGGCAAAAAATTTTCATAATTATTTCTTTAGTTTTCATTTTATTCAGTTTCAATTTATTTGCCATGAGGCATTCATTTACATCCTTTAATGCGGCATTCATTCCATCAATAGCTTCATCTAAGCTTGTTCATGAAGAAGGTTTCCATTTTAACCTGAAAAATATAATTTTGAAAATTACAGAACAGATCGAAATATTCGAGAGTATGCGAAAGTATTCCACAACCTTCCAGAACTCCCGGAATATTTTTGAATGTTCAGGAATAACCTGAAATATTCACAAAAATCCTGGAACAACTTCCCTATCCCCCATTAATGAAAAAGGTTCCCGTTTTTACCTGAAAGGCGTGCGTTCAAAGACTTGAAGGCTATGATTTCCGCCTTCTACCATTCGAGAGAATTCAAGTGCATTTCACAACATTGCAGAACTTCCGGAGTAATCTGGAATCAGCCTGGAACATTCTGGATCATCGTGGAATGATCAAGGAAGGTATAGGGCGCGGTAACCCTATCAAAGGAAAAATAATCATGTTTTTACCTGGGGTGTGTCTTTTGAAAGATATAAGGATGTGAAATTTCGCCCACTAGAAACTTCTATGACGATCCAGAACATGCGGTAATAGGTATAACTATCCCAAATCAACTCTCGGAAAGAAGCCGGGTACCCGGCTAATAAATGACTTTTGATTTTTCTGAAATCCTCTCAATCAAATGTTCACAACTATCACACACAAAACCAAAATGCGACCTTGATCCCTATCAAAATGATTCACCATGTAAAATCGCAATTGAAATCTTTCTTATCACACGCTTATATTCATTTTCTCGCGTGATAGTTCCAATTTTGCGATAACTTCTAAGGTATGATTTTAATTGTATGGTGTATAACACATGAAAGGCATGCGCATGAAAATACCGTATTCATTTGATAAGGAGTAATATCATTTCCGTCTTAATCACTATCTATTACCATAATATATGTGTCCATCATTTCAGGCATTGAAATTGGGTATATTGAGCATATGCCATCGCGAACTTTTTCATAGGCTGTGACATTTCATTTTGCCACTTTTCATTACAAACTGTTTGCGGGGCAATCTGAACACGAATGAAACATTTTTGTCAATGTTTACTCTTAGATTGTATGATACCAATTTTTCAAATTTCTGTTTATTATTTCCACAGATTTAATATTCTCCTGAGTAGTCTGCAGCAGTACTCCGTAAATTATAACTGAAATTTTGACAGCTATTTAAATCCCATATCAATTGTTTATTTTGTTGATTTTTTTCATTTCACGGTTAAGCAGCCACAATAACGCATGCATTCTTTTCCTTTTATAGTCATAGTGATCAACGTGAAGTGAGAAGTAAGGTAAATACAAGGATATTCATCCACATCTGCGGGAATGTCATACTTAGAGTCGGTGGACGACCTCAGGGTACATGTTTGAATGGATTGATGAAACAGGTGACATCAATGAACTATCAAGATGAATAAACTTCTGAAGAAGCCAGCCAGTCGTGCTGGCTAAACGTTAGGATACAGTTCCAAACCACGACGGCCTTTAAACCCGAATGAAGATCGCAACACTGAAAATCTCGGCCGCGAAAACCTTAACCAATTCAACAAATTCAAAAATATTCAGACACATTGAAAAAAAATAAAGCGAAATCAAGCTTGCGGTCGACTTTGTAATTTTGGTCGAATCAAAGTCAAGCTTGTAGTTGATGTTGAGTTCCAAAATGGAAAACAGTTCTTGAACAGCTGGCTAGAATATCGGAGCATCTAAATCAAATATAACTGCTCATCAAGATTGCCAAAATCCTGGATCGCATATCAGGGAAGAATAAAGACGAAAATCATTGGCTTATTGATGATTCTATTTTGTTACTGATCAAATTGATGAATAGTCCTATCGAGGAAACAGATTTCTTTTATATTTACTCTCTGATACTTTTTTATTACATTGGATGGATTGTTCTGGTATCTGTAGAGTGGGGAGGGTGAGTGTAGATTCACAGCACTTAGGCCACATGTGATCCATTGTACATCCTCCCGAGGAGTTGTCCTTCTAGGTCATCGTCCATCCTGTCCTTTCCAGGAAGGTGGACAGGTCACTAGGAAACATCTCCTTTATATTGGCAGGTGTAGGCCAAGACTCACCGAACACACACACTCTCTTTGGAAACCTTGAGTTGTCTCACAGTGGCCTCCGCGAACGTTTTGGAAGGTGTAGTGATATTACTGCGCGACTTCTTCAACCTTCTTGGGGTTCCTTCCGTGGAGGTGCACAAGTGAGAGAGCTTTCCTGCAGGGGCAACCAGTTCCTTGCCTTTATTCGAAGCGGAGCTGTTGGCGCCCGACACAGAAAGTGCCCTTGCTGTTGGAGGTGATCTGCTATATCCAGCCTCATTCCAAACGGTAGATTGGGGTGGTCATTTTTGTTCATCTCCAGCCACCGCCTCAGATTGAGGTGAACACTTCTGTCCAGCCTCGGGATAGGATTTTGTTTTTGTTGTTTCTGTTGTTTCATTGTTTCACCTCTGGCGGAGCTACGCATTACCAAAGGTAGGCTGATTACAATGAGGTTTCGCCCGGTTCCCCAAGGGGATCGTTCATGACCGCATATCACGCTGCGGCCATTCAGCTGTCGGCACGGTTCCTTACACATCAGTTTGGGTAGGCTGGTCCATAGTGGTATATTTTGCAAAGGCTTTTGGGGGGTTTAAGTTCCCTTCACCTTACTTATTTCTACCTCTGACCAGGAGTCCGGCGACCTCGTCCATGAGGCCACATTGGCATCCCGGACAGGGCCTTCAGTCCCCTGGCCATTCTGTAATGCAGTCTCATGCATTACAGAATGCATCGAAAGTTGTAGATGGTGTGAAGTCAGTTGACATTTGAAGTTCCAGTAGCAATGTATAAATCGACTTTCAATATCTTTCCGAAGGATGAAGTGCAGGCAAAAAATGAGATTTATATCAAATGTTTATGTTTTCCCGCATATGTCTGAAACAACCAGAATATAATCGATTCCAATATCACGCTAATTTTACAGAATTTTAATTTCATACTATTCACAAGATGACTATGGATTCAAATTTTCGATTGAAAAAATGATATGCGATTTTTCAGAACTCTGAGAGAAATGTATATTCTCCAAGATAAATTACAATTTGAATTATATTTTTGACTGCCGTACTGTCAACATGAACAACGTTTCTATTGGGATTGAAATGCGTTAAGCCGTTAATGCATTTGTCTTTGATGTCAACAAAATGCCATTTGATGTTATTTCAAATAAGTGAGAACACCGCACTTTCTTGTTCGAATCACCTTGTAGTCGGATATCGTACTATACATAATCGTTAAAGAATTTTAAAACAATGAAGTTCAGTCTCGAGAAAGCTCCTGTTTCTCATCATTCATTGCTTGTCTCCATACAATGCAGTCGAAGGTAGGCATGGGAAAGTTTCCGCTAACATAATCTTGGAGCGGCATCCCACAGAGTAGCCACTGCTCTCATGCATACCATATATCCCTGTCTAACTTTCTCAATGTTCATCCCGTTTTTCAGAGTATCAGTTCATCCGGTGTATATAAGGTGATTCTTCGAAAATCGGTAAGATAATCGTAGGGTGCGCTTTCGAAATGATGCGTGGATTTATTATTAGTTGATAAACAATACAAAATTTTACTATTCTCACATCTCATGAACTCTGTTTCCGAAACGGGAATTTCAGTTCTAAAAAAGGAATGTACTAGTATGTGAATCTGTTTATTTTGTTTTTCAAAAGAAAATCGGTGACTGTATAATACAGTTCCATCTCAATTAGGTAGTTCTTCAGAGTTTTTGCGAAATTGCTAACAAACTTCGTATGTATTTATTATATGATAATAATACTTCATTTCTATAAAGACAATCTTAGAGTTGTATAGGCAACACAATGAAATAAAGATACTGAAAATAATAAATATTAAATTGAATGAAGCGATAGTAAAATGAGTACAAAGCTAAGAATTATAAGTGGATAACAGTGTATAACAAAAATATTGAGTTGACACTGCTTCCACCTTGCGCTACATGTGAATACATGTATTCACATGTATCCACATACATGTGAATACACGTTCTTCTAGATTTCTTTTTGATAACTTCAGTCCATTATTCATTTTTTGTCTGAGATATTGAAGGTTGATTGTTTCAATGTTGATATATGTATAAAGTATTTTTTTGATTGCAGAACTGCATCCCTTCTACACAAAATTGATATTAGGAAACTCTGTCTCACAATATTTTATTTGGGATTTTCCTTTCTGGTTATCTCCCATTTTTTCGGTGGTATTTTTATTGGCATCGGTCCTTTCACTTGATGTTTCATGTATTTTTTGCTGATGGTACTTTTTCTTCTGACATTTGCTAGCATTCCACAGACTTTTTGTTGTGATTGGTTTTTCAATAAACCAGCAAACTGATTTTTTCATTCAATAGACATTTATTTATTGATAATATAGTATATTTTTCATCTTTTTCTTGAAAGATTGACTTCAGAAGACTAATTTCTTAAATCATACGTCTGATTTCATCACTAATTGATATGGAATAAGTCCAAAGACTAACTTTGAGCTTGAGGTATCATATCACCATTTTCACAACAAATAATACTTTCAAACAACTTCTGTGGAAAACATTTCCACAAGTAATGCATGCTGCCACTGTAACTTTTCGTTTTGTACAACATTTGAAACATTTTTCAGAGAGATCTTTATATGACTTCTCGCTGGCAGCATATGAATATTTATATCTATATTTGTATAGTAAACACTATGACCATGAATTTACTTTTTTTGAATGGAATAAGTTGAACTGACCTTGAACAGGATAGAATAACAATGTTTTCTCGAAGAATCTGAATACTTTTCCCGATGTACCGTATTAGGAATCACACGTTAAAAGGTAAGACCTTGTTAGTTTTTAGCTCGCACAAGTTTCTCAACTTCTGAGAGTTGTCGTTCGTATGGGGGCGACAGCTGATTAACGGAAAAACACATTTTATAAACAGAGGTTCAACTGGAAACTTCGATGTTCCATATATAAGTAGCGAAAACAGCCAGATTTCCGTAATTTTCAAGGACACTACTGCAGACATCACCTACTGGTATGCCTAACATGATACTGATGAACTTTTTTCGATATATAAAGATTTGAGTGAGGTCTTTACATGATTCCCATACTACTATATCATATTTGACAGCCGACTTAAAGTTTGCATAGTAACTACCCTTCATTACATTGATATCAATTTGTTTTCCCTGAGCTCTGATTGCATAGGTGATCGAAAGCAGTTTTTCTAATGGGTGATGTATTTGATCTGACCCACTCAAAGTATCGTAAAGGCGATGATAACTCCCCTTACGAAGACGCCATCGGAATCGACAGAAGACTCAATCTTCGAATATCAAAGATAAACGAGGCTCTCCAACGCAATCAGTTGCAAAGCCAAGCCACAAATGAGATTCGTTCTCTGTTTTCACAGCAGCTTTCACAGTAAGGCAGATGGATAAACTTGAGATCTAACACTAGACAGCGTTGTTTCGATTCACCAAGTCTCATCAGTGGTGCTTGACTAAACCACTGAATTATCCCAACAGGAACAAGTCTGAAAGTCTGTATCGTCTTCATAAATACTTGTGAAGTTGATAAGTGTACAGCCATACTGTGCGACTTCCTGGATATTGCCATGGCCTTTGATTCTGTTAATCATTTTCAGTTATAATGTATATTCTGACCCCTCAATTAGATGTAAATAATAACACTATATCACTTAGGATATTTTCAGATATTGCTGTTATACAAGTGGTTTGAATTGATCATTGTGTCAGTTGTAAACAGAATATATGTTATGGTATGTTATAAGGTACTGTTATTGGTCCCTTGCTATGATCAATATAAATTAGTCTTCCCACGATCAGAAGTTTTTGGCTTTGATGTAATACAGCGATCCTTTATTCGGCACCAACACAGACTGAACTCAAAATAAAAACCTAAATTGATCTAACTCCTTTTGGTGATTAATGCAACTGAATGAAATACACAAACACCAAGAGAACTTCGACAGAAAGAAACAGAAAACATATCTACCAAAGATCTGGTCACAATATTGAAAAGCGCTAAAATGAAACCAAGTCACTCAAATCGCGCGGAAAGTATGCGCGAAACCGCCACTACAGAAAGTGCCTGAAATATTAGCACACGGCAGAAATGAGAGCTTCAGTTCAGTTGACACGTCTAGAAAAGTACTTCGACCACGTCACTGAAAAGTTCGGAGATTATAACCAAAGGAGACCAAGGCAAAACCCGGAAGCCAACCAAAACAATCAGTTTTTTTATTGGTGATTTTTTCATTCGTAATTCAGAATAGTACCACTGTACCTCTAGTACCACTGATGAGATCTAATACGGGTCGAAACAGCACTGTCCGATGTTTAAATACGGATGCTTCATCTTTAGGGTCTGGTTTCATTTAGTTAGCACACAGTGAAAATTGGAACTCACAACCTAATGATATTTCGTTTGATTTGTTTGATGATGGAGCGGTAGGAATGATTTTCTCTGAGGACTTTGTCAAGCCAGAGTCCAAGCAGAAAGGTCCACTTTCAGATAGGTTGTATTTCAAGAAAATAATCTTGGTACCCATCATCTGTTGATGATGGGTACAGCTGTACTTGTGGATACAGCTGTAAACGCCGAGAGACCGGAGGCATCCATATGGACTCCCGACAATTTGCCTCTGAATAGGATCTACATCAATCCTCAAGAGTGGTGGGATGATACACGCATGCTATGTCTTTGGAATTTGTGGTAGACAAGTGTGTGATGATTTATCTCAAAAGAGGACGATTCAGAATCATGAAGAAGATGTGCAGCTTATAGATGGAACACAGTAGAGATGTACACTTACTTCGAAAAAGTAAAAACGTCATTCCAGGAGATGAATACAGTGAATAACTCTCTCCGTGGCAAGTTCTAGCACAAACATATACCGGCTTAGTCATTGGCACAGTCGTAGAAAAACAAAGTTGCTACCACAAACATACCTGCCATTCCGATCCTACTTTACTCTTTTGGAGTAGTCAGAGATACTCGAGAGGAAATGAAAAACTGAAAAATGATGCACCTCTATGTCAGTTTCACAGTTGAATATTTTTGGAAAACTAGGAGGCCGTGAACTACTGAGTGTCTCCATAATAGAACGAGTCGAATCAAGTGGGCTGAAATCGGTTACTGAAAAGTTCAGCATGACCTGCCGGGAAGATGTCTTCAACACTTTGATCTACCGTAGTCGCATAATGGGGATAACGATTTCTGACACCAGGTGCAGAGCATATGCGGCGTCAGCTTACATCCATCTACATAACGCGTCCCTAAAAGTACTTTATCGCCTACCTAGGGTATTTCTACATGAGACACCGGTGTTGCCTTATGCATCCGTTGTGGTAAATGAGAAATGACGAATTCATTTGAACTAGCAACCCATCCCGCTCGAGACTGATGAACGCTAGAAGGCCTAATGTAGACCTTCTAAATCGTCGGAGTAGGATGATACTCAAATTCTGGATAAGCAGACTTTATCCAGACTCCGGGTTAGGCATAGTCTATCCAGACCACTCTTTTGAAATTATTATTATGATTCTTGGAGTCTTTGGTGGATGCTGTCCTCTCTACTCTCGGATATTCAGAACACACCGGCTTGCTGAAGGAAGGCAAAAATCTTGGAAAGAAAAATTCAGATGTCTGCCATTTTTGGCACAATTCGTCTAATTAGTGCATGAGATTCACGGACCAATGATCACCCACTTCACGGTAAGGAAAGTAGCTAGTGGTTGGTGAAATCAGAGCGCTCATCGACAAGGTCCGACCGATGCAAACTGTTACGTAAAAAAATTACAATTTTTTTGAGCCAGAAAAAAAAGGGTAAATTATGTAATAAATGTAAGTATCGTGTATTTGATAATATCGTGTATGCGATATTTTGTTGATTAAAGTTCACTTTTCCATGAAATATAAACTGTGATAGCGACAAATGAGAAAAATGAAATTGATAATGAATATTGATTTAGGTTTTTGATGAACCATGAGTAAGTATTAGACATTGTCCACCTTACAGATGAACTTCATTTTTTCCTATGACTACTACATATGAGCGAAATGATTTTATGTACCATCAGAGAAATACGAGTATGCCATCGTAAATTACAATGAAATTTCATGGTGATTATCAGCGTAGGATTATCGTTTATAGATTCACGTTTTTTACCGCGATCGATGATGGTAATTATTGGTAATAACATTGATGATGAACATTGTCACTGCGATCAATGCGAAAACTATATTTATATATTGATATAGCATGAATGTCTTGTTGGCCTCCATATAGGACGTATCTATAATAAAATAATTATAGTAATTGAATTCATCTCAATGTTATTCATTTGATTATCCATGTTTCGCTTGAATTATCTTCAACACTTATTGAAATATACTTTTCGATTCATTTGTAATGAATCAGGTGTGACGAACGTAACAAATCATTCGAAAAATATTTTATTTTCAAATCCATACTTAGGTCCGTGACTTATTCATTTTGTTAAGTGCATCACATTCCAATTCACAACTGAAATCTTTGAATTGTAACTTCATTTATCAAGAAAACATTTAAACATTTTTTATTTTATGACATAATATTTTTCACCACATAAATTAGTTGAACATAATTGATATTAGAAATCTTAATTTTATATTTGATGTGTATGCATGGAACTTTTGGGACATCTCAACAATCCATCATGGATTGCTGTTCGATGACTAACTTTTAGGCTTCGTAAAGCGTATTTATACTCGTCCCTGCACTTGTACCTGTACTTGAACCTGGAACATTAACAATATTGCTCCCTGTTCTCGAATTCTTTAAAACGGGGTTCCATATTCGGTTGAGGTTCACCGCCTTTTCTTTTTTGTTGAAATTCTCCATGTGTTTGTGGATCTCTATTGCCTCCCGTACCAGTTGGTTATAGTATCCCTGGTTGGGGGCAATTAGTTCTGTGTTTTCAAACAAGATTGTGTGGTCTCCTTCACTAAGTGCGTGTTCTGCCACAGTTGACTTGTTCGCTTGGCCTAGTCTGCAGTTCCTTTTCTACTCTTTTAGTCTTTTTCCCATGGATCGTCTGGTGGTTCCGATATATACCTTTCCACAAGTGCACGGTATGCGATAGACTCTTGCTGTTGATAATGGGTCTCTTTTGTCTTTAGCCGACCTGAGGCTTTTTTGTATCTTCCTTGTGCGTTTGAAGACTGTTACGATGTCGTGTTTATCCAATAGTTTTCCAATTATGTCCGTGACCCTAGGGATCTGATCCTTTTCCGCTTTTTGAACCGTAATGCTCTTTGGTTTCATGGCCTTCCTGATCTCGGAGGCACTGTATCCATTCGATCCCAAGGTCACTTCAAGGTGTTTCAGTTCCCTCTCCAGATGTTCTGGTTCACATATTCTTTGAGCCCGTTCCGTTAAAGTAGAGATGACTCCTCTCTTTTGGCTAGGATGGTGGTTCGATAGTGCGTGCAAGTATCTAGCTGTGTGTGTGGGTTTTCGATAAACTTCTTGGGTTAGTCTGGTACCACATCGTTCTACTAGTACATCTAGGAAAGCTATCCGTTGGTCCTGCTCAATCTCCTTGGTGAATTTTATGCTCGGGTGTTGAGCGTTTAAGTGGCTAAAGAAACTGTTCAGGTTCAGGGCGTCTCTTCCATGTGAGCCTAAAAGTTAGTCATCGGACAGCAAGCCATGATGGTTAAACCTCTGAAGAAGCTAGCCACTCGCGCCAGAGAAACGTCAGGAAGAAATTTCGAAAATCCACGGCTTTCAATCTCGAAGAATGATGTGACACAATCTTTGAATGTTCGTCAAATTTCAGTTTAAGAAGAGATTGGAAATATGTTTTTTCCAGAACAATGCTTTTTTTTGGAAAAAGGTCTGAATATAAAATCTAACACTTCCTTTACTCGTAGGATAGTTGCATACATATAGAATTTGGACAATCGATGAAAATTTTAACATTCAAATTCCAATAGTGTCGTGAAGGAATGAATGAGAATACTTAAACAAACTCATTTTCATGACTCAATTATCAAATTAGTCAGATCTCTCTACTAAACAGAAAATATCTGTTGAAACCAGTGAAGACTTCATTTAGAAATGAAGCACTGAAAAAGTTCAAAAAATGAGAAATTTAAGACGGATACGTTTTGATAAGTAATGAAGTAATGAATTTATTCATCAACTATCAAACGATTCAGAGAAAATATATGTTTCGAATGAATAGAATTTAATTTCAAAGAAATGTTCTATCGGAAGATACCACAAGACCTAAAAATGTTGTCAATGAATTTCCATTTCCAACGAAAGCTCTGTTATTCACCAATATAATGAGTGCAACCGGTGTAAAAAAACCAAGAGTGACTTCATTTATTGCTAGTTGCGCAAAAATAACGAAGTTTGAGTTCATAAAAATGGATCGATTTCCTGAAATATCCTCAGCTGATAACATGGGTATAGAAATCATTGAATCAATTCCATTGGTGACATACAGACACACCACCACTCTTTGCTTCTGGCCATACTGAAGTTCCTCGGTGACAGTGTTCGAAAATTACCTGCTGAACCATTCTCAGTGTCACATTCAATAACAAAAATTCGACTACCCTCAAAAAAAAATGGGGTTCCTCAAGGATAGATTTTGGGCACACTTCTCTTTTTAGTATACTTCCCAGTTCTCACGGTGCATTTTTAATACGTCCTTGCATTGTTGAAACGACGACACACAGTTGTAGGTATTAAGAATTCGATGAAAATTCCATTAGTACTGCGCTCGATAGAATGAGTCATGATTTGCACTCTTTGATAACTAAAACGCAGCCAGATGTATGTCATGCTCTTCGATAGGCTAACTGCAAAGAATCGTTGTAGAGAATTGATTGATATTTCATTCGATGAGGTTCAATTACTGAAAAGAGAAAAATTTTGGCCTTCATCTCTATAATTTTCTGCGATCCACTTCACATGTTTCTCAGATTCTCAATAAGGATTATACGAATCTGAAACTAGTATATTCGTTTCAAAAAACATCTGAAAGAATATATGTTTCAATCCAGTTCTCTATTTTAAAAAATTGATCAGTTAATATCTGTATTTAATATTCATTTACCATAAATATGTAGAAAATACCAAATTTACATAAATTATCCTTGAAACTTTTCAATTATATTAAGTTTCCTCCATGCCTTTCAGGATTGAAAGATCAATTTTCCATCTATTCATTTTCCGCCTCACTCTTGCTTTTCTCTATTTCTTTTTTCTTCAAGTTTGATGGAAAGATGTTTTGTACTAATATGAGTAAGCGGTTGCTGGTTGGGTGGAAGAGCAATTTTTGCCTAGATTCATCATGTGCAGATGTTGAATTTTGTCATTTGTTGGGTTAGGTTATCTCTTGCACTGGGGAACCTTTCAATGAAAGCATTCATCATTATTATTGAAGTCATTATTTTTTTCAACTCAAGTTCCCGTGATCATTGCGCCGGTATGATTTTAAGATTCGAGAGTAGAGAGGGGATCATTCCACCAAGGACTCCAATAGTCAGAACAACCATCTTGATAGAGTGGCCTGGATAGAGTTTACGGAGTTCGAAGAGAAAATCTCGATATTTCATCCATTTTTCCTACTTGTTTCGGACGATATTCGTTTAGCCAGGGGTTGAAAATTCCACGACAAATATCGTCTTGCTCTGGTGATCAAAAAGGACAACATCAGGCTTATTAGCTTGCATGAGCCTGAGGGTGGGCAATGAATAGTTCCAATAAATTCGGCACTTCTCGTTTACCACAACGGATTCAATATCTCCCGGAGCATAGAACAACACCAGTGTGTCGTCAATACCGTAAGAGTGCCGTTGGTTTCCGACTTCAGCCCACTCGAGCTGACGAAAGCTGAAGTCAGGCGCTTTGATAAGCCAAGGTCTTGAATGTTGTTGAAGAAGACCCCATGCAGTGGCTAATCCTTCTGTTGCCGCAGAAGTGACGTGATCTCTGCAGCTTTCATATTAGCCTTTTGCTGAACGGGTTCCAACTTGATTATTATTTTTTTTCCTCACCGTAGTGTGCGCTGGTCAGGCCCTATCCCTCGAAGCCCCAATACATTCAGGAGGGCGCGCCAGCATTATCAACCAATGACCACTCCCCACACCATGAGGTAAGTGATCATTGAGTCCGAGCATCATGTGCCCTGAGCAAGCGGAGTGAGCCGAGAATGACAGCCTTCTGCATCTGTGCTAAGATTTCTGCCTTAGTGCGGCAAGCCGGTATGATTTTAAGATTCGAGAGTAGAGAGGACATCATTCCACCAAGCACTCCAATAATCAGAACAACCATCTTGACAAAGTGATCTGGATAGAGCCTGCGGAGTTCGAACAGAAAATCTCGATATTTTATCAGTTTTTCCTCCTCTTTTCTGACGATATTCGTCTCGCCAGGGGCTGAAAACACCACGACAAATATCGTTTTGCTCTGGTGGTCGATAAGGACTACATCAGGCTTATTAGCTTTTATGAGCCTGAGGTTGTATTATTATTATTATTTTATTTAACCTTGGTTTACGTTGGTCAGACCCCATTCCTCGAAGCCCCGATGCATTCGGAAGGCGCGCCAAGATTATCAACCAACGACCACTCCCCACATCGTGGGGTGAGTGATCATTGGCTCTGAGAACCATGTGCCCTAAGCAAGCGCAGTGAGCCAAGAATAACAGCCTTCTGCATTTGTCCGGCTAATAATTCTGCCTTGGTGCGGCAAGCCGGTATGATTTACGATCCGAGAGTAGATAGGGCAACATTTCACCAAGGACTCCAATAGTCAGAACAACTATGTTGACAGAGTAGTCTAGATAGAGTCTGCGGAGTTCGGAGAGAAAATCTCGATATTTTATCCGTTTTTTCTACTTTTTTCGAACGATATTCGTTTCGCCAGTGGCTGAAAAATCCACGACAAATATCGTCTTGCTCTGGTGGTCGAGAAGGACTACATCAGGCCTATTAGCTGCATGAGCCTGAGAGTAGGGAACGAATAATTCCAATAAATAGTACCGTAGGTGTTAATGGATCACTCTTAGGGATAAAGGCCGAAATCGCATGTGCTGAGCTTGTTGAAAGCAAATGCATTAGGGTCTCGGGCGCGTCGCGGCAGGCTCTGCACCTTGTGTCAGGACCCTCTGTACCCATCACGCGACTGCGGTAGACTCAGGTGTTGGAGACACCAAATTGGCAGAGCATGATCAATACCTCAGACCACATGCATTGAAGACCCCATGCATTGGCTCATCCTTGCGTTGCCGCAGAAATGAGGTGATCTCTGGGGCTTCTGCTGAATGGGTTCCAACTCGGTTATTATTATTATTATTATTATTCAACCCTAGTTTTCGCTGGTCAGGCCCTATCCCCCGAAGCCTCGATACATTCGGAGGGCGCGCCAATATTATCAACCAGCGATCACTCCCCACATCGTCGGGTAAGTGCTCATTGGGTCCGAGAATCTTGTGCTCTGAGCAAGCGCACTGAGCCAAGAATGACATTTGTCATTCATATGCATATGCATATGTCCTGCTAAGAATTCTGCCTTATTGTGGCAAGCCAGTAAGATTTTGAGATTCGAGAGTAAAGAAGGCATCATTCGACCAAGGACCATTTCGACGGAGTGGTCTGGATAGAGTCTGTGGAACTCGAAGAGGAAATCTCGATATTGAATCCGGTTTTTCTTCTCTTTTCGGGTGATATTTGTTTCGTCAGGAGCTAAAAGACATTATGCTTATTATCTTGTAGCCTGAAGGTGGGAAACGAATAGTTTCAAAAACTTTGGCACATAGTATCCAATATCTCTCGGAGCGTAGGGTAACACCGGAGTCCCATCATTACCGTAAATGTGCCGTAGATGGTAACAAAACACTCTGAGGGTTACGGTTTGTCGATGGATGTAGTTCAAGATCGCATATGGTAAACATGCTGACAGCAAGTTCATTAGAGTCTCAGACGCCTCGCAGCAGGCCCTAAACCTTTTGTCAGGAACCTCTATACCCATCACGTGCCTGCGGTAGAAGTTTCCGACTCCAGCCCAGTCAACCTGAGGAGAGTGAAGGTCAGGCGCTTTGATAAGCCAACATTTTCAATGTTGTTGGCTTATCCTTGTGTTGCTGCAGGAGTGAAGTTATCTCTGCGGCTTTTATATGGACCTTCTACTGAACGGGTTCCAAACTGTCAGAATGATGCTTATACAAGTCACCGACAGTCACGTACGATTCAAGAATAATGAGACCAAGATGTTAATTTCATAGTTTCAAGTTTTATCGGCGTCAGTTTTATCGCTATTGAGGAGGATCGTTTTATCCCTGTAAAACTATGTTTTGGTGGCCTAGCTTCTATCATGTCATCGATTCTAAGGAAATAATCAGTGTGCATTCAGAATGACAATTGTACGAGTATATATTATGGTGGAGATGATTTGGCATTGTATTCGAAATCATTTCTGGATTATTCGGGTATCAGGAAATCATCAAGCAAATTCACTTCAGAGTTGAAATACTGTAATGAACTTCATTTTCTCGATTTGATATGAATTGTTCATATAAAATTCTGATATCTGCAAAATGTCAACTAATAAAATTAAATAACACGAACATTCCAGTGGATTATGCATTTTCTCGTAATAAAAAGTATTGAGTGCTGTTATTACGGACATTGAACTTATTTCAACTCCATGTTTATCTCTACTTCGAGTTTAAGGTGCTTACTCATTGACAACTTGAAACTATTCGGAGTGCAACTGACAAAGACATGACAATAATATTCAAATTGTAATCAGTTTTTACCGAACGGAATAACGAGTTTCCAATATTTATCGCAAAAGCGGCAATTTTCAATTATTACGGACATAGCAAAAACACGTTGCAATGAGAAAATGGGGACTGTTATGGACGATAAAAACGTGAAATGAAATCATTTTGCACCAGACCGAGTTTGATTACGTTTTTTACGGTACTGGAATCTGCTCTTCCATTTACATAAATATTTTGAAGTATCATGTCGGAAAACATTAATGAAGTTTCATGATTTGGGGATTCAGTTTCGAAGAAGGTCTTTTCATAAATAGATGAGTAAATTACTTTTCATTTTGAGTTCATAACAGAAAATAACAAATGAGGCCAATTTTATCAAACTCAGGAACTGTATGTGTATAAGGAAATTCTCATATTGTAGTCAGATTCATGTGAGAGCTCCTTGAAATGGAATTTTTAAATTCAAGAGATCAGCTGAAAGAAGTTTTCATTAAGATATATTCGTTAATTCGCTTTATATTGCCATGCTCCTCAATTCGAGTCCATTCTAAGAATATATTCTTGAAAATTATTGAGTTTCTCTTAATGGCAAAAATGCAGGACTTTCAATGTTTTCAATTAAGTGTCTATGTCTAATGGAATTTTCTTTCTTCAAGTTGGAGCTACAATCCTCTATCAATGCGAGTAAATAAGTCATGGTACGATGATTGATCATTACATCGGACAATTTCACGCATATTTTGCATTCAGTATGATTTTGAAATCGATTCATTTTTTAAACACAGAATTTTGTTTGTTTTACTCGCTGTGCAATATTCTTTATTGCAACAGAACACGAGTTTTTTTGATGTTTTGAACTGCCAAAATACAATGATCACAGCCTCATATGATTGATGCTTGCTGACGCTGGTTATGAATTCCATACCATTAAACCGCGCATAACCCACATTAATAAAAACGAAAAAAAATAATTTTCTACCACTTGTAGTCACTCAAAACTCATGTGAAATTCAAGATTATACTATTTTCTATTTTGGAATGGTATTCCCATGCAACTACAATGAGGACAAATTACCAATTTGATGGCCTAAATAATTACTGCCAAAACTATGACGCCCTGTGAATCTGTTTATGCAGTTTCCCCATAAACCTCTAAAATTATAATTTTATATCACTCGTAGCAAGCTCAAGTAACTATAAATTGAGAGAATATTATATTTTTTTTACCTAAATGGCACTTTCGAGCTACTACAATCAGTAGAAATCAACAGTTCATTGGTGTCAAGACAAACTGTTACTGTAGGTATGCATCTATAAAACTACTATTTTTTTCATTTTCTACCACTTGTAATATCCCGAAGTGAATGAAAAAATCAAAGAATGTAATATATTTCATTATAAAACTGCATTACCGTGTATCTACAATGAGTAGAAAACAATATCTTGAAGGGCAGGCTGAGGAACCATTACATGGCCAGGACCAAAACTGCAAAGCTCATTAAATTTGATAAAATTATAACTTTCTACTACTTGTAGTAATCCAAAATTAATTTGAAATAGAAGAATATATTATATTACGCATTAGGTTGCCATTTTCATGCAACTACAATGAATAAAAATTTCTGAATTATCCCAGGTTTGTAACCTATACCTAGAAAATGATATCGAAACTTCGACGCAATGTTAATTTGTTATATTTGACTAGGTTTCCGGTAGTTGAAAAATAAGAAAAAAATAGATGATTTTTCAGTTTTTTATTTTATATGAATGGTTACAAGTGATGATGAATTTAATTATTTAAATTATTTTGACTATTGTAATTATTGTTCATACGGAAAACGCAATTATTATAAACTATGGCAGGTTGATTGGTTGAACAAACCTCATTGCGTCAATTATTTCCTGATGATGACCCGAGTCTATTTGCTTATATGGTTTCATTGAGTGTCTGCTACCATGACTGGTTATTAGAAATCAATTGCTGTTCTCCAATTCCCGTTTTGGCTAAAGTTAAAACAGCATTGACCCTTACAGGATGATTTGTTATTT
This sequence comes from Leptinotarsa decemlineata, assembly GCF_025532065.1. Classification (NCBI taxonomy): domain Eukaryota; kingdom Metazoa; phylum Arthropoda; class Insecta; order Coleoptera; family Chrysomelidae; genus Leptinotarsa; species Leptinotarsa decemlineata. Next base: position 4,208,607 of record NW_027412586.1, read on the forward strand.
TGATCTTTTTAACATCAATTCCAATCAATGATGCAACAGATTTGAACCAGAAAGATATTGTACTCTGTCCAACTGGACTGTTCTTGTACCAGCCTTCGGACCTGAAATTCTTCCAGTTTGGATGTTAGTTTTTTGAATAGTCTCACTGGGCATATTTCTTCGTTGAGCGTATTCAGTACTAGCCACCTACTGTCAGCCATTTTCTTTGAACCACCTCGGGTGGTCTTGGAGAAAAGCGGGTTATACTCATTCCGATCTGTTGGTTCCCCTCTATTGTCAATTTCTTCCACAAAATATTCAAATTCTGCTGCCGCTCCTTCATTTCCAGCAACGTGGAAAAACTTTTTTTGCAGTCCTTCCGGAGTGTTTTCGTTCCAAAGCTCAATAATTTTTCCCAGCTCGTCTGCTTATAGAGCAGATGAACTTTCCTTTCTCTTGGTTGAATCCATTTGTAGCTTCCGGCGATTAGCATTTTTTGCAGCTCTTGCGTTCAAAAATTCTATGTCAGAAAATTGATTAAATTTGCGATTATACTTTTCAAAAAAATATTCCTGCAACTGTTAGGCTGTGGAATTCCATAAAACTTTGGTAAGACTCTCCTTGTAGTCTTCGGAGTTCTTTTTTCGCATGTTTTCGCATAGTCTTCAAGAATAAGCGCCAGTTTTTCCACAGGTATATCCGCTCTATCGAAATTATACGATTTTTCTGCGCAAAAGTTTGTAAACTGCCTCCATACGCTTGACTTGTTAAAACTATTTGATTTTTCACCACAAGTCGGTGTGGAATTTTCTTACAGAATGCCACGCGAGGTCAAATTATCATCCGGAAATTTTTTCGAGCTCATGAATATTTTAAAAATTTCCCGAGTCGCAGACGAGGAAAATTAAAAAAAATATATAATTTGACCTCTAGTGGTATTACTAGTGAAAATACAATGAAATGAATAAAATAATTAAGGTACAAATAAAAAATGAACACAGAGTAAAAAAGAAAATGAAATGAATAAAAATAAAAAATCAATTGAGAAATATTTCAAATCAGGTTATTTCGCGACGTTTCTATTAGTTTGAAATCTTTTTCAAATAGTTTTTCAATTTTTTGCTAACTTTTGTTTTTATTTTTCAGTTCTTTTTCACTCCATGGTCATTTCCATTTTGTATCTTGATTATATATTCGTTTCATTGTATTTTCATTCCACTTTTTATTGTTTAATATAACTGATATTTTAGAAAATAAACTTTTTGGCCTTCTACTTCTCCATCTTCATACAAAAAATGTGGGAATCTTTCCAGGAAAGGAAGGAAGCAATCAATTAAAATACTAAATTCTATACAAAGATATGTAGATCATGCAAAGAAGTAACTTTCAGGATTTTTCTTTCAGTTTGTGTCTGAAAGTTACTACTTTACATGATCTACACATCTTTGTATAGAGTATTTTTTATCGCTTCCTTCCTGCCTTTAGCCGGGAACAGACATGCGGTATTCGGCAAATTGCGATTATTCGTCATTCTACATTCGCTATTCGCTAGCAACTCGGCATTTGGCAAGCAGGGTGGACACACATGCAACGTATTTGCCAAATATTTCTCGGTGTGGAAACAACGAATATTCGTTCATTTTGAAATGAAAAGTGGAACAATTAATGATGCAGCTTTTATAATAATGAGTTGTGCTTATATGCAGTTAATGAAAAATGTGAATCCTACAATAAGGAGAAGAAGGTGGTGGATAGTATCAGTTAACCGAATCAAACAACGGTAGGTTTCATCATTCTTTTTCCAAATAGTATCAATATGCCCAAAAGAAAACGAGTGATACCTAGCCAAGAAACTGAAAACGTAATGAGTACCTACTTTTCAACAACAGGAACTGCAAGTTGCTCTCCAGGTCATAAAAAGTTGTACATATCATGAATAACCTATGAGAAAAATATCTATTCGATTTCTATTCCAATTTTGTTTTACCACTTTCAAATGGTGATAATGCGTTCCAGATATCAATAATGAAAGACTGGCTGGTGCATTGTTGGACAAAAATCAGGAAGACTCTTCTGGTGAGCAAAGTTTGGATAATTCATTGTAGAACCCACCATATCACTCATTTAAAATACTTCATTTGTGGGTTTAGTTTTTGAAGTGAGCAACATATATCTCGCTTACTTCTTCATGTAATGCATTTTTTCTTTTTCAATGAAATGTTATATTCATTATTTTTCGAATAGTGCTGATGAATTCACAGAATTGCTATTTCAGTAGGAACATCCAAATTTAAATACATTTTTGATATTTGTAACATAAAAATATTCAGGAATATTCAATTCAGTGAATAAATATCTTGAATTAGATTTTTTATTTTCAATATTGGTAGTGTTTCTAGTTAAATATTTCAGCGTGTATTATTTTTGGAATATATTCCAAACAGTTTGAGGAGTGCCTAGAAGATGACAGTACTACCAACTGTCGAAAGCGCTCGCAGATAATTAATAGAAGATATAAAGCTTCAAATCCTTTTTGTTAAATTTAATATTGAAATACTGAAAATAAAGGAAAATTAATTGCATCATATATGCAGGTCAGGCGATGTCAGTCGAGTAGAGCGGTTCGTATCAGTGTAGCCCGCTGTGTGATTTCAAATTATTCAAAATAAACTCTCAACGACATTCCAAACTGTAGTAACAACTTCATTGTTCTGTCAAAACGAATAATAACATACCTAGTATCGAAATGCTGCTTACCAAAAAAGATATGGATGAAATCAAGTCACTCATCAGTGAACAGATACGCAGCATTTTCATCGAAAAATTTTGCAAGATATAGCTAACAAGCTATCCAGTAAATTCGAAGAAAACCTAGAAAAACGACTGAACATGCAGGTAAAGAAAATCCTCGAGCTGAAAAATGAGGTATGTACCTTGAAAACTAAATATTTGGAAATGGAAACACTGCTCGACAAACAAGAACAGTTTTCCAGAAATCTCTACATAAGAATTTTCGGGGTTGAAGAAGAAAAAGGCGAGGATCTATCCAAAAAGATTATTCGTATCTTATATGAGAATCTTAATCTCAAAAATATCAAACTATCTGATATCGAGAAGATTTACAGAGGTCCCGCAAAAAACATCAACATCAGTAAACCACGACCTTCAGCTGTATTGGTACGGTTTTTCAACGATAAGACAAGGACAGCTATTGTGAGGAACAGAAAATATCTCAAGAATACAGGGATAATCATAAAAGAGGACTTAACTAGGTTGAAACTTGATATTTTAGACAAAGCAGTGAAAACGTTTGATAAGAAAATGTTTGGTTCACAAATGGCTCAATTTATGTTAAGTATAATGGTGCCACTGTTTGCGCCGATTCATTAAGTTTCTTAGACACTATTCAGTAAATTATCTTTAGTTTGGTTTTTGAAGATAACATTTGTTTTTTACTACTGAGTTTATGTCAAAATGTAGGTAATCGAATATTCCACAGGGTAGTTACATGCAGCGGCTTATGTACTTGAATTTGATTTTTTTTTATTTTGTAATTCTGTCTGAGTATACCTGACGACTTTTTTTTCTCGTTTTCTTCTTCTTACTTGCCTCTTGATACCTCTCTCCTAATATGAATTTGCTACATTCCGATTTTCTGTCTTGGTCTTTCTGCCCTTTTATCATAACACTCTCTCTTCAGTCCTAGAATTTTTTTCTCTCCTTTTTTTTATTACACGTTTATTCTACTAATAACTGTATCTGTTTAGATGAGTCTGAAATTCGCCCACTTAAATGTTCGGTCTCTTCCGAGTGATTTCAATGGTTTTTCTGCTCAGGTGGAAAATTCAAATTATGATGTCCTGGGTATTACGGAAACATGGCTCCGCTCTGGAGTGGGTACCGACGCTGTGAGAATTCCTAACTATGGATTTATTAGACTCGATAGACAAACACATGCTGGGGGAATTGTTATGTATATAAAATGTAACATTAAATTCGTAATTCTTATCAGAGAATGTTCGGAATTTATTGAACAGGTGTGGATCTTAGTAGAAGTAAATAAAGAAAAATTTTCAATAGGACTTATCTACAGACCGCCTCACTCAAATATAGATCCTTTTTTTCATAGCTTCGAGGACGTTATGGCCAACATGTTCACTGAGTTCGATAAAATAATATGTTTAGGAGATTTCAATATCAAAATTCTTGATATAAACTGTAATTGTTCTTCACAACTATTATCATTGTGTGAAACTTTTCGCTTGAAACAAATCATTGACAACCCAACTAGAATAACAAAAAAAAAATATCATTGATAGACATGATATTTGTTAGTAAGAATATTACAATCTCTGAATCAGGGGTAAATGATTGGGGAATATCAGATCATCTACAGATGTATGGAATAATAAAAAGCGACTCCTTCTCTGCACCCGTCAAATTTTTTTCATTCAGAGACTTGAAAAATATAAACCGAAAACATTTCCATAAAGATTTGAAAGCAATTCCATGGCAATCAATCTTCGAAATCGATAACATTGATGATGAAGTGCAGTTTTTCACAGAACAAATCTTATTTCTATTCGAAGTACATGCACCTATTAGAAAAGTACGACAAAGGAAAAATTATAAATACTCTCCCTGGAAAACTAATAATATAAAATATATGCAACAACTAAGAGATAAGGCATTAAAAAAATTCAAATGCACTAAACAAACCCATCACTGAGACTACTACAAACAATTGAGGAATTATATTACTTGCGCAATAAAATCTGAAAAAAAAGCATTTTTGAAATTTAAATTTAAAAATTGTACATCAAAGGAAAAACGGAATGAAACTAAACATCTGCAAAAATAAAAATAGGGAAATACCGAAGCATCTCAGCGACGTTAACCAACTGAATAATCATTTTACGAATATTTCGAAAAACATGTTGGAACCCAATGAAAATTTAATTGATTTCTATTCTGAAAACTTAAATAATGGCATCAATGGCTACTTCTCGTTCGAATATATTAGCGAAACAACGGTTTCGAATGTGATTTACAATATCAGCTCTAAAGCTTTTGGTACTGATCGTGTCAATATCACATTTTTACACTTTTGCTGCCCTACTATAATTCCATATATAACACATATAATAAATGAATGTATTTTTAAGTCTTATTTTCCCTCTCCCTGGAAAATGGCCAACATAGTTGCCTTACCGAAGGTGAACCAACCAAAAGACTTCAATCACCTCAGATCAATCAGTATTCTTCCTACTCTGTCCAAAGTTCTAGAAAAAGTTATGGAAATACAAATACGAATCTTTGTTGAACAGTCTAAAATTCTACCTCAAAAGCAATTGGAGTTCAGACCTGGTTACAGTTGTGTGAGTGCACTTGCAAATATAACGGATGACATTATCAAATGTATTGATGAAAATAAAGCAACTGTACTCATCCTACTTGACTTTTCGAAAGCATTTGATTTGATAAACCACAGAATTCTCCTATCTAAACTTCACTACTTAAAGTTTGGCCAAAATGCTTGCAAACTTATTACTTCATATTTATCAAATAGACTTCAACGTGTTACTCTGAACGATAAAACTTCTAATTTTGCTCATGTATCATGCGGTGTTCCTCAGGGTAGTATTTTAGGTCCACTTCTGTTCACCTTATTTACTGCAACATTTCATGAGGCTTTGCAGCACTGTAACTACCACATGTACGCTGATGACACACAGATATATGAAACCTTTGAACCAGATAATGTCATGCAAACTAACAGAAAAATAAATATTGACTTACAATCTTTAAAAGACATATGTGATAAATATCTACTCAAAATAAATCCTCAAAAGTCATGTGCTATTTTGTTCTGCAATGACAATGTAAGGAATGATATATCTCATAATATTATACTGAGGATGGGAAATGACACAATACCTTTTAGTGAGAGTGCAAAGAACTTGGGTTTGATACTAGATCAAAAATTGAGATTCAAAGAACAGGTTAATATTATGTTGAAAACAAGTTACACTAGCTTGAAGATGATTTACCCAAATAGACACTATTTAAGCCAAGATGAAAACAATGCTGTGTGATTCATCAGTGCTTTCCCAATTCAACTATTGTGATATTGTATATGGGCTATGTTTAGATGGCATGGATAGTCAGCGTATCCAGAAAATCCAGAACTGCTGTTTGAGACTTATTTTTGGCATGAAAAGCAGGCAGAGGATTTCCCATAAAATTAAAAAAATTGAATAGCTCAATATGTCCAACAAGCGTAAATTACATATTCTTTGCTACTTCTACAAACTTTTGAAACACAAACAACCCAACTATCTCCATGATAAAGTCATATATAGAAAAGACATACATGATAGAAATACTCGACAAACTTTTTTTATCACCATTCCTCGACATAGAAAGGAAATTTTCAAACGTAGTTTTTCATATAATATTGCTAGTTACATGAATACGTATAAGATAACCGACTACAGTAGGTCGTGTTTCTCTTTCAAAAAAGCCATGACTGTATGTTTGCGTGAACTACAAAAATGAAATATAATTGAAAATATCTCCTAACTCAGAGCAAAAAAACTAAAATTCTCACAGCGTCGTCATGCAACCTGGCGGTTTCATGACCTAAAGGTATCACTGCCCTCACAAGTGAAAATAAATTATAAAAAGGGTTCCTATCTTTTTTCTCTCTATTTTTTTTTTCTCTTGCTTTTCTCTAATCTTCTTCTTCTTCTTCTTCTTCTTCTTGTTTACTGGTACTAGTCAGTAGGTATATCTTAGTTTTAAGTTTAGTTTGTAGTAAGGGTCTGAGTGGAAGACCAGTTTCTCTCTTCCTGGTGTTGAAAGAAAACTGAACTCTCACCTTTTATTTACCTAGTTTTCTTTATTGAAATTTAATATTGGTTGTTAATTTTTGGTATATATATATATATATATATATATATATATATATATATATATATATATATATATATATATATATATATCGAATATCGCTTTGTGAGAAGATAACTGTGCAAATGAGTTTTCGATTGAAGTGAGGACGGTTGAATAGATGTAACTTTCATTGCTT